>NC_079546.1:637857-956785 GCF_015846415.1 Triplophysa dalaica | reverse complement strand
TCATTTTCTCCCCTCACATGTTTTCTTGTTCTCGCAGCAATTGCAACACAATTTCCCCACAGTTTAGTTTCACACACACACTCGCTAGACGAGAAAGTGACCCCGCTGCCCCGGTCCTCACAGCGCCTTTAATTGGTGCAATTAAAAGCTCTGAAATCTGGGAGATAATTGGCCGGGCCCACTTGAGCAAACAGGACTTCAATGGAGTCATTTAACGGTGCGATAGGGTGCGGATCTGGGGAGCCCTGGGAAGAGAGCTGACGGCTTGAGTGAGGGAAATGGGGTGTTTGGGTTAAAAGAGGGTTTCTCTTAAACAAGATTTTGGGGGGCAATTGGCGGTAGCGTGAGTAATCTGCCGCTCTGACCTGGTAACACAATGCGTGGGTTATGGTTCCAGATTAGCGTGTTGCTGTGTTTTTTGTATAGAAAATAGATATTTGATAGTTACATTGAATATAAATGTTAAGATGTAATAAAGTCTAACTATATCATATGGTTTATTGAATTGAGTTGTGCTGCTTTTGTAAATAATTTGACATTTTGCTTGTCAAATTATACACTTTGGCAAAGACTTCCATATACATTTTTCCGTTCTCCAGTTCTTCGGTTTTTAAAAAACTGAAACAAATATAGTTTTTTGGCATTCCAAGTAGTATCGCTCAAACTGCAGTTTGGTTGTTTCGATTAAGTAATCATAGCTAGAAAAATATATAGCTAACTAATACAATAAAACACAAAAAAGCGTGATAAAATAATAAAAAACATGTTTTTTTAAATCAGATGAGTTATCTGTTTTTGTAAATTAACTTCAAAAAAGTTTCTCATTAATGTGAAACACAAAATTTAGCAAATGGCATCATGATGGATTTAGGAACATTCAGGAGACGACTGTTTAGCTGTGAGTGCTTGTAGTGACAAGTTCGTTCCCGAATATTGCTACCTTTTTCATTTTTTCTTTTATCCATGGCTTTATATGACAATCCGCTTGTTTAAACGTGACGTAATGTTGGCTCGCCCGAAAAAGCCTTTTCTGTTCTTCAATATGGGTAATCCCAGTGTAAATAAATGTTGAAACAAACGCTTCTCAGACAACACGTGCAATAGAAGATCCTGTGGATTTGAATGCTGAGATTCAAAGTAAAACAGCGATAATGACGTCCAAGGCTTGATAATGACAGTGCCCTTGTTTAAACGTGATGTCATATTGGCACACCCGAAAAAGCCCATTCTGTTCATCAATGTGGGTAATCCGAGTGTAAATAAAGACTGGATGAAAGGTTTCTTAGACAACACGTGCAATAGAGGAACCTGCGGTTTTGTGTGAGATCAGACACTGAATGGACTACATAATGGGAAAAGAGACCTGCGTGTGTCCGAGTCGTGGTGGGCTCTGAGGAGGCGGCAGGATGTTCAGAGAGCTTTTGTTCGGCGTTTAGCGGGGGATCCGTTTAAGACTGAGGTTTCCCACTCGGCTGCCGCAACATTATGGCATTATTAGAGACCCCTCACACGCTCGCAGCCAGATTCACACGCAGTTCCCAAGTGAAGCTTTTGTGGAATAAACCCTGAATGTGCCTGTCAGTTCCCTTTTTGCCCGTCTATAACCTGCTGACGTGATGTTTATCGCATGCTTCTACAATCTCTTTCTTTCTAAAAGGAAAAGTTCAGACAAAATAGTGAGAATGTTTCTATATTACATATATACATTTCAATTTTATACTGACAGGACGGGGGTCCCGTTGATCCAGAGCGGGCGTGTGTAGCATTTGGTAGCGATTGTAATGTTTTGCATCAACACTTGCATCTCTCCCCCTTCTCTTATTTTAACCACCTCCCTCCCAGCACCCCTTCCTCTCTCTCCGAGTTGCACGATGAAAAGATGGAATCTAACCCTGCCATTAATGAGGATTAACGGGGCAGGGAATGTTTGTCAGAGAGCCAAGCAGATCAAAGATGCTGCTCAGCGGACCATGAACCTCTCCGAAACCCGTGATATCGAGAGTCTGCGGAGCAAAACAAACAACCGTCGGCAACACCCGGTACAGCGAGTCGGGTGTTGAAGCGCATCTTTACCATCTGACCCCCAATGACACAGCGGGGGCCGCTCTGCTCGTCCCGGGCCGGACGGCTGTGTTGATCCATTGTAAATCACGCGTCTTTCAGCCAGCCAACCCAAACACGGCCTCTATGAATGGGACTCGCTGGACTGCCGGTGTGGTCCTCCATTTATTTGCCTCTACGTCCACGGAGGCTTTTTTAAAAACCCATTTAGAGCAGGCGGAGGCCTGGAAGCAAGGCTTTAAGCAAACACGCGGAAGTGATGCGGCACAGGAGACGCAACAGGTGCTTGTGTGGTGCGTCTGCACGTGTGTGTGTGTGTGCAGCCGATTGTCAGAGCATGTTGGTCTGGAACAACATCGAGTTAAAGTTCCCTCGGTAGTGTTCTGCATTCCAGCAATGCTGTAATTATAGCGCTTGTTGTTATTACCTGGCGAGGAGACGGATGTTTAGATAGATGGTGAAGAAGAAGAAAATGAAGAAAGAAACTCCATAAGGCCGGCTGGTGTTCATACATTCTGCTGTACAGTTAATAATGCGCCGGTGGATATATTTGTGTGGCTGTTTGTGAGCAGAACCGCTTAAGGATATTTACACAGAAGTGCGACAAAGAAACGTGGCGTAATGCGGAAATACGAAGTGGGATGTGTGGCAAACAAGTCAAGACAAGGAAGAACTTGTTATTATGGCTACAATGTGAAACGTTGCAACTTGCACCAATAATATAGCATTCAATTGTGTGAATAATGTGTGTGTGTGTTTGTGCGTGTGTCCATGCGTGTGTGCGTGTTGGCTATTGTTCAGTCAAAACCTGAACTGTCTCAGTCTTTTGTTTGTAACTCCTTTGGCGTTGATGCCGACTTTTATTCCTTTGTCGTGAATAGTTAATAATATAATCAATCACACACCAAATCAAAGACGTCAAATTTGATGAAGTCATTTCTATTTGTTAAGTCCTGTGAACTGAATATCACAAACAGAGGCTTCGCAGCGCAGGTGTTTGAAATAAAATAGAAACAAATCTTAATTCAATTGAATCTAATCTTTGTTGAATAATCATTTGTTCTAAGCATGATGGTAAGATTTCGGTCACATCCTCCACAGGTAGACACTGTAACCGAATTAAAAAAGGGCTTGAAAAGTGTAGAAAGAGTTTTATTAAGGATGGACTCAGAAATGGAGAACATTGAACAGACAGACAGGTAGAGAGTTTGAAACAGTTGGTGTGTAGATAGATGGAAGAGCTGTGATGTGAGGGGTGATGCTGTGGGAGCTCAACTACTGTAAGTGCCGGAAGGTTTTTCTAGCTGTGTGATGACTTCCTCTCTCTCTCTACAGCAGTCTAGTGATGATGTTAACGTCTGGTTTCAAACTTTGATCAAATCCAGAATTCTTATTGATTTCTGTTTTTATAAGGCCATGGATGACCTTTCTACTCTTGAGCTGATATGGTGCTTTGTGTGGAGTATGTGAAGGTGAATTGTTTTGTTCTTTGTGATGTCATTATGCTCCTTAATCTTGTTGACTTTATTACTTTAGAGGAGCAATTGTGGTAATTATGGATTCAAAATTCAAATTCTCTCTCTCTCTTTCAGCTTTATGCACACTGGTCCTCTTGTTCAGCAGTTCTGTGTGTGCCTGTGTGCGTGTGTGTGTGTTTTTTGTGAGAGAGAGAAATGTGAAGTCACCAGAATGTCAATAAAAAAATCACATGTCATAAATCACACTAATGGGGGATCCATTACTCCATGTGACGCATGTGTCCATTTCCGTATATACATCACCCTGTTTGTTTTCTATGTTGATATATACCGAATATGTTTTGGCAATATTGTAAATGCTGTCAATCGTGCCGATAAAGATTTCTTGACCGCGTCTGTGACTGAGAAGCTTACACTAGCTTACATTTGCCAACTGTATATCTGACATGGCGCTTTTTATCCCTGTATGCGTGTTTGTGGAAACTCTTACAGCACGATCCATGCACTTTAGCAAATGCACGGGCATGCAAGAGAGAAAGACAAGTGAATGATGGAGTCAGAAGAGAGACAGACAGGAGTCATATCTGATGGGAAATATCGCCCCTCTATGGCAGCTTCTCGTCACTGCACCTCTCCTGTCCTAGAGCTAGAGAAACAGGGCAGGACAAATGTGTAATGAAACAGCACTTAGCCACGGCTGTCCTTTATTCTTATAGTCTGAGCCAAGATGTCAGACAAAAGATGGAATTAAATGAAGATGAAGAGCAGTATTGATCCGAGGGGTTTTCTCTGTCACGCTGACCCGTAGGTGTTTGCGGGCGTGCTCTGTATCATTGAATATATGAGGGATGTATGCACAATGTAAGTGACAGGAGGACGTTTAATCTCTTTTATTGATCCGGAGCGTGAAGTACTTGACACACAGAGAGACGTCTGTTACCACACTGCCTTTTATAATTTCATCCCAAGCCATGTGAATTGTAAGGCTTTGTTTCATTTATTTAATTGCTTAAGTTTGTTCAGAAATGACATTTTGAGCCTCAATATTAGTCAGTCAAAGCTATATCTTGCTGTAATAACATGGCTGTTTGAGGTTTGTTTGTTTATTTTGTTTGTTGTTTGTTTAACCAATAGCGTTTGTTTTGAGTACTTTCTCTTTGTTTGGGAACTCCGTCTTTGTTCATTTTGGTGAATCTAGTGCCACAAACATTGCACACTTTATCTACAGATGTGTTGTGTGTTAGTGTGTAAGGGAAAAACATTGATTTTGTGCAGTTTGACACGGACAGATATGCGTATATGTGTCATTTTATTATTTCTTCCATTCGTGGGTTTAGACTTTTCCAATTTATCGCTTACCATCATCCGATTTATTCTCTCCCCCATCAGTCATCTAGCCAGAGGAGTGTTTCACAAACCTCAGCGTTCAGTGTGACGCCAATTTAGGGGGGATTTTAATGTAATTGATCTTGTGATTCTCGGGAGGCAGGGCCTTGAATTATGAGCGTTTTAGCTGTCAGGGAAGATGCCTTGAGGCAGATGAATTTCTTTGTCGTGTTTCTGGACAATGGTTTCCACTGTTCCTTTAGCAGCAGACAGAGGGCGCTGTCTCCTTTACACAGAGCTCTCCTTACAAAGATGCCTGAGGAGAAGAGAAAGAGAGCAGGAGCCAAAGGAATGTAGACAGAGAAACACACAGACAGACAGAGAGAAAGAGAGAGAGAGATGTCATGAGACCTTTTCTGATTAAAGCATGCAGAGAGAGGGAGGACGAGAGAGATGAGAGGATGGAGAGAACGCGAGAGAACGCAAGAGATAATGTGGTGTTGACGGTTTTATAACGAATACAAGTATATAAATCTCATTCCTTGTTAGTGGATCCATCAAAATAAAAAACACAATTTATTTTAAACAATGCCAACTAATTCCCTAACAAATATCCCAAAATATGTTCATTATATTCTCGCTGTCTGTATAACTGGCAAAAATGATGCAAGCGCAAGCTAACGCTTCTGTTAATTGGTCAAGCGGCTCTGTTTTCCACAGTGCTGATCATCTTAAACAACCAAATACTGATATATCAGTCCATCATCACCCCTCTCTCTCTTCTTCTCCTTTTCTTCATCCCAGAGGCAGATAGTGCCTGCGGTGCCGACCGAAGCCAAGTTGGCGTGTGCATGGGAATTTCTGCCGTTTAGTTAATGGTACATATCATATCTGGGTTTCACACCAGCGCTCCCGAGGGACACGGCTGTGCTGGCTGCAATTAGACTGACGGTGGGCAGGCAGGCAGAACCTCCAGGAGAGGCTCAGAGGACCACTAATCAGCCCTGAGAGCTCGCTGCGGGGTGGAGGGGGTCAGACCTGATGGGGCACGGATAGAGAGCTCGGCTTAAACTGACTCGGGACGTCTTGACAGGGGACTAACTTAAAGTGATACTCCACCCAAAAATGAAGATTCTGTCATTGTTTACTCCCCTTGTAGTTGATCCAAATCTGTATAAGTGTCTTTGTTCTGATGAACACAGAGAAAGATATTTGGAAGAATGCTTGTATCCAAACAGATCTCAACACCCATTGCCTCCAAGAGTAGGAAAAATGACTTTATCCTTTTTTTTGTTCTGTTAACCACTTTTGACCTACATTGTATTTTTATGGGAGTCGATGGGGGTCGAGATCTATAAGCATTATTCCAAATATCTTTCTCTGCGTTCATCAGAACAAAGAAATCTAAACACATTTGGAACGACTCCAATGTGAGTAAATGATGACAGAACTTTTGTTTTTGGGTGAATTATCCCTTTAAGAATCTTGTGCTTCTTTTCCTTGAAATACTTGGTTGTGATTGGTTAACTATGATCCAATATTGATTAAATTAAAATCAGAGTTTGATTGACAAATTTAGGCTCTTCACACCAAGAGTGATTATTATAAACGGGCTTGCTTCAGTTTTAATGCACGAGCCCTTTAAATTCTAAAGGATTTTTATTGGATGTCATGTTTAATGGTGCATCAGCAGGAAAATATCCCTCTCAAAGTGATCACAATATCTATTTATTTGTAAGTTTCTGTTTTATAAGTGGGATAATGTAGAATCATCCAGTCATTATTGCGAGAAAATAAAGCCCAACGGGATGATTAACTCCTCTTGTATAGCTCATATTCTCTCTTATGCTGTAATAGTGGAAATTCAAACCAGTTTTGGTAAGGTAGAGGACGATAGCTGTGGGAATTTAAATTGCGTAAGTGGCCATCCAAAGGGATTTCAGCCGGGCTCAGAAAGAGTCAAAGAGGATTCAGAAACATTAGATAGACAATCTTGGGATGAAAAGATTTAGGGATTTCAGAAATATTAGATCTCTTTTTATGATGATATGTGACCCTGGATCACAAAAGCAGTCTTAAGTAGCACGGAAACATATTTAGTAAAAGACAAAAATACATTGTATGAGTCAAAATTATTGATTTTTCTTTTATGCCAAAATTCATTAGGATATTAAGTAGAGATCCTGTTCCATGATGATATTTAGTAGATTTCCTACCTTAAATATATACACTCTCAGAGTCCTGAGTTGTAAACGGTTGTATCTCAGACAGATATTGTCCTATTCTAGCAACTCATACATCAATAGAAAGCTTATTTATTCAGCTTAAAAATCTCAATTTCGAAAAATTGACCCATAAGACTGGTTTTGTTGTCCAGGGTCACATATGGAAGAGCGGTTATGTTTACCCTGGGGATTTGCAGCATCGAGTTGCATCATAGTTTTCTTCTGTAAAAGCATATATAATGCATGATAAACTCCTGTGGTGATACAGATGATGTTTGTGGTCTTTCGCTCATTCTCCATGTGTTTGGGTTTCTTTATCTCCCAGCAGTATCGGGATAACCGGGGCTGGTTGTCATATATAAATATTCCCGACCCGGGGTCAAGCTAGAAAGGCCTTGCAAAAAAACTTTTTATACATTATTCCACAGGAAAAAAGATGCATTGAACACACATTGAACTTTTGTGATGACATGCCCCATAGGGACCCTCTCTCACTCCCTCTCTCTCTCTCACTCTCTCTGTGGGTATTTGCGTGCATCATTTCAGAACTTTCTCCTCTCATTTACCTCTCCACATTCAACATACCTTTATGTACCATTGTGATCAATCTCGTCCCTTAAGCTTGCTTGGCCACAGATGATACTCGTGTTCTTGGTTCGGACCCAAACACACCAATTTAGGCTGTTCCATTAGTTGCATGAGAAGGGGTTTGTTCTCTGCGTGTGGGCATTTACCAGATGCTGTTGCCGCTGTGAGGAACCATCATCAATCTGAGTTCAGCTGGCAGTGGATTTCTCCCGATGTGGCCCACATTTGCTCAAGCACACCCTCGCTCGTCCCCCTCTGGCGGATCGCTTAATAACTTCTGAACAATTAAGTTTCAGACATGTCGTGAAAATGATGCCATTAAAAGAATGTTATTTCTTCTGTTCTGTCTATAGCTGTCTCATACACAACATTGACCATGCTAAGTAGCCGTAGTTACCCCCTAACATATTTAATTTAAGGTTATTTTAGTTTACTTGATTGGAAAATAGTAAAATTGATTGGAAAAACTTAAACAAAGGGAAAATTGAAAAAGTCATTATATATTATAATAATAAACAAAAACAAAACAATTTTTTTTATTAATTAATATTATATAGCAAAATAAAAAATAAATCGATCAATGAAAGAATATACCAAAATATTTTAATTTTTTAGCATTAATAAAACTATCCTATCGAACAGATTTTTAAACTATGGATACTATGATAAATGTTTGTGAGCGAGCAACTTTTCCCCTTTGTTTTTGTCTCTCTCTCCACACAAGTCACTCTTCAAAACTGTCTCTCGCTCACCTAAGCGGTGCAGTATCACCCGCTGAGGGGCTGTGGGAGGGAGCGAGCGAGCGAGTCTGTTCTGGGTGGTTGCCAGGTCTAGATCTGTGGAGGCTGGACCAGAGGGGAGGGCAGGTGGAGAGGAGCCAGCCTCCCCTAGCAGAAGAGGTCAGATCTGGGCAGCCATCTCCCGCGAGCCTGGGGAGAGAGAGACGAGGATGTGTGGAGGAGTAAGAGACGGGCGGTGGAGCGCAACGCTGCAGAGAACAGTAACAAACATCCTGATGCTCGACACACTGTGTGTGTGTGTGTGTGTGGTACAACTATTAAAAACACTTGAAATGACATGGTACTGTGTGCAAGACGCTGAGGAATTTGAAATTTGGTAGTTGCGGAAAGACCTTGAGAATGTAGTAAAGTGTGTGTGTGTGTGTGTGTGTGTGTGTGTGTGCGTGTGTGTGTGTGTGTGTGTGTGCGTGCGTGCGTGTAGGAGACAGATTGAATCTGGAGGTCTGTGGTAGGGGGCTTTGAGTGCAGTTGCTCCAGGAACAGAATGTCCACAATCTAATGTGACTCTGCTGGAGGGCGAGAAGAATGTGGTGAGAGAGTTAAAGAGGCAAAGAAACACAAGAAGAAACAACTCAACACAAGTTCACACAGATATCTATTCTTTAGCTGCTTTAAAACAACTGGTGAAGTTTTGAGTAAGTTTGGTAAGTTTGTCATGATGCTCTGTATGTGGTTTATTTGTTGACTGTGCATGAATAATAATTAGTTTAGCGCCACCTTTATCATTTTTTTTTGACATTTTTTATGAAAATGAATGTATCGTCACCACTGACTTGTGAATGTTTAAATTACTAACTATATCTGTGGAAGATTTCTTTGAGGATAATCTTAAATCTTCAACCTTGCTGCAGTTTTATAGTAAAATTTAAAGTCGTCAAGATGTTGTCACGCTTTCTCTTCTTTGCTGAAGGAGCTCACATATTTACGAAATGCAGTTTGTCCATTTAGGGCTTCTGTAGAAACAACATGGCTACTTCCGTGCAAGGGAACCCGCTATGTATTCATAGGTAATAAAAACATAACACCATATTACATAGGGTCTTCACCTCTGTCTGGACACTCAGTTACGTGGATTATATTGCATTTCTGTCTAAAGATCCTCCAAAAAAATCACACACTGGACCTTTAAACCTGTTCTAGTCAGCATACCTTAATGATTTAAAAGTGAGCCGTGAGGATGACTTTGCTGGAAATGTCAGTTTGACATTTTTTAACTTCAACTCACTTGAAGCACATACAGTAACCTGCAATTTCATGTTTCAAACAGAGATGGTGATATAGAGGCAAAGTTAAGGATTGCAATGTTCAAGTAAAGGAAATAAAGCATTGTACTTGGGTTTGCCATACACCATTCACACATGGGCACGTTCTCCAAACAGGAATTGTGTATCGCGTAACGCATAACTATCGTGTGCCTCTTTGTGCGCATACGGACTGATATAGAGTTTCTGATTCTTTCTCCGCAAGAATAAACAGACACCCAGGAGGCGGTTGGACATGAACACATCTGCCGTCTGTTGTCAGGCAGAAATCTGTTGTGTCTCTCTTCTGTTTCAGTGTTCAGCTGTCAGCGTGCTTTCGTTTAGTTGGTTTGAGTTTGACATTCAACAGGAAAGGAAATTCTCCAGAGCTGGTCATTTGTTTTGGATTTTCATCTTCGGAGTCCAGAGTCAGTTCAGAGTTTGGTAGAGTTGGATTGTGCGGCATTTGCTTTCGCACACTGACGCAATTCCTCGCGTGAACGCCAACGGCACGAACTCTGAACAGCCTTCATTCATTTCTCTTTTGAAAAGCTGTTCGCTTCCTAGCATTAATAAACACTGTACTGCAAATTCTTTTGATTGCCAAGGTCATGACACGTTTTGTGCTTCAGACGGTTTTGTTAACTGTAGACCACGGATCTTTCTCAGAAAGAGGCCCAACTAGGACAAGACGTGAGCCTGAGAGAGGTACAGGGTGGATGTGTGGGTCTCTCTGTAGGAAAGGGTTTGAGTTCAAGCCTGATTATAAAGGACTGGGTGGAATATTTGGGGTTGTTTTATATTGACCAACAGATTGTGTGCGAGCCAGCAGGAAGTGGCTGAGTGACCTTGTGGCTTTTTCCACACGTCTGTTCCCCGCCCTCTGGATAACACGTCTAGTTTTCCACCTCACAGTCCAGCTATGACAACATCAGATTTTTGCTATTGACATCAATTGCTATAAAAGTCTCGTGTTTTTCTGTCAGAAGCTGGTGAGTTGGACTGACTCTCTCTCTCTTTTTCTCTCTCCGTCTCTCTCTCTTTCTGTCATACAGTATAGCTGTACAAAGACCAAGATGATCGGGTACTTGTACCTTACTAAAATATGCTTAATTCCATCTTTATTTATTAGATATGATAGTTTTTTCACTGGTATTTTAACAAATTTTATTCATGAATGTCACTGCATTAGATTTCTTTTTCATTATAAATAGGTAGTTGACTAATATACCATACATGTGTCCTATGGTGTGAAATATAAAAAATGAATTGTTAATATTATATTAACTTACAAATATTCTATATTATAAAATATAAACAGTTTTAAACTATTTTATTTTAGACTACTTAATAAATAATAAAATAGGAGTGATTTATCTTCATTGTTCGTTTATACTTAATTTTTGCCAGCGCACCACAATAGGACACATTTACAGTATATTTGTCAACTAGGCCTACCCATAAAACGTATTAAACAAGTGACATTTATGTTAATTAGAAAAGAAAAGCAAAATTTTCTAATAAAGTATTAGTTCTGAGAGAAGCTCTCACATCATCTGATTTGATATGTAATCTAATGCAGCGACATACTTACATTGTACTTAACTCATCTTCAGCTTCTGAACCCACTTTATTCATCCCACAGTCTATGTTTTAAGGTCAAACATTTTCCCCTATGATCACTTTGAATGGGAGTCAGTCTGTCTGGGGTCTGATGGTAAGAAGGGAGTGTGTGTGGGTGTGTGTGGGTGTGTGTGTGTGTGGGTGTGTGTGTCTGTGTGTGTGTGTGTGTGTGGCAGCCGTGCTGCTCTCTGTGCCCAACACACTTCAGAGAGACTTCAGGGTTTCTGCTCACAGGGACGCCACACACTGTTAGCGCTCCTGCTGTGTGTTCTGCCTGTAAAAGGTGTTCTGATCGGACATAGTCTTCACAGTGGGATATAACTGCTTGAGAGAATCGTGTGTTTGAGATAGAGAGAGAGAGAGTTATGAGGGGAAGAGAAAAAACAGAAGCTGTGGGTGTTTTGAGAAAAGTCACCTTGACGGCTCTATTTAAAAAGAAGCATTCTGAGGACCTTGGGTATTCAGTTTTACTCTAATTGTTTTTCACAGAAAAAGCTCGGCTGAAAAAACCCAAGAGGGGCTGGCGTGAGAGTGAGAGAATCGCACAGTTTGTTCACCATCTACATTTTGATCCTTAACAGTGAAGGGTTTAAACCTTGAGGACCCCACAGTAACAGGTCACAACACCCATCAGAGACGCACTGTGTGTTAACTTGTCTAATCGAACGAACGAAGCAAGCCACGGCCGGGTGGGTCCGCTACCAAAGTCGAGCATGGTAGGAATGCATAAACTTGTTGGCGTGAGTTTAGATCTTCAATGGTGACGTGCGTTTTAGGCCTCGTTTACACCGGTTAACTGGTATTAACATCTGCCTCGGGTTCACAAGTGGTCAGCTGAGACACGTTGACATTTACACCCGGTATTAACATGCGGATCGAATGCGTCTCTTGTGACCGCCCGCGATCGCATTTCAAAGGGGAGGGACTCGGATTTGGGCTCCATACATCACTTACTATGTCAACATGTCAGTGCATGTTAATAAAGCAGCAAAAGAAACAAACGGTGTTACTGTCACACGTGCGTGCGCTTGAATTTGAATCTCGCCACTGAGCACCTGTGTCAACTCACGTGTCGTGCACATATATGTGTAATCACGCTTATAATCAAAGCTGGTCCAATCCACAAATTGAATTGCATGTTAGAACAAGAGCACGTCACGACCACCCCCGAATGTTGTTCGAGTTACCCGATCTCAAAAGTTTATAGCGTAGAAACCGTGGGCAGGTTGACTCGAGCTCGGCCTGCCCCTCATCTGCCCTCGGCATCCATCATGAAAGCCCAGCACATCACCTCCACGCCGCGAGCGGATCTGTTCTGTTTACCCCAATCTTGTCCCATATGCTTAAAGCCGCAGGGGGCTGATGACAGTGGGGTTATACGAATGTCCTGCTTCAACCTCCCCAACCTCCCTTAGCATGAAATCGATGGACTCCACGGAGGCCGTAACTTTGGTCACGGTGGGATTGCGGGGAGTGAGCGTCAGCCGTGAGGAAAGCAGTCAGGGGTGGAGTACAGAACAGGTGTCGCGTGACCCGCGTTACTTTGCTTCTACGTCTCTTTTGCTCTTTGTTTATCAGAGTTTTGAAGGAGGGGGATTGCCCTGAGCCACGGCTCATTAGCTCCTGGTTCTCCCCTGACCTGGAGCTCCTTTAGTCTGCTCCTGTGAGGAGTCAGCGGTATGATCCCCTAGCGGCCTGAAGCGACCAAACAGATTCAGATCAAGTGGAGATCGCAGGAACGGGAATGTTGCGAGCCAGATTTGAACTCTCATTTAAACCCGACTATACCATCCAGATGGATCTTTTTGGAGTGCCGTTCAGACCCCTCGGGTCGTTTGAAGAGAGAAAGCGGTGCGGCTGGCGTTTTCTGCACGGTTTTATACGCGATGTGAATCGGGCCTTATGCATTTGGCATGATGCTTTTATACAAAGCAGTTTTACAGTGCACCCATTTCCTAATGGTGACCACTACTCTCCAACTTTAACATTAGTGTTTTCATAAGACCGTGTAAGTTAAAACTCGAGACATCCTTCTGAATATGCCCCGACATTCTGAGCTGCCTCTCAGCTCTTGTTTTTGTTCTAGAAACACATTCTGTGGTGACTTCAACTCAGGTCACGGCGCTGTGCTCTCGTGGCATCTCGAAGACAAAGTTTAGCACGGGGCGTGTGGAGAGGAGCGCTCTGGAACCCGAGTGCGCCAGCAACCGTGACATAGACTGACAGCTTGATTTATGGCGTAGCTATAAGTAGCCACGATGTCGGCTGGCTTCAGCGAGGTTGAGTCCCTGCAGACACATAACGCTGGCTCCTTGTGCCACCCAAGCCCCCTGACAACAAGTTCTATGTGTGAGAGAGAGGGTGAGCAACAGTCCCCTGCTAACATACCAAATCTGCATGTTTATCTGGTCCTGTGCCAGGCAGTAATCAATTAAAACCCTGCTGTCCCTGAGGGATGAGCAAAAGATTCATCAGACGGCGAGAGACAGAAAGAAAGAAAGAAAGAAAGAAAGAAAGAAAGAAAGAAAGAAAGAAAGAAAGAAAGAAAGAAAGAAAGAAAGAAAGAAAAGAGGAAGGAAGGAAGGAAGGAAGGAAGGAAGGAAGGAAGGAAGGAAGGAAGGAAAGAGAGAGAGAGAGAGAGAGAGAGAGAGGCAGGAAGACAGATGGACTGAGAAAAGATCAAAAGATAGGAAGAAGAAAGGTAGACCAACAGAAAGAGAGATTGACTCACAGATAGAAAAAATAAATGGCAGAACAAAGAAAAACAAACAGAAAGAAAGAGAGAAAGAAAGTCATGCAGACAGAGAAATAGACAGACCAATAGACAGAAATGAAGAATGAAGGAAGAAAGAAAGGCAGACTGACCGACAGACAAAAAGATTGAATGAACAGATAGAAGGAAAAAAAGGCAGACGGTCAGAGAGAAAGATGGAACGAATGAAAGAACAAACAAATAGAAAGAAAGGTAAACAGGCAGAACAAAGAACAAACAGAAAGAACAAATAGAATGGTAGACAGACACAAAGAAAGAACTAATAAAGGAACGAATGAATAGAAATAAATAAATGTAGACAGAAAGAACGAATGGATGAAATAACAAACTAATCGAAGAAAAGGAAGAACGGACCGATATAAAGACAGAAAGTTAGACAGATGCAGACAGAGAGACTGACAGACAGAGAAAACTAGAAAGTATCTAGCAAGATAGACAAACAGAGAGACAGACAGAAGGAAATAATTCAAAAATCATTAATAAATAGAAAGAAAGAAAGAAAGAAAGAAAGAAAGAAAGAATATGTTGACTCATATATGTTTAAATAATGTAAGAGGTGAGCGCGGAGGTCAACCAAACCTGAACCCTCAGTTAAGAACCCTCTCTTTTTATTTGCTTAAATCTAGTTTTACACTTCCCTGACAATGTATGCGTAGTTCCTGCCGAAATACTTGACTAATAATATATGTTAATTATTCTCTAGTGTGACCAAATAAATATTCTACTCTTCAAACAACACACATTAATTCAATATCATTATATTTCTCTAGTAACTATAGTTCAAACTACCTGTCTTTCACAAGATGTTGACAGAGCTGTCTCGTTGGACAGATATGAAGTATTTCCTACAGTCTCAGACGTTTTGTCCAGTGCCGTGGGAGGCTTGTGTGACCCGTGTGTCAGCGGTCTCATTGGCTGGTGGTTGTCATGGGGATGATCTTGGCCGAGGTGCCCGTGGATGGAGTGATTTTGCCCTCTGAGCAGGTGCTTCTCTTCCTGGAGCTCAGAGAGAAACGGCGCGCGCCTCATTAGAGATTCGGAATCTAATTACACTTATCTACGTCCTCATCTCTTTCCTCATAAAATCTCAGGAATCATCTACTTCCCCACAGAAAAAGAAAGCGGTGATCCGGGGTGGGGTGAGGAGGGGGGTGACAGTCTTTGAACTGATAGAAGGGCCCCTGCAGGGATAGAGAACTGGGACGGTGCCAGAACCCTCTTGGCTGACAGTCTTCTCTGCTGGTTGGCAGCTTGAAGGCTTTGGTGATTAATTCTACCGGGACGATGAAAGCGGCTCTAGCCGGCGGCTCCGTGCCTCAGAAGACCAGCGACATGGTCTAAACCCGGCCCAGCGTAGACCAGACCGGCCGTGTCTTCCCTGTCTGGCCAGCTGCCCATCTGCCTGCCTGCCTGCTGCCTCAGGACCGACCACAGCAGGTGATGGACCAGAGAGGAGAGAGAGAGATGGGGGTGGAAGGCACTCTGATCCATATTGAACAAGCTTTCTTTTTGTTTCTCTGCTGATGTCTCTACTGTTTTATTAGGAAGTATCTTTTATGTTGTGTCACTATGCCACGATAATCCCTGGAGACGGTACAGCACCCTTTTTGAAACGGTGAGCTGAGCAAGAGAGAGGATTTGTGATAGATGCAGAAGTGGACATGAGATGCACACACGGTCATAGATCTCAACCAGTCCACTATCTACGCTTGAGAGACTCATAAGGTGTGATGTCTTCGCCTGTCTGGTGAGTTATAGTGTGACTTGTGTTGGGTAAGATCACAGCTCTACCCCTTGTGCAATCTCTTCCTTGATGGAACAGGCCAGGGATGGGGTCGGTCAGCTGGGGATTCTGGGATAGCATGCAGATTTGAATGCATACTGTTGCAGGAGGGCATCACGTGTGCTGCATTCTTGAGCATACGACCTAGATTCAGTTTTGTTAAAAATGTGTTTTATAGCTGAAGCTGTCATCTAAAATAATAACTAGAGTGCCACTGGGAAAAAACGATTAAACTAAATGTTTAATTAAAACAAATATATATATAATATAATTACAAAATATATATATATTATATATTTATCTTTTTAATATTATAATTTAAATAATTGGTTTTGGAATCAATTTCTCAAACTCTCAGATTTGTCAAACCAACAGATGAACATAAATAGAAGTAATTTAAGAAAAAAAAAACATTTTTACCAGTTCTCCCTTGCATTACTTGGGTATAACAGTGCTTTTCAAAATTGCATAACTAATAATTAATAATGTATTAAATACAAACTTTGTACAAGTGTTAGTACAAGTTGCCAAGTTGCTCACTTGTTTGTGTGTCCACTGTACCACAAATATCCACTCCAGTGATCTTTTACATGTATTCTTATTTATTGTGTGCCATTTTTTTTCTGGTAAAGTGGACACATCCACTTCTTTCCAAACGTCCAATGTCATAATTTTTCAAACCCTTGATACATTTACTGCTGCTTATTAATCTTCTTTAGCTTGTTTCATTACATCGGTCAGATTGATCATAAATCATGTTTGTGTCTAAAAGAATCATGATAGCCAGCATGGGAACAATGGAATTGATGGTCATATGTTTCATTTGCACAGTTCTGTTGCGTACCTGTTTGTCGACCCTTCAGCTGTCTTGGATTTCCAAAGGCTGGCAAACAACTCCATAAAACATGGGTTGTGAAAATTAAACTGATCTGGCCCCTTAAGACAATATGAGACGTTACACCGACTGCATTTCTGTCCCTTACAGCTTTGTTTTCTTCACAGTCAAACCTAGACATGACATGTACTCTGAATCAAGTTGGTAGGGAAATATTGTTCTGCTGTGCTTGTGTGTGTGTTTGCGTGTCGAGTCCACCTGGATTACTTGTCTTTGTGTTTACAAGGGTGGTCTGGAGGCAGAATGACTGTACACCTCATTTCCTCGGTGTGTGTGTGTTAGGTAATAGAGTGGATATGGGTCTTGTTTAGGACCAATGAACAGTGAGAACAGCGCTGAGAGAGAGAGAGAGAGAGAGAGTTCTTCAGGAATATCTGTAAAGGAATTACCAGATTAAAGCTACATTACTTTGACGCCTGTTTTCTTCCTCCCGCCTCTATCGCTTTCAGCATCTTTCCGTCTCCATCTCCGTCGCCTTTTCTTCACAACTTTTCTATTCCCAAAGGCACTCCCTCATTTTCTCTTGTGCCCTTTTCCTGCCCCCGGTCTTTCCTTCTGGTATTTATTTCTGTTCTCACTATGCCCCCCACACACACATACTCTCTCCTGGGTGTAACATTGTTGGCAGTGTGTGCGCGAGGCATCAGCCAGGGCTGTAAGCGTATCCTGTGGGAGATCGGTTTTCAGCAGTGTGTGTGTATGCATGCCACGGTCGCGCTTTCTTTTCTTTCTATTGCTCGCTGTATGTTGTGGGGCGGCGGGGAGTTTTTTCACCTGCTGTAGGGACAGGCTGCAGGGTCTTAGAGCAGCTTTAGGGTGGGCGTGGAGAACACTGCTAATGTTTCTGCGTGCAGCCACTGCTCTCAATGTCCTGTCTGTGCCGAGTCTGTGCGGCTCCACACACACACACTGACACACACACTGACACACACACACACACTGACACACACACAGCCACAGGGGCCGTCAATGATTAATAGCTTCTCCCTGAGTGGCATCTTTGGAGGCCCCGAGAGAGAAAGAGGCAAAACAAGAGCTCTGTTTTCCTCCCGGCTCTGCTATCTTCCTGTTCTGTGAGAGAGAGTTCACTCTCAATCCATTTCAGAAAGATAGATAAAAAAAGACAAGGACACAATGTTTGTGTCTGGGTAGGGGGGCAGGTTCTAACTACATTGTGGGGACGAAATGGAAACGGCTTGATAGAGGGAAAATGAGGAGACATGCTAAGGCCACGTTTACACGATGAGAAACGGAAACGTTTTTCCTTTGTGTTTTTGAAAAGTTTCAGGGACACATGACAGATTTATCAAAGCGGTCCGCATTTGCAAACGAAAACTGAGACCCGTTTTCAAAAGTTCGCGTTTCCAGTCCCCCAAAACGCCTAAACGAACGTCTAAAACGCACAAATATTTTTTTCATTTTCAGTTGAAAACAGCATCGTTTGAACAGCCTCTAAATTTTGTCTTTAAACGCACGAATGCAAACTGTTTGGTTTATGGGTTATATGCGTGTGTTCAGTTTGGGAAAGTCCCAACCATGATCCAAAAATTGTGTTTGTGTGCATTATCAGATTATGTCCAAAAGTCTGAGACCACATTGAAATGCTGAGATTTAATCTGGATTTGTTTTGAAAATTTAACCTGGAAATGAAGTTTCAGGATTGTTTGAGGACTTAAATAAAGTTTAAGGATTAAAGACATGTTAAATATTAGTGTTATTATAGTCTAGACCATGAATGAAAATGCTTTCTTTTCTATCATTTATGTATTTATTTTAATTGCAAAATATTATCCTAACATTTTGAGGGAAACGTTTAATGAAAGTAAACATGTACAAGTTTAGAAAATTGCCATGTTTTTACGAATGTGTTCATTTAATTTTTTTGAGTTTTTTTTGAGTCTAGACGTTTAGACCCTGCAGTGTTTTCAAATATAAGAACGGTATTTTTGTTCCGTGTTCAGAATTAAAGTTTGTAGTCTGAACCAAAGTCAAGAGTCTGTTTTTTCAAAGTCAGGTTGTAATGAACTCACCAACTCTGACACTTTCTGTATTTCATCAGGTCTAAAGCTCAGCGTAATGCACTCGGAAACATGAAAGGCTCTTTCATGCTTTTATGCAAGTTTTATTAGGGCTGAAGCACCATTGCTTTTCAAGTCACCCAGGATGAGACCATGAGCAAAAAAAAGTAGATAATGATTGGAATGATCTAATTCTTGTCTCATATGGTGTAAAGTGACTGTGTGAATATCCTCAATGATGTGTCAACAGCACATGGATTATATCAGACTGTGAGCCATTTTGATCAGAGTAATATTACAATGAGCGCTGGAGCGTAATGGACGTCCTCTGCATTGGAAGGTCTCTAATAATCAACATGTTGTATTATATATACTCACCCACATGAATTTGGTGGAAAGTTCTTCATTTGACTATAATATTAAAATAATAATTTGTCACATTTATATAGTGCTTTTCTGGACACTCAAAGGAACTATTAACTTTGTTTGAAAAATCTTAAAATACTTCAAGCTTCTAATTTGTTGAACCTAAATGTTTTAATTGAAAAGGCATCTAGATCGAAGCCTAAAGGATTTTGTTTATATTTTATATTCCTTCTAGAAATATAAAAATAAATAATAATTGAAAATAAAACAATACGAGTGTGGATAGCATTATTTTGATGACGTGACCAAGCATGAATATAAATATTTTTATCGCAAAGAGAAAGAAGTTGTAGAGACACATTATCTTTAAACATTTATCCAGAAGCACTTCCTGTTCCATTTTTTATTCCTTTATCTTACATATATATTCAATTGTTAAAAATATTCGTTTAACATTTTGCCTTGGTTATCAATGTTCTGTTGGTTTGTGTTGTTTTAAAAAACTGAAACGGGACGTTTTTCTGGACCAGCTTGGTTTTAGTCTTCTGAAGTGGTTTATATATACACACATACATATATAATTGATAACTGAATCGACTATTGTCTATTCAATAGTATATATATATAGCGTTATATTGGGGGACTGAAAATGCAATATTTATATTTATTATAGTAATTCTGACATTTGAAAAGATTTTTTGTATGTTAAAGCATGCGAGTCTTCAAAGACATTGTGAGAAACCGCTAAATTATGCTGAAGTACAGTTTAATATTGTGGTTGAAGTACTGTAGTAATGAAGACTCTGAGCAGAAGGGTTTGCAGCTAAAGGTGAAGAAAAGGTTGGAGAGGCCCCAGGTGTGAGACAGTTCAGACACGTCTTCTACTCCTAGAGACAGGCTGTGAGACCAGAGAGAGAGAAAGAGAGAGAGAGAGAGAGAGAGAGAGAGAGAGAGAGGGAGGGACGTGTGGAGGAGTGGGGCCAGGAGGTGAAAGCAGAGCTGGAATTTGTACGGTATGCAGAGAATGATGGGATTTTTCCTGCTGGGCAGCTGAGAGCTCCTGCACTGCTGAGCATTGACCACCACACTCTCTCTATCACACATCCTATCCCTCTCTCTATACTCCCTCACATTGTCTCTCTCTCTCACAAGAGACAGCCAATCCTTTTGTATCAGGATTATATTCCTGTGTGTGTTCTTGCTCTTTTATTTTCTAGTATCTGTTTCAATGCATCGGTCATGAGCAGTGCTTCCTTTTGGTTGTGTGAGGACAAAGACAAAGAGTACTTTGGAGGTCATGAGGGATGTATTTGTCTTTTTGTTTTGCGTGAAGATGGCAGCAGAGGCACAAGAATGTTGATTATACATTAAATTGCATTATTTTACCCATATATATATATATATATACTGTATATTTGATCTTAGTATTTTTGTGCTATTATTATGTAAACTAAACCAGATACAATTGTTCACAGCAATTGTTTACTTTGTCTATTTATCTGTGTTTCTATAACTCAACTAGAGCGTGGCAGCAACTCCAGAGTCATTGTTCGGATGTTCTTTGTCACTTTGAAGAAAAAGCATCTGCATTAATGTGAATATGTGACTTTCTTCTGCCGTCTTTTCTCTCTCTTTTTCCGGACAGGTCATACATTAGGGTTACGGGAGCCTTTTTTCTTTCTTTTTTTCTCCGGTAACTTTTGAGAAATTCTTGGCTCGACTCTCCCCCCCCGCTTCCCCGAATGAGAAACTGTCAGTTTAATTGGCTGTGATCTCGTATGCAAAGCTGCGTTCACTTATTGCACTCAGGTCTTAGCCTTTAAATATGGATAAGATGGTTGGAGAGAAAAATCCCAGGGTCTTCTGCAGTCTGTATGCTTTGAATTAAAGCCAGACACACTGGGTTTGTCCTATATCATTTTTTCGAACCGTGATATATGTATTTTCCTCACCGTAGCGCAGGAGTTTTACACATAGAAAATTCTTTGTTTTTTTTATTCTCTCTCGCTCTCTAAAGCATAGGAGTCGGAAACAGAGGAGCAGTGAATATTCTTTTTCAGAATCACTTAACATTCGTGTACAAAACACATCTGCAATAATCTCTGCTTTAATCGTAAGAGGCACATTTAGAGAGAGAGAGAGAGGAGGCTCAAAGGAGATAGTTAGTGGAATGTTAACACTTGTATGTAAATGTGTGTTTTAGTGTATGTTTAAAGGAGTTTTATGAAAAATAAGTCGATAGAATTACAGGACACAGCTTTTCACATACACAGCTGTTTTTTCTTCATAATAAATTGTGCACAATAAAACATGTATTGAGTAAAAAGGACCCAGTTTGTTTTCGTGTAGTTTTTAAGTGGTCAGATTGATGTTCAGGTATAGCTTCATAATGGCTCATTTATCGTAGGGACTCCAGCGGCCTTGTGAAATCCCGCCTCAGCTGCATTTAATTGAAGTCTCGTGTCATCGCCGTGGTAACACGAGCGTGTGGATGTTACTGAAATGTATGAACATTAGTTCACTAATAAGGTCACTCCAGAGCACCCTTTATCTCTCCTCTTCTCTCCAGCTCCATCCGCATTTACAGACACAAACAGCTTTAGAAATGTGTGCCATTTTTTTGTCGACGGTGTATTTGGCTGCTAGCACGTGGTCATGTTTTTGACATCATGTTACGAAAATCAATTGGTCTTTACTTTAAATGCATGTATTCATAATCCATATTCTGATACACCAACAGATAAACATCCGCACAATACGGAGTTTCCAGTTCCTGTCTTGGAACAGACACAGAGCTGAGAAAGAGAGGGAGGAAGATTGATCGAGAGAGCTTGAGAAAGAGAGAGAAAACAGAACGACAGGCAGCATTCTCTGGCCCCGTGTCTGTCGAAGCGAATGGACCATGTGACAGGACATGTCGTGTTGAGTGACAATGCAAAAAAAAGAGAGAAGTGGCAGCACAAAAGTATAACACTATCCACTGTTTCCCAGCATCCACTGCAGCGAGTGAGCGGGCGAGTGAGAGAGAGAGAAAGAGAGAGAGACAGGAAGCGGGAGGAAGAACAGATGGAAAAAGTAGAAAACGTTAAAAAAACAGGAGGTTAGAATGGCAGATATGCAAGTTGTGCGAGTTGATATGTGAAGGTGTCTCACACAAGTTCATGTGAGGAAATATTAAATAAATATGTAAAATGCTCAGATGGAGGCAAAATTACAAACTGCTAGAGCACAGATATGTCCGAAATGTAAAACGGAGTACAGATTTGGTGAGAAAGAGAGAAAGGATGGATGAAGGGGGAGGCAGAGAACGAATACTTTGCATACCGCATGGCGATAACGTCAGACACTTTACATTTCCCCGGCTGACTCGGACTGCTGCCTCGAGGCAGACACAAGCTGTGCCTCTCCATGTCACACTTACAGCCTCTAAATCTCAGAGCGAGAGAGAGAGAGAGAGAGAGAGAGAGAGAGCATGGCATTTTACAGTGGGCTGAGAGAAAAGGGAAGAGATGGATGGCTGCCACAAAGTGAGACGGGTTCGTAGGAGAAAAGGAAGGAGAGAGAAAGAGAGGAAATGAGGGCTCAGTGCTGCCCAGTGTATGTGGTTTCATATTCCTGCATCGCTTTCGGCTCGTGAGCACAGCACAAATGACCAAAAGCAATGCAGTCATCCAACAAAGCGTTTATTTCAGGAACAGACGAACCGATTCACCTTGGCCACTCGTCATTTATTCGCCCTCACGTTGTTTGAAACATGTACGTGACTCTTTCTTATGTGGAACACAAAAAGAAGATATTTGGAAGAATGTCCCTTTGTGTCCATACAATGGAAGTCGATGAGGTACAGTGCTGTCTGGTTACCAACGTTCTTCAAAATATCTTCAAGAAAAAAAAGAAAAAAAACAGTTTGGAACGAGGTGAGGGCGAGTAAATGATACATTTTCACTTTTGGGTGAGCCATGGCTTTGTTTAAGTGTACACCAGCCCTACACCCCACACTTCCTGTTAGCCGTTACGACTGTGTGTGTTCTTTTGAAGGCTAAAACAATGGTTGGTGCCTTTTTGCTGATGTTACAGTTTGAGGTTAGCTACTCTTTGAGCTGCCAGGCCTTGTGTATTCAGCCCTGTGGGTTCTGCTCTGTTAATGTGCAGCTTCTTGTGCAGCTGTGTTCACTCATCTATATTGTATCCTGTTTTTAGATATAATTCCAGCACTGTTGTGTATCACTCTTTGGGCTGGTAACAGTCTGTAACTAAATTCTGTCTCGCTTTCATGAATCTCCAACAGAAACGGAAGTTTTGCAGCTGTACAACGGTGAAGTGACGGTATCTGATGGAAATACTACAGTACTTTGATTTGTATCAAATCAGTATTCGCATATTGTCAGAGCATTTTGCATCAATCTTTTTGTATGTGTTTAGAAAAGGATTCTGAACATGACTTATTCTCTGAGATATCTCAGACATTTTGTCTTGCATTTGAAACCGAGAGAATTGAACGTTGAATCAGGCAAGATGAAGCTATAAGTGTTTATAAATTCCCTGCGCTCTCCTGTGTTTGTGTACTAGAGCCAGTATTGAGAGGTGGGCTCAAGAGAGCCCGGCACTAAACTTGATCAAACCGGTCTATTTGTCCTTAAAGCTCTAGAGACGTGCTTCACTTCCTGTTGAATAACACTGCCTTTTCCTAGTCTCTGAGAGAGAGAGAGAGAGAGAGAGAGAGAGAGAGAGAGAGAGAGAGAGAGAGAGATGTGAGATTTTGACACAAACTTTAATGTTTAAAAACCATAAATGCATAAAAAGAGAGAGCGAGAGAGAGAGAGAGAGAGAGAGAGAGATGCAAAGAAGTCTGAGATATTTAATAATAACAATGCTAGTGCCAGGACAGCTATTGCAAACACATGATTTTCTGTTCATATCAATACATGTACACCTTGTTATTCCTCACAAACCTATTGTATGGCTTCAGAAAAGATAGAAATAAGATTACACTTGTCATATAAACTACTACAATTTTATCTGTTGGAGTTTACAGAACTTCTGTCATTACTGACCCATGATCACCTATGAGAACTAGAAGTGTGAGTAAATGATGGGAGAATTGTTCATTTTATCATTCAAATAAAGATCTTGTCATTCTTTTATATCCCTCAAAGCCATTAGTTTCTGTCACTCTGTGGATGCGTGTCATTAATCTGCGGTACCGCATTAAAGTCAATTTCCTTGTTATGCCTATGATGCCATATTGGATCTGCTTTGATTTATTTAATCCAGATTGGGAGTTTTTTCCCTATCTCACTCAGGATACATCTTTATTCCATTTCTCGACCGATAATTTGATCCAGTTTCAACCACGTCGAAGCCATGTTAAAAAATTCCATTAGATTTATAAATCCATGGGTAACAGTATCTGTCTTACCAAAACATTATGAATTGGACCTCTCGGGCGATTCCAAATGGCACTTTTAAAAATATATCACCCCTTTGAGAGCGGCTGAACTGACTGTGTGGGGTTTGGCAATGGCGTATGTGTGGAGTGATCTTAGCTACAGTAGTGTACCTCCCTCTGTCATCCATCTCTCATCTTCTTTCTTCCTTTTAGTCTCTCTTTCTCCTCTGAGTGGATTCTGTGCACCACACACACAACACTCACACACAACCGCCCACACTCTGTGCAACAACAATTCTCCTACTGTGAAGTCGGCCGGTAGCCCGGACTTTGAACACACTCATGTACTCGTCTATCAGCTCTCACCTTTTACATTACAAAGCCAAAAAAAGTCTTGTGTTTTACACTGTGGTTTCCAAAGCATCCGCTTCCCTGTTTCCCAAAGGCACTTTCCCCGCTATAGTTTTTTTGTGTGCTTTTATTTAAGGTCCAGTGTGTCTTTTTTTGGAGGATCTATTGACAGAAATGCAATATAATATACATAACTGTCTTTATAGGTGTATAACGAACTTATATAATGAAGCGTTATGTTTTTATTATTTCCATCTACCTACACCGCGGGTCCCCAAGCAATAAATTTCCCATTTGTTTCTACATTATCCCTTTATGGACAGTATGTTAATGCTAATTTCATACATATGTTATCTCCAATGGCAAAGAAGCGAACATGTGATGACATTTTAGGACTATGCAGTGCTTTGAAAGGGAGGCGTGGAATTTGCAACCACACCACTAGATGCCGCTAAATTTCATACACTGGACCTTCAAGCTACAAGTGGGTTGTTTGAGGGCACAAAGCATTCAAATTTTATTTTATTAAACACTTATATTAAGCACAGTCCTTGCGCTAGAAGATGCAGTCACTGACGTCCCAACCAAAGTTTTATCAGGGATTTTTTTGTATAGCTAAGTGAGTGGGTGCTTTGCATCATAACTGTAAATATATATTGTATATCTGAAATACTGCATTGACCAATCAGCAGCCAGAGCGGTATCTGTTTTGTAATTTCATTTTATAACAGTCAATTTATATTCTCAATTTAACAAAAGCTGTGCGTGCACAGCCTGACAATTTGAGGTTAAGGATTAACATTAAAACGGGCTGGTTGAGAAGCAACAAAGCTTCCGCGCTGTTTTTTTCCCGAATTGTTTTTGTTGTGCGGTGTGGTTTTCAGTCTCGCGCTCAAGTTTCTTTCATGCACAGACCTCCTGCCTCCAGAGTGCTGCCGGAGAGCTGCATTTCACACCGTATGAAAGTAGATATGAACCCGTTTGGACCCGTCACCTAATACAATCCGAACAAAGGGGGAAATCTGCTGCAACACGAGCCCAATGCCATTTTTCTAAGGGAGAAATGAAGAAGGGCGAAAAATAAGAGTTGATCGTTTACGTGTGTGTCTGACATGGAGAGAGCTTGCACACGATCCCTAAGATGCACAGAAACAAGTTGGACGGAATAGCTCTGGCGTTTTCTTTCATTTTGCATAAATTGTGAAGTGTGTGGCTTTGTGCGCCTGTGCGAGGTGCAACTTTGCCGTTGTAAATTTGTTTCTCAGAACGCGTGTGAAGGGTGGGGCGAAAGGTGACAGATTGGGTCTCCTGGCTCCGGACCCTCTGTACTCACACTTCCAGCAGGCTCACCGATGACTCTGGTGAAACTCTGTCACAACCTCACCAGCGGAGAGCTGGCAAAGCAAACCTGGACACGGCGCGCAGTCCGATGTACTCGCAGTCCTACCTTTTACAGGTTACTTTAAAAAATGGGTTGACGTACAATATGTGCAGTAAAACAGTTGTGTGTGGTACCAACTGCTTGTAAAAATGCCATATGGCCGTCATCCAGGCCGCAGTGTGAAAAGACTGCTGTGGATTAGCTCTAATGAGAGGTTTGCTTAAACCTGACAGCCATGGGAGACAGTTAGCGTACACCGCAAAGTTAATTCCACTCTCTTTCTCAAACCAAAATGTGTCTATAAACCCACGAGACACTCTTCTTCACGAGCGAATCTCACGAAAATCATGTCCAGGTTACATCTTCCCCCTATAAAAAAGGAAAAATGTGGAACTATATTTGGACAATGAGAGAACTAAACACCAACATCTTGATGTCTGGATAGTCTCATAATTCTCTGTTTTGATTCTCATAATTGTGTTGCAATGATTTTCAGTATACGTTGTTTTATTATTAAGCATTTCAATAATAAAAAGGAGAATTAATAATGAGGAAAATATCACAATGCAAATATTTAGACATTTACACATATAAATGTGTAAACGTTTTATCCTTCTGTCAAAGAACTATTAATTCTGGGTTGACCTGAACATGTTTTTCGTGTTTTAAACTTTTAATCTAAATTTGGGGCGGTCACAAAGCGATCTCTTAATCCCATGACTCTTAACAAAATTTGACAAATGTTGTTTCCAGATTCCAATGCAAAAAATGTTAAGATTAAGGTTTTCTGATTGCCCGAATGTTTTCTGTATTGCAAACCACACAAAGAGTCTTGTGCAGAATTGACCAAGAGATTAAGTTTTCCTGCGTCCGGCCTCATGCTATTGTTCTGAGCAGATAAACACAGCAATACCACACACAGAGAGGAAATACAACACCTCAGCGAAACTACAGCATCTCGCGTGTGCCATGTTTGCTAGACGGTGCCAGTCTCCAAAAGTCAGACAGGGTTCTCCAACCACACCGCATTTTCTAACACAGCGAAGTCAAACAGTGACTCACAAATTCCTCTCCATTTTCCAGGGATCTGTAGCCGGCAGAGCTTTGAGCCACCTTTTCTGAACTCTCAACCTTCTGCTTAAATGCTAAATCACACATTTATTTCAGATCTTGCCATCATACGCTAAGCGCCTTTAATCGGAGGATGGGATTGTTTGATCTGTGCTTGAATTTTGGCTCTCCGAGCAAATCACGTGTGCCTTTCAAAAGTGCCTGCAACTTTATACAAGAGCAAAATAACCCCCCAAAAAACTTCAAAGCGTCTGACAGTAGCCCAGAGACACCTTTAACCACAGGTGCTGGAAGAGCCTTAACAGGCTGCTGCTAATGTTCCAACTGCTTTGTTCAAATGACCCTGTTGCCTGCTGTAAGAGATATTTTATTATTTCATTTTTATTTTCAATTCCGTGAGGTTTCTCCCAGGTTTAATACATTTGTATTTGATTTGCACCGTGTCTTCTTGGTTTAGCAGAGTCATTTTAAGAGACAGTCAATAGAGACTCAATAGTTTTAATATACTACTGTCAAATAATATCTTGAGTAATACGATCAAAGCATTTCATTATAAAGCAGCAAGCCATGTCTGACTCACACATGTTAACATGGCGTAAAAAGCATCTTAAATTTAGCTCAAAGGAAAGATCTATGAACACGCAGCAAAGTTGCGAAAGAGGGATGCCGGTAACCTTAAGATGGGCTTAAATTTTCTTTCCCTCTCTCACCCCCGTTTAAATCCTCCACCCCTCCGGACGGTGGAGGGGAGCAAAGACTAAAGCTTAAATGCTTTGAATGATGGTGTGGAATGTTTAAAAGTGTCTGTTTGAGGAAGGGGGTGGGCTGCAGAATTTTTTCCTTGGGGGAGGAAGACTCCCGTGGGACAAACCCTGTCTCTCAGATCTGATATGCGTGACTGAGCAAGAAGAAAAAACCGCCAGACCTGGCTTCTTAACTTAGGGAAACAATGGCAACTGTTGAGAGGATTTATCATTTTTGTGAGGCTTTAAATAATGAAGAGTATACGAAGTGCAGCATTACAGTCACCAAATTGAAATGGTCTCCTATAAAATAAGTATAGTATCCGATTGGATAAAGATGGCAAAAAGCCTAAATGCCATTTTAACACCCTAGATGGTAAAATTAAAGAAAGCATCCATTTTGTGTTGCCTCATAAATAATGTAACGCACAAATGATGCAGTCCCTTAACACACAAATATCATTTCCATTATCTCCTAAAATGCTGAATACTCAAATCCACTCCATTGCCTTGCGATCAACAAAATAACCTCATGTATTTTTGCCAGCTGGTGTCCTGCTGATAATGTATTATAACATTATCAGGATAATGCCTAAACCTTATGACATTCATCAAGCATTAAAGGTACCAAAACAACACTTAATGCATGAATTACAGCAAAAACCATGCCTCACCTTTCAACGAAATTGCACGCGTCTCATGTGTTTATTTATATAAATATCAACTTTAATGTTTTTACTGTAAGAATATAAAACATCTTAATTCGGGATTCTTTTTTACAAACACATTTACAGTACATCAGAACACAGTAGCTTCTCAGCAGGACTCAATACATGTTGCAGGTCGATACATCATGTTACATATATAGGCCTGACACACATTTTGCGTGTTACCCGAGAAAAAAAATCCATTGCGAACATGTCATTTCTATGCAACGTTGAATGTTAATTTGTTTAAAACGGACACGTTGTTTTGATAACGCCCGTATAGCCTTGAAAAGGCAAAGAAGGTGTCGGTAAATTGCAAACAGGGGGTTTTCTGGGACAGATTTCACTTCAATTTGAAGTACAACGCTCTGAATAACAGCCATGAATTAAACAATATCTGCTTACATAAGCATAAATACATTAGCAGAACCTCATTCCTCTTTCCAAGTAGGAACTGAAGGCTGTCTGAACATTTGCGCTCAAATCAAAACTAAAAATTTGAAATAGAAAAAAAATGAGTGTACAAACCCAGTCTCTTCGTGTGTCTTTGCATAAACTCGTTTTGAGCCGCGCCAATCTTTACTTAAAACTCCTTTTGTTGGCTATTCGAAGGGAAATTAACAACGTTTGAATCCATCCATTCTTTTCAGTCTTTTTGCTTTTTCCGAGCCAAAGACGAGATAATGGGGGAGGGGATTGGTTTTTTTCTAGGCACAAATTTTCATTCTTCTTAAGAATAACAATATATAATACATCTAACGAGGTAGCCAAAATATCAGAAACTTAAGGAGGAGGAGGTTTAATATTGCGATCTGTTAAGTACAAATAACTTTTTAGTGTTTCTTACACTGACTGGGTTGTTAATAATAACAACAACATCAATAACACGTATCACATTCATAATCTTTGCCAATGAGTTTATTAGTCTCGCTGAACTCAAACTAGGACAGTGTGAATCTTTGATTTTTGTTATTAAAATATAACTCTCCTCCATCCTCCATCCCCTCCCTCCAGAATCTCGTCAAGTTTCACCTCACTTTTTCGCTTTCAGTCATCTGCCAAAGGCCCAGGTTCAAAACTTTAAGGCAGGGGAGCTGCGTGATCCTCTCTAGTCCCCTCTTAGTGATTTTCGTACATCCATACAGATCGATGCCGGTCAGTTGAGTCAAGTGATCGGCGATGAGCTCCAGTCCTTTGTCTGTAATCCGCACGCATTGGCCGATGTTCAGCGTCCTCAGCTCGTGCATCTGGCGCACCATCCTGTTGATGCCATCGTCGCTGATGTGGCACGAGCACAACGACAGCGACTTGAGCTGGTAAAGGCCCTGGGCGATGTACGCCAAGCTCTGGTCGCCTATCTTATCGCAAAAAGACATGTCGAGCCCAGAAAGTCTCAGCGTCCCCATGGCGAGGTGCATGATGCCCGTGTCGCTGATGTTGTCGCATGAACGTAGATTAAGGCTCCATAGACTCGTCATGTGTGAGAGGTGGATCATGCCGGCGTCCGAGATCCCCCCGCAGAAACTCAGGTTGAGCACTTTCAGCTTGGAAAGGCCCTTAGAAATGTGCTTGAGGGACAAGTCCGTCAACTTTTGACAGTCCTGGAGGGTCAGGTACTCCAGACTGAGGCAGCCCTCCGCCGCGCTGCGGGTCATGCCAGCCAAATGCCCGATGCCCACGTCTGACACATGCCGGCAGCTCCTCAGATTAAGACTTTTGAGTCTGTGCAAACCCCATGCGATGAGTAATAACCCCGTGTTGGTGATGTTGCTGCAGCCGCCCAGTTCCAGCACTTCCAAGTTTTTGAGATACTGGGCTATTCGACCCAAACTGGAGTCCGTGATCTGTTTACAAAGGCTCAGATTGAGCACTCTGAGGGAAGGGATCTCCTGCACGAACGCGTGACCCAGGCCGTTATCCGTTAAGTTATAGCAGCCGCTCAGATTCAAGCTTTCGATGTTAGGCATCCCTTGGATAACGTAGCTGAGGCTGCGCCGCAGGCTGAGGATCTGCACCCGCCTGATGCCCCGCGCCTGAAGGCTGGGAAACAGCGACGGGTTCGCCCGCCTCAGATGCAGTTTGGCTTCCACCCCCCTCCACACGGACTTGTGGTAGGACGCGTCCCTCCACGCCGTGCACACTTGGGCCACCCTGCCTTTGTCCCTCACGTCCAAGTAGCTGAAAATCATGGCCAATATCTCCGGAAAGAGGCATGAGATGTGCGTCTCCATCTTCCGCGCGCGCTTCTAGAAAGCAAACGGCGGCAAACCCCCACCAAGCGACGCGGAAAACAGTCCCCTCAGGAGACAAAAAGGCTTTTAAAAGAACTCAACTCGCTTTCTTTTCACATTTAACTGCGTAGGTCCGTCAACTCCGTCCCACGTGATCCGTTCGGTGGCGCAGTAAGGGTTCAAATCGGTGAAAAAAAGCCTCAAAAAAGAAGCTTGATCCGGGGGGAACGCTGGCGGTCAGTCAGCGCTGCTGCCCGTTTGGCGCTCGGATAATAGCCTTCGCTCGACCCGGGGATCGAGACGGTCGTACATTTTCAAAACACGCGTGAAACGGCAACAAACCAAAGGAGAAAATAGATTCAGTCCGATTCGATCGCTATCAGATTAAAGAGCGAGGTTTCGCTTTGCGTTTGTGCTCCGCTCGCTCTCATTGCCAAGCCGAGGGGCTTCCTGCTGCCTTTGTCTGATCTTTTCAAACTGACTTGGCAGGGCCGCCAGCACAGAGCGGCCGCGGGGGGAGGCGCATATTTATACCCGTTAAAACAAGCAAAGTTAATCAAGAACAGTCTGAAACTCGTTCGTCAGCGTTCCAGAAAGCTTTTCGTATTATAGTTGTTTGTGTTTAGTTTTGTTCAAAACTGTCATTTGAGATTTGAGTGATGTCTGTGTTTGCTCTCCCCCTTTTTGAACCCTGAGTGGTTTGGCCCAACTCAGCTGGAACAGTGAGAATAGTTCCCCTGGAAACCAACTTCTTACAATTCAGTTCACTTTACCTTTAACCCTTCAGCTACCGAGTCAGACGGGGATATTTTTCGTAGCTGTTATTAAAATCTCCCTCTTCAGAGTAAACTTAGTTGACATTTTCAGAAAAAAGAATGCAAATGTTTTGTCATCATATTAAAACCATTTTGAATAGAAGTATTTACATTTCAATATTGTATTACATTATTCGTTTAGATTAACAGTGATATCATCTATCATATTTTAGTTTTGATCCTGCTAAACATGTGGAATTATTTTTATTTATTTATAATAACGTATTATTATTATTCTCTGAAATTTTAACCTAAAAAGCAATATTCATTATAACCCAAATGAAAATCTGTGTATTATTGGGCTTAATAACCACCCTGTGAAAAGAGTCTCTTTCAGTCTTACGTAAGGTCGTTTTTTTCCACCTTGTGCGTATTTAACCGTGTTTGGGCCTCAGGCCCCCCTTCTGCGGGAGCTTTGGCATTGTTAACCGATATGACTGAGCGTTTGCAGAAGGTACTGGAGTGTAGCAGTAAGAAAGAAGAAAAATGGAGCGCACAAAGGTTTGTGTTTGCAAAAGAAAAATGCAGTACAGCACAACTGACAGCAGAAGTCCAACGTTCCACCCGCCCTGCCTCAGTTCTCTCTCTCTCTCTCTGTTTGTGTCTTTCATTCTGTCTCTCCATCTTCTCTCTACTTCACCACGCGTCTCTGCCTCTCTTTAGTAAATGTCACTTTTTTCTTCCCCCTCCTCCTTCACTGATTCATTTGTGTAATTAACACATTACGTATCCAGTTATTCGCAGTCCTTGGGTATTGGAAGCCAACAGAAATCGACCACGTCTATTAATATAATAATAACATAATAATAGCACGTTTATGGTGTGCAACAAGGCACATGTTTATTTTGAGTTTAAAGTATTTTAACGGCCTTCACTTATTACAATATTTCAAAAGCATCACACAAACCAAGTGGTGACATGAAATATACAAATCACTATAGATCACTAAGTTGGTAATAAAATAAGATGTTATTATAAATCTTATTAAAATTGTGGTAAATATTTAGGCACATTTTTCTCTGCACATTATTGGCCTTTCACTGATGCGAGTGCTTCTATCATGTGCCTCTTTTGTAAGTCGCTTTGGATAAATGCGCCTGCTAAATGATTAAATGTAAATATTAGACTATCCCATATTTCAGAGAAAGTAGGTAAATAGGTTGCAAATGCTTTCACGTTGACAGGCAAGTGGACGTATAAAGATGCTCTGAATGCCCGCCGAGCCCCGATGCCCAGCGTGCACGGGGGTGCGAGGTCTGTGGCAGCGGCCCCTCTCCCCGGCTCCTCCAGCCGGCCTCACCGTCAGAGCGAAGGGCCGCTCCAGAACCACACTGCTGTGAGTCAGAGGCACTCAAAGCAGGCCCGCAGAGCCAAAAGCAGGACTCAAGCTGCTCCTGGAAATAGGCAGAGAGAGGGAGGAGGGGACGAGTGATGGAGAGAGAAAGCGAGAACAGAAGAGGGAGGGGTGTGATTTATAAAGCAGGAGAAAGCTAACAATTAAAAAAGACGCACTCGCCACAGAGAGATGCAACTATCAATTTACAGTTTATGATCATTCGGGCTGAATTGAAACGGGTGTAAGCACAACACACACACATGCAACAACAGGAAGAACATTGGGATCCAGATCCCCAAGAAAAGAGAAGAGAGGCAAACGATTAAAGACAGTGAAAACGTAGCCGGGAGACAGCGAGAACTGGAAGGACAAGTGCTACATGCAAATGCGAAGGTGTTGTAGGATTTTGCAAAAAAATGTGTCTTGTGATTTGATGTGCTGATTCAGGAGGGGGGATAATTGGATAATTGCATGCCACAGAACTGCGCTGATAACTGCGCTTGGGGCACCCGTTTCCTAGGAGACGTAGGCATGTGTCAACATGCTGTTGAAAGCTGACACCTCATGAATAGATTTTAGGCTACTTTGTAGTTTCTCGCTCTCCTCCTTCACGGGTTCATGTATGACTCCTATCTGCTTTTTTGTTTTGCAAGCCGTGGCAGTTCGAGGAAAGGTTCTGGCAGCTGTAACTTGCGCAAACCTCGCATACACGCAGGCTGCTGAATGGGCTTTTCATGAAATCAGACAACAGTTTCAGCTACGGCAGGGGAAACCACATCGCTCTATTCAAATCAGGTCGAATCTCCCCAGGAGCTGTACCCCCGTTGCGGTACTACAGGGGAAACAGTGGGAAGTCGATGCTTTCTGCGCTTCTGTGAAGAACAGGCAGTGATGTAATACTCTACACCATTGTAATGTTAATATCGCAGTTAAAAATGAATAATTGCCTATAGTTTCTCATAACATCTTTATCGTATGATTTAATAGCGCTGATTTCGCATGAATTTTCTTGGAAGGAGCAGCTTCGGAAAATGAAAATGATGTTAGTATTTACTCACCCTCATTTCTTGGTATTTAAGATAAGATTTTTTCTTCATCTTTATAGCAATCGTTGTGGTCAAGCACCAATGATATCAAAATAATGATGTAATAAACAACATAATATCAAAGTAATAGTATAATAAACACAGCTTAATATCAAAATAAACAACAAAGTAAGGAAAAAATAAAAACGTAGACGGTTTCAGGTGTAGTGATGTGGTGTGAATTTAGACCTACACAAAGACACTGTTGAGGGGTTTTGATTTAATAAGTATACAGTAAAATATTAATATAATTATATTCCACAATATTGATATTCATTTGAATATCAATGAAATTTAATATGAATTTTAATTGAATAAAATTCAGGTGCGTGCGTCCGATGAAACTGTCTATAGAGACATTCCATTGCATTGCAACCCATAATCTACAGCTCATAGTTTCTTGTACATAGTAAATGTACCTTTTTCCTTCATCCCTCTTCTTACTCATCTTCTTGTTTTTCATGTCTGTTTTCTCAGTCATTCCTCACACTCTTATTCTCTCTCTCTCTCTCTCTCTCTCTCTCTCTCTCTCTCTCTCTCTCTCTCTCTCCCTCTCTCTCTCTCTGCCTGGAGCCCACAGCCAGGTGAGGCCCCTCCAGAGAATAATTACAACCTGAAACAGAGATCGGAGCCCCGCGGCAATCACCATCAAAGCAGTCGCTGGGAACAGCCCCAGCTAATGTGGTGGAGGAGAGAGGCACTGTCAGGGCAGAAAGCTGCTGGTTCAAAACACACGCTTGCGTGCTACAAACACCAAACTCTCTCTCCTAGCATGACCAACAATAACAGGCCGTTTGCCAACCCAAGGGTCATGTTGCTCGCCCAGGACCTTTGGGAAGTTAAAAAAGAGAGGCTTAAAGAAAGCAAGAGAGAGGGTTGGCCAAATTAGTCTGCTGCATGCCCGGGCCTGGAAAGAGGGAGGGAGGAACCAGAAACACATTGAAAAGCGGTCTGCAAACAACTGTGTGACTCAAGGGCAGGTTCTGGCTGCAGAATTTATACACACCAGCCACCCAGCTAGTAAAGCCTACAGGGGCTTTGAGACCAGGAGAAGTCAGATGTCACACCCACAAGGAAAAGTTGGCGCTCGCGAGTTTGAGGGGTGATGTCATGAGACGAGAAAGGGTCCTGCGGTACTGTTCTTCCAGTCTTTGGGAATTCTGTAAGTCCTGAAAGTGAGATTGATGTTGTTAACATTTGTGCATAGCCTATCTGCCTCTGTCCTGTTGGCTGTGTGTCCGGATCTATTATCAGTGTCTAAGTTATCATGCAAGAATTTTATTTGCAATAGATTTTAACTAGAATTTGACTTTAATAGTTTAGCTAAACCAGTCGGCCTGCTTATAGGACTAAAACAGCTTAATAAAGAAAAACTGATTAAAGTAGTCAGGCCCTTAACCAACGATCAATGATTGTATCTGTCATGTGACATATTTATAATGACGTCAAACTTTTTGTTTGAATGTAATATTGCTTCACGCAATTACTTTTAATGACTATGCAAATCACAAATATGCTGTTTACAGATCTGTTCGACCCATGGTGCTGAAGCTGTATGCTTGCACATTTTGATGTGAACACAACAACAAAAATAATCTGTAAAACAGATGTGAAGTAAAAGGAAACAAAACAAGTGTTATTGAGAAGAAATAATGTCTCAAAACTGTCAAACAAACACGTTTAAAAACGACACAATCGAGCAGCTTAGCCATTTAAAAAAAACACGTGAAAGCAAGAAAAAAGTCATTGTAACCCAGTTGCGATGCGGGAAAAGACTTAGTGGTTAGATGAGGCCAAGATAGAGCTTTTTACCAGAATCCAAACCAATATGTGTGGTGTAAATCTAACGCTACCCACACCTCAGAGACACTAAGCCTACTGTGAAGTATGCTGGTAATAACATCATGTTGTCTGGCTGCTTTTTATCAGCAGGGACTGGCCGGCTTGTTAAAATACAAGAATGAATGGGTGGTGCGAAACACAGAGGCATACTGCAAGAGATCTGCAATCTTGAGTTCAATCTGAATAAACTTTAGAAAAGCTTCCAATTATTGTAAACATAAGATTATATGAGCAAGGTTACAGCTTTGTAGTTTTTAGAATAACGCCACTTAACATTTATCGAATCGTATGTGCCGCAATTCTGCAAAGAAGGATCAAAAATCATCGCTGAAGAGTAGGCCAAACTGGTGCATACTTGCCCCAAAGCTTCAAAATGATGCGAGTTGTGCAAACATTCATTTATAATTTCTTTACTTTTTGGGCTGATTATTTTATAGTAAAGACAATATCACGGTTATTTTTGAGACATTAGAGAAAGTCTAAATGCTATCGTGAGACACTATATATCTGCGTGTGCTGTTTTCGGTTCATCTCGTCATAGCTGTCGGGGAGTATCTCTTTTAGAGAGTGTTGATTGTGGAGAAGAAAGCCAAGCTGTTTGTCTCAGCGCTGGGACTCGGAGACAGCCGTACGCTGACAGCACACCGCACAGCTGTGCTGCCCTCATAATCACAATAATGAAAACCTAAATAATTGATACGTTCTCCCAGAAAACGTGTCGTTTGCATTTGAATTAAACATGACAAGGTGTGTTGTGTTGGAAAGCGAAAAGGTCTATGCATAAAGGGCAGGAAGCGCAAGACATGAAAGCGGGGATTAGCATTGTGCCGCTGATGTGCTGACCTGCAAGTCTGGTCTGGTTTCTCTCTGCTTTCTGCACGGTCCTACTTTCCCCCGTATGCTGTTCTGACTCTCTCCCGCCCCGCGCTCATCCACTTCAGGAAAGTGGGCTGTGCTCTTGTCCCGAGGGGTTGATCCAATACAGGTCAGGTTAATCAATCCAGAGGGAGTGAGTGGCTGTGCTGGGAGTTTTAATCAGGCCGAGACTGTGGAGACTCCGACCTCTCCACCCTCCAGCTGCCGGCTTCCAGCCAGCATGTTTGTATGTGCCGTCACGTTTAAAGACTTCTCTCTCTCTCTCTCTCAGCAACGACTGTTTATTTTTCAGGGGCTTAAGAGTGAGTGTAGTCTGTATATGTTGTGTGAATGGACACAGAGATATAACCCATATGTCATTTCTTTGCCATTGTATAGTTGGTGTATATGTTGTGAGATGAAACCTTTCCTGGAGCGTTTCTGAGGGCCGTTCGCTCTGTGGTCCCTGGATTGCGAGGAGGAGAAACAGTAGAGGCTTTCCAGGGAAGCTAAGGAGGACTGATGGGCAGCCAGCGGCCTGTCAGCTTGCCAGGACCGGAGTGGGCACTGTGCCCAGGCTGGCGACGGCCTCCAAGCTGCCCGAGGAGGGATCGAGCCCCTCTGTCTTCTACTGAGATAAGAGTGAGAGAGATACAAAGAGGAAAAGCAGTAAGATACTTCGGTGAGGGTCAGCAAACGGTGCCGTAGATAAAGCTTTTTCATTGGCTAGCTGTTTAGTCAAAGCCTTTTACCCAAGGAGACTGACAGTAGTCTAATTGTAGCTTCTGGAGAATCTCAGGGTTAAAGGGATAGTTCACCCAAAAATGAAAATTCACAAAACCAATGCAAGTGAATAGCTGTTGTTCAGTTAACCACATTGTTCAAAATATCTTCTTTTGTTTTGGGCAGAATAAAGAAAGCCATACAGGTTTAAAATAACAAAAGGCTGAGTAAGGCCGTGTTCACACTTGACTTCTTTTTTGACAAGAAAAAGTTGCATAGGCCAGAGAAACAGATGCGTAATGGAAGTCTACTTGAATTATAAACAGAGAGCGTCTTTGTAATAACGAAACGCATATTTAAAAATGATGTTACAAATTCCTCGCTAGAAATGCAATCAGAAGTTGTTGATAGTGAAAGTTAACTAACATTTATACAAAAATATGCAACAAGCGTTTCGGCCACCATATCATTTTTTCGAGCTTGAGCCTTCCTCGACCAATCAGGGTTCCTCGCTTGTGGTAATAGAAACGTTTCTTCTCAGGAAAGTTAAACTTTTTTCAACCTCAAAAGACGCTCTGAGCTGCAGAAAAAGACACGGGCGCTGGCATTTCTCATATTTCTTGAAAACACAGTTTACACCATAGGATTATAATGTAAAACAGACGCTTTCAACTTTCGAAAAAGAAGTCAAGTCTGAACACGGCCTTAACGATTACAGAATTTTGAAAGGAAGTGGTTCACACTTCGTGGGTCACACGTGTCACTTCTTTTCGGGAAGCAAGTACCAAACTCAGTGCCCCAACACTGTCGGTTCTCGGACAACACTACAAATCAATAACACGTGCCACGTCCCCCACCGACTCCAGACCCCGTCCCGTGCCAATGAGGAGCGGCTGTCAATAAATCCCCTCTTTACTTTCTCTCCCAACCCCTACGACAGAAACCCATGCGTTTCAGCCACAGGCCCCCGACTGCTGCGTTCATCTATTTATTAAAGAATAAAGTAGCTCGAACAGCCCCTGTGCTTTTATAGCAGGCTCCCTGCTGGTACGCCACACTACACCAAGTCCGATCAGACTTCTTACTGGGAACAAATTGATGGAGGGGAAGGCGGAGAGAAAAAGAGGGAGAGGGGGCTGCGTGCGTCACAGGAGAGAGAGTGACTGATGTGTGGCCAGTTTGGCCTGTGTCTGGTTTCCTGAGCCGTCAGTGTAGAAAGCCATATGGGCTCAGAGGGGAGAGAGATAGAGCGAGAGACATGCATTCGCTTTTGCAATGAGAGCCGCGCGCATGAGTCATCCTCTTCCAGCTTGACAGAGGAGCTCAGGGAGAAATGTGGCGTTTTAATGCTGATACTGTGTGCTGTATACTATCATAAGCTGCATTTACATTGTTTAACATGGTATGGTTACACAGAACTTACAGTCGTCTTAATGTCTTAAACACAAATTTATAAAAATAAGTTTTTGGGTCAAATTAGTAAAATGCTTGCTCATTCAGCGTTCATGACCTCATAATACTTCAAAGAATTCATGCAACGTTTGTATGCAATGTAATAACGTAATTTCAGTATTCCAGTTCTACTTTTATGTTGTTGTATCTTAACAAAGAATTTCGAGCCGTCTTAAAGTCATAGTTCACCTAAAAATACAACACGTCATTCTAAATCTGTATTTGACTTTCTGTGTCAGTGGATTTTTAACGGGGCTAAATCTATTTATTTATATTTATTAATAATTGAAATTCTATATCAACGTTTATCAATTGTTGTACATTATATTTTTCTTAAATACATGAATTGTATGTGTTTATAAATACAAAATAAATATGCACAGCATATATAACGTAAACAAACTTTTATTCTGGATGCGAATAATCACGATTAATCGTTTGACGGCACTCATTTCTACCCACTCAATGGCAGTCAATAGGGGGGCAATGTTTTTTGTTAATGACATTTTTCAAAATATCTTCTTTTGTATTCTACAGAAGTCATACAGGTTTGGCATGAGGTTGAATAAACGACGAAAGAAGTTTTATTTTGGGGAGAACTATGCCTTTAACTCGGTTATGTAAAGATGTCTGTAAGATGTGGAAGACAGTAGAACAGACACAGGTACAAAGCCATCATAGAGTCATTACATACGAAAGGTGTGTTTGAGCGAGAGAGACAAGGTGAATGAATAACAGACGAGAGACAAAAGGGGGCGTAAACATCTGAGCAGCAGGTGTAGGACAGACAGAAACACAAAATGGCGAGAGATATGGAAAACAAGCGTCCAGAGACTATTTTGAGAAAAGAAAGTGGAAGGAGAGAGAAATGTGTGAAGGGCAAAATAGAAAAGACGGGTGATGAAACAGACTAATAGAGAAAGAATTACAGAATTTCAAGAGTACACGGTGGGAATGTCTGGGAGTGAAAGAAAGCAACATGAGGTGGGAGTGACGGAGAGAGAGACGAACATTGTGTATTTCACACATGTCTTTGATTTGGGAGTCTGCCTGCTATCTGGGTTAGTCACAGACAGCGTTACGGAGAGACTCTGCAGTTTTAATGATATACAACAGGCTGCTCTCAGACACCTCAGCACACAGACCTGTCAGGTCTGCCTCACCATTGATCTCCCAGCGGCTGCCGCAAAGCACCCTGGGAAACACAGCTGGACTGTTTAACCCCACCCCCAGCACGTGTAGAGTTCCTCTCGGCCGACCCCTCCCCTTCATTTCCACCGTGCATCAAACCACATGGCGATGTGTTGTGTGTGTTGTGTGTTGGTGCATTTACAGTATGCGTGACTCAATGGGAAACCAGAGAGTTTTACAGACTTGCGAGCACTTCTGTTATTATAAGTGCTGTGAATTAACAGCGAGAAAGCTGCTTCACATATGACTGTCTGATGCTGTTACCAAAGACCCGAGGACAGTTTCCATCTACCTGCTCGGTTAGTCAGATCGGTTAGGGGAGGAACGCCGCGTGTAGTGCAACATGAGTCATCGGCGTGTTCGGTCTGTTTTCCCAGAAGCGAGAGGCTGTACGTTTTAAAAGTTAATTTAGGCGGCTTTTATGAGCACACCAGCATGTAGATGGTTTCAAAGCTAATAGACACAGGCTTGTTTAACAGCGTCTTGAAAGCTTTTCTTCTTTTTTGTGATTTTGTTCATTTCTGCGTGTAAAGGGGCGCGAGGAGAGAGAGGCATTGGGTCTTGTTTTGATTAGTGGCTGTTTTAATGCTGGTCGGGATCTTTGGTATGGGTGGCATCTTCTCTGGCGCCGGAGCTCTTTGTGCACAGTTGTGTAACTGGAGGATCACAGCAGAGTTCAAGAGCTCTCGCGCGCCTGTCTTCATCTTACCTCTGTTTCAGTTTTCTATCAGAAAACTGTTTACGTGATCACTCACAGTCAAAGATCTGAACTAACAGATGCTTAAAGTAACAAATGCTGACACAGCGAACACCGGGCATCTAGACTGATCAAATGTATTCTGTGAATAATGTCACTTTAGATAAAATCGTCTGGCAAATGCATGAACGTGACTGGTGGACAGAGGGATGTCAGGTGAACCACAAAAGGTTCTTAAATAAAATGCAAAAATGTATTATATTCAGCGGAGTTCATGCTTCCATACAGATTCAACCTTCAAAACACTGCATTTACTTGATAAGCATGAGTGTTTTTATCAGTCGTTTGTTACACAGGCGCCTTGTTGCTCCACCATTGCACATACCTCCTGAGAAAATGTATTTGGCAGTTTAATCATTCTTGGTCATTGCTTGCTTGAGTGCGCCACCGTGTGGTATGATAGAGTAATGCATTACTTCACACATTAGTTTTAAAGTCCAAGCCAGTGTGTTGTAGAAATTAACTCTTATATAAACTTTATTCATGTCGTTTAAGAATTTTTTTAGCTTGCATATTACACTTGTGTACACTGTGTATATTTTGTGTTTTAATTGTGCCCATGTTATTCATATTTATTGTTTCTTGAAGGATTCGTTTTCAAAATGGGTTAAATGTGCTTTTGTTCTGTGCTATAAATTAATATTCTCGTTTATTTTACACCACTGACATTTGTTGTAATTATTTAGTCGGTACACCAGGGGGCGCACTGCCCACTCACTAAAAATGAATGTGAACTATTTATACTAATAAACTATGATAATTACGTTAGCAACTTAAAGGCCAGGGGTTCGATTCCCAGAGAACAAAATGATGAAATGTATAGCATGTATGCACCGTACTTGCTTTAGATAAAGCCATAAGCCAAATGCCTAAATGTAAATGAACATGACGAATGAAAAACTCCGTTTTTAAAGTTTTTTTTATTATGATATCATGTTTTTATTCTGTTAGTAGGCTGTATTTTTTTATCAAAACAAACCAACTGCAGTTTGATTGATATTAATTGGAATGCACAATAAAAAAAACATGATTTTTTAAAAAAGTTTTAAAATCTCATGTTCGAACCAAACTCTTCATATTACGTAAATTTTAAAAATGTAGTTTTACGTACATGGTGAGTTTATCATCATCTTGAAAATGAATAGTCTTAACACCATGCAACCCTATTCGGTAGGCTTGTATTGTTCTTAATGCATTTACCAGTAAAATATTGTATTGGGTTTAAACTCATTACTTTAGGTTTCAACGGAAGCTGATTTCAGTGAAAAGTTGTACAACTTTACAACTTAATCCTATGTTTAAACAAACAACAAAAAATCAACACAACACAGCACAGTACTGTAAAGTAAAATAAATAGTGTTTATTGCTCACTGTGCGTCAGGGTCCCAGGGTGAGGGAGGGACACTGGAGACGAGTCCAGGTTTGCGATGGGAGGCGTAAAGGTGATGGCTGGGCGTGTGGATTAGAAGAGATGAAAGGCTCTGAAGAGGCCGCTTTATCATGCACAGACTGCTCGGAAATTGAGTGGCGTCTCTCACACCAATTCTGACATGTCTGTAGGACGGCACTCAAAAGAAAGGTGTAGGGAAATTGAGGTGGGGGTTACGCTGGAACAAGGCGCTCTATAATTCTGGCAGTCTGGCAGTGACCGAAGTTGTAAAACACTCATTGTATTTGCATTCCTCGCACCGCACTTCTGAATGATAGGGTGTAATGTAGCTGTTTATGTCTGCAATATTGGTTATCAGCTGTAAATTCGTCTATAAAGTGGGTTTGCTGATAAAAATGTCCCCACATTATAGCTTAGTCTTGCTTACAATTGTGAGCGGATATCTGGTGCCTAAGTTAGTTTAATGGAATCGCGTCTTTTATGTGGACAATGATTTACCGGGTAGCAGGAGTTGAACAGTCAAAGATCAGATGCGTGGCTTTTATTTCTAATGTCACTCGGGGAATTTTTGTTTCCCCCTTGTTCGGATTTATTGCGGTAAACTATAGATCTAAAGAGAAAGAAGATTATGCGCATGTGAACTTTAATTGAAGAATGATATTTTCCAAGCCGTTAACCCTTTTATTCGCTCTTTCTCCATGCACCCAAGTGAACTTTTTGCCTTTCTGACTTTTGTCTAGAACAGATTTTCATACAAATGCCTGAAGCACCATATATAAATCTCAAGCTCCTATTCATAAACGCATTGTGTTCTGATTTACCACGAATCCAAAATGCGCCTTTACGCACAAGTCAAAGCAGCCGTGTCCGCTTCCTCTTCGGGTACTTACTTACTTCTGCCAGTTCTCATCTGCTGCCCTCTTGTGTTGTTCCGCACGCCATCCATTGGCCTCCCCAAATTCCTTACCCAAAAGCGCACGGTGCGCTCCCCCTGCGCTCCTCCTCCTCTCCATTGTATCCTCGTAAAAGACGAAGGGGGTGCGGAGAAGTGCGTGCAGGGAGGGTTAAGTTGTGCCATAGAAGCGAAGAGGTGTTAGTCCATACTGCGAGAACCGGCAGAGTGAGAAGTAGAGAGCGTTTGGGCTGTTTTCATATGATATGCACTTAGTCTTTTTTATATTTTCTTTTAACTTTCATACATGTGGCGCTTATATCCAATCTCACTCAGGCATCCACTTTCGTTCCGTTTTATGAACCAATGTTTTCTGAACAGATGTCAGACTCCGCTAGTGCCTCCGGTCGTATAGGTGCTTTACGCACAGCTGGTGTTTAAAACCGAGGAGCTGTGGCTACAGTACAAGTACGGATTCAGAGTTTCTGTACTTCAGGAGTTACTTTTTAGTCAGGTTACGTCTGAAGGAAGCAGCTCATCTAAACGGATTACTGTCATTTCCTAATGTTTCCCCAGAGGAGGCTCTTCACGTTTCCATTTCTTGGACGAGGAAGAATGGATGTAAGAATGAACCAAGGACACCTAATTCTGGCAGTGACCCTCATCGCCTGCAACCCACATCTGTTGGTGGTCGCCAACTCTTGGTGGTAAGATTTCATCATAATTTTTAACTCGCCTATACGTTAAAGTCAACTCTCATAATATTATTGATTTAGGTGTCTTCGAGGGGAATCATATCGTATATAACTGTTAGTCTAGAACAAATGTGGAGGCTTTGTCACAATATTTACATTGGGCAACAAATGGCCGAACTGTTTGTAAATAAGGGTTCCAATATTCAAGGCAGCACGACTTGAGACAACGTTTTCTTTAAGTTGACTTTATCTAAAGTGTTCCAAACTTTTCCTTAGAATCAATAAAACCCGTGCAACCCATTTTCTCAAAGTTACGAAGGAAAACGTCTTCATTGTCATATAAATAATTAAATCTTCATATTTATTCATGTTTACAATCATGCATATACTGAGTAGAATGCACTATGGTCCGCGTAAAAGTTTGCGAATTAATATTGTAGATAGAGTAGTCTTCAGTTTGTGCAGCTTTTAATAATAAACTTTACGTCATTTAAGCCACAAGTTATTTGTGTAACCTGTGTTTATATCTAAGCCCATCTTGTACTTGGCTGATGGTCAGTGCTTTGGTCTCATTTTGGTGACTTTACAGGTCATTAGCTATGAACCCCATCCAGAGACCGGAGATGTACATCATCGGAACGCAGCCTCTGTGCAGCCAGCTGACGGGACTTTCTACGGGTCAGAGGAAGCTGTGCCAGCTCTTTCAGGACCATATGGTTTATATCGGAGAGGGGGCAAAGACGGGCATCAAGGAGTGTCAGTACCAGTTCAGGCAAAGGAGATGGAACTGCAGCACGGTGGATAACACATCGGTGTTCGGCCGCGTAATCCATATAGGTGAGTCAGGTGAAAACCGCCATGAGCAAAGCGCAAGTACGTGTTTCAATCTAATTTCGTCACATTTTGTGTAAATAATAATACAGTATATGCATTGGTGATTGCTGGAATTGTTTTACGGATTAAAAATATGATTGCAATGCAGTGTTTTACGCATTTAAAATAAGGCAAAACCATTGTAAACTGCAAGTGGCAACTAAGTATAGTTAAGAATGGAGGGGAGAAAACAACATTTTTGTAGTTTTCTAAAATTATTATATGTAACTGTTAAAATGAGGCGTGTATTTTTGGTTATTGATTACTTTAGATGTTTCAGATGAACGTTGCTATTTTCTGAACATAAATCCACTATTTTTGTTCATGCCTACGGATGCGTAAAATCTTTAGAATAGCTTCTTTAAGAATAGAAAATACCTGCTGTTCTAGATTGTATATGAAGAGTTCGGTTTCAAAATGAGATAAATAATGTTTTTATAATGTTATCGTGTTTTATTGTGTTAGTTTGCTGTATGTTTGTTTTTAGTTAAATCTAAACACACCAATTGCAGTTTGGTCGATATTAATTGGAATGCGCAATAAAACATGATTTTTGAACAGTTTTGAAAACGGAGTATCTCAATTTGGAACCAAACTCTTCATCCAAATATTTCATATAATATATTTATTATTCGAAAGCTGCGTTCTGTGATGAAAGTATGCGTAAAGACAGCTCTTTTCTGCGTCAATTGAGTGTTAGTTCCGCTCATCACTGAAACAAGGTGTAATACGCGTCGTGCCCCCCAGATAGCACGGGACTTATTTGCAGTCAATCGCGAGGTTTATATTGAGGTGTTAGTCGGCCCATTGTCCAGCGTCGCTTTTGAAATGCAATGACACGATGACACGGAGTCGGGATATCCGGGACTCTATTTGAAGTCTGGGCCCCAAAGGCTAATAAAAGTGGCCCACTAAATGAAATAGGCGCATCGGAGGAATGCAGGTACACACCCGTTTTAACGCGCCTTTGTATGTTTGGGGACGCGATTGGGGGACTCATTTCTGTTATTTCTTTCTGTAAACTTCTTGTTTGTATATTCTACATAATCTATATATATACAGTGTTATGCAAGTGCGGGGAAGAAACTAATAAGCCATATGCTCATGTGGTGACATTTCTGTGTTTTTTTAATGCAAATAACTTTTACTTATTAAGTCAGAGGGCTGGTTCATTTAAGAGGAATTCTCAGGGCATGCAGTCTCACAACGTTTTGTTTGACAAATTTCTTCTGGTAATTATGGTGCTGTTGAGGATTGATAGAAAGCGCTTATCTCTAAATATGGTTGTATGAGCAGTTTTTTAACATGTTTCAACAGCTTTTAAATGTTAAAAGCTATTAACTGTATTGCCTGTGTTGTCGAGGTATGTGAAATCTGCATTCCAGATGGCTTATTAGATGGGGAAAAAAAGCCAGGTAACACATGCAGAACAGATGCGAAAAAGAGCACAAATTTTTATAAACCTAGCGCCTCTTTGGCAGGAAATCTTTGTGGGTTATCATTTGCCTCATAGGAAGTGAACCAAAACTGGAAGAACTCTCAGCTTAAATATACAGTATTCTTATTAAGATGTACGCTGTTTAACAGGAGAACAATGAATCGAGGCTGTCTGTCCTCGCACACATTTCTGATAATCTTATCTCTCACTGGAGGGCTTACTAGAAAGATTGTGACCATCTGTGCGTTCCTTAAAATTAGTCTTTCACTCTGGGCCTTACTTAAAAGCAACTAATCAATTCGGAATGAGGACTTTGGGTGACGTTCGGACACCAGGAAAAAAGGCCAACATTTAACTTATGTGTTTTTTGTGTCTTTTGCAGGGAGTAGAGAAACAGCGTTCACGTACGCCATCAGTGCCGCGGGCGTAGTGAACGCAGTGAGCCGAGCTTGCCGTGAGGGCGAGCTCTCCACCTGTGGGTGCAGCAGGGCGGCTCGTCCAAAAGACCTTCCGAGAGACTGGTTGTGGGGTGGCTGCGGCGACAACGTCGACTACGGTTACCACTTCTCCCGGGAGTTCGTGGACGCCCGCGAGCGTGAGAAAAACCACCCACGTGGATCGCTGGACCAAGCACGCACCCTTATGAACCTACAGAACAACGAGGCTGGGAGAATGGTGAGGAATGGAGAACACACACAAAGATGGTTGATCCAGCACCTTCATTTTCATTGAACCTCATCCGTGTCAAAAGTCCACTGTGCTTTTAAATTTTTTGCTTGATGTGCGTGTTTCTATGCATATGGAGGAAAACTTGGCAAGTGGTATTGTGAAATTGAGAAACAAGAGCAAAGATATACACTGCAATGGATAAACACAGCTTTAGATGTTTGCGAGTGAATAAACCCCAGGCAGGTTTAGTGTCTCCTGCCGAGCACCACAAACACAACCACATACACAGTAACCTCATTCTCTCGTTCCTCTTAAACACACGTGTGTGCCCTAGAAATCTATCCAGAAGTTGTCAAAACCGGAATAGTTTTTTTATTTTGTAAACTCCAGTGATCAACGTTGAGTCCTTTAGATTAACAGTAAATGCATCAGTTATGTGAGGGTTCATTTAACTCAAGTGACCAAATGACTCCTGTGCTCGGCTGCCGCCCTTGAGAGTCTGGCGGGGGTCAGGAGGTCAAAGCTCCATAGATCTCCTCTTTCCAAAGTTTCTTATTCACAGTCTCTTCATAGTGCGTACTCAACTGTAGTTTAGACCGTCATCTGATCGCCCTTTTCTTAATTTAAAAGTTTAGTCCAGTCCAGAGCGAATCGTTTTTTATAAGGTGACGTGTGACCAATATGTTTAGTCAGGAACTCTCTGACACAGCACGTTTTCTTTTTCGAATGGCTTCGTGCTGTTTTATAGAACAGCTAAATAGATTATTGGAGCGTATCCAAATACGTGTCTGTGTGGGGGATCTGGCTCCAGCAAACTGTAGCCCCCCTGCCACGTTCAGGTGGGCATAAAACCGGAGCGGGCAGCTTATCGCCCCCTCGGAATGCGCTGCAGAATGTCACCACATCCTGCCAAAACACACCATCAAGCTGGAATGTGTTCCTCGTCCTCTTACGAGTCCCGCGCTTCGTCACACCACACCCCGATTCCATCTTCTTTCCTTAGTTATTTGAGTGCTTTTAAAACGAAACGCTCCCATAAAAAGTCCATTTGCTCGCCGGCGTGGGCGCTTGCCGTGGCAGAGCGCCGTGTTTGTCTTAGGGAAGATGAGTGTATTTAAGCTGTTTACAGAAGAGAGGGCCCCTGCTCTGGAGTTATGGCACTTCTGAGTTCCCTGAATCGTCTCCTGGAGGTCCCAGAGGTGAGGAGGTCAAGGTCTGGATGCTTTCTGTACGAGAACGCTGGGAAATGAAATCTCGCTATCCCGACCACCCTCAATTTACTCTTCCTACTTAAATGGAAAGGTGCTTGTTTTCGTCGCTGGCGGTGGTGGGTCGTCAAAGGGTGGATGTGAAGGTGTGACCTCGTTTCCCAGAGATACCCGACGTTCCCTTTTAAAGGACCCCGTTTGAAGGAGACTTTGATGTCAGTGGGCTTTTGTAGAGGCGTCATGAGCGTATCGGATGCCCCTCACTGTGGAGTCGAGGCTGTAAAGGTTTAGTGAAAGATGGTGCGTGCGGTTACGGTTCTGTGGGTCACAAAGGTACGTGAACAGAAGTGTACGAGGAGACCACATCGTTTGTCACATTCGTTTGAATGCCTTCATTTTAGTTCACTTAATTTATTCGAAACGAATTGTGTGCATCTTCGAGATAAAAAGTTGGGTTCTTTTGATGTATGTTTGGGGATATTCGTGTCATTAAGCACCATACACAATTTTCACTTCCGCACAAGGCTACATTTGTTTTCTTTGGGTCCCCGTCCTTTGCTCTTATCTCCACACCTCCACACCTCCAGGGACGGTTGTTTGCCGTCTTCGCGCTCCGCCCCGACCCCGCCCAGTTGCCGACCCTGACCCCGTCTGAGCGCGCTCCTTTATCCGCAGCACCGCATGCGTGTCCTTACCACGCACCAATGAGTCTGTCTATCCATCACACCTTGGTCACTCGGCCCAGAAAGAGAAAAGGGAAGAAAGAGAGTGAAAAGGGAGGGGGGAGAAAAGAGAGCAGAGGAGGCCGATGAAAGAAGACGAATAAAAGAGAGAAACAGAGGCCTTTATACCGACGCAGTTTCAGTTGGACGCACATGTTGCATACAAATCCCTTAAACCCTTTTGTGAGAGATCATTAGAGACGGCAACCTCACACGCGAGATAGTAAATAACCGAGAGGCGTTTGCGTGATGTGAGCCTGTTGCGTGTGGGAAAGCGTGTTTACGTAAGTGTGTGTGTGTGTTGTTTCTGGATTGTAGACAGGTATGCAGGTAGGGCCGGCGATGATAGAGACTTGAAAGGTGTTGGAACTTCCCCTAATGTCTGTGTGCGAGCCGGTAAAAGGGAGGGAACTTTAACAGCTGCCACCGAAGGGGGGTCGAAGAGTAGCGGGGCACATCCTCAAAGACGGCCGTTAAACGTTCTCACGTGAGGTGTTAAAGGGAGGAGTCTGCTGGGCCTTAAATGACAGAGAGGGAGAGAGAGAATGCCTTTAATGTTCTCTCGTTCAGGAAACTAAACGGGTACAAGAGTACAACAAACAAGACATGAGATGGAAATACCCACGATGCCCACCCAGACATGAGCGACGCAATTATGTGCTGGTTTTAATGTGAAAAGCATTAGACGTGAACCAGTTTGTTTAAAGTAGTCTTTAAATGTTGAATGTAATAAAATGAAATGACAAAAGTCAGGCTGCAAAGGAAAGTAAAAACGTCCGCTAGTTCATTAACACAATATGTTGAGTGTTTTTTTATTGATTCAGCTGGGGGGTGCGGTGAATTTAGTCAGCAGGAAGTCTGTTGTCAGTGTACGTGGGGCTCTCTGTGTGTTCTGAACAGAATGACCATTCAACCCATTGTTCTCCAAATGCTCTCACCGCAGTTCTGTTGTTTGTTAAGGGACCGTAAAGTCAAATGCCTATGAGGACCCCACCGGGCTCAAGAAGATGTGGTGCGCTGAATGCATTTGGCCTCTAGAGGGTGGAATTGTTTTAATGAAAGATTGTTTTGGACTACTATAATTTTGTTTAAAAAAAGGGAGAACATATGTATTTCTATCTGCATTAGGATAAAACTATTTAATATGAGGTTTCCCATAAATCGGTATTATAATCATAAATCATCTGTTTTTATCCCCAGTACATTTTGTTTGTTCCTGATTGTATTGTAAATTGTCTTTTATGTCTTGGTTCCTTTTTGGCCAGGTCACTCTTTTATTAAAGTTTCCTGAATTCTGTGTTTTTCTAGCTTAGTTAAAGTTTAAAGGTAAATAAAAGAAAATGTTTAAAAATCCTAATTTTGCGTCTGTAAATATTCATTTTTTTTAGAGCAAAACAACATGAAATTAATCTTAAAGCTAATCGCGTCTTGACAGGTGGGTGTAATTATAGTTTTATGCAATTTTGAAGTTTTATAAACTTTTGCCACATTTGCAGGCCATTTCTAAGCTCGCCTTCCATTTCCCAAACCCCACAGCACCCCACCCTCCAAAGACATCTGAGCAAATGTGCAAAATGATTTACAGGCTGATAGCTTATCTGATTGGCTAATAAAACGTGGGCCACTCCCAGATTCCTGTTTTGCCGTTTACAGAGCCTAGGGCCAACGCACAAATGTCTAAGTACACCTATTTTATTGGCAGCCACTGGTGACAGCTAATAGAAATAACATAATAACGATCGTTGTTTACATTTCATTTGTTTCTGTTTGTTTCGAGATAAACAACCTTTACAACCATTTTCCTTCTTATTCTGTCTCTCCACACAGGCGGTGTACAATCTGGCCAACGTCGCGTGCAAGTGTCACGGAGTGTCGGGTTCGTGCAGCCTCAAAACCTGTTGGCTTCAGCTGGCCGACTTCCGCCGCGTTGGCGAGTTCCTGAAGGAAAAGTATGACAGCGCCGCCGCCATGCGTATCAACCGACGAGGCAAGCTGGAACTGGTCAACAACAGATTCAACCCCCCGACGCCCGATGACCTGGCCTACATCGACCCCAGCCCCGACTACTGCCTGCGCAACGAGACCACCGGCTCCATGGGCACCCAGGGGCGCCTCTGCAACAAGACCTCGGAGGGGATGGACGGCTGCGAGCTCATGTGCTGCGGCCGCGGCTACGACCAGTTCAAGACCTATAAGCACGAGCGCTGCCATTGCAAATTCCACTGGTGCTGCTACGTCAAATGCAAGCGCTGCACGTCGCTGGTAGACCAGTTCGTCTGCAAGTAGCACCCCGGGGGTGGGACGCACGCCCTGGAGAGGCACTGAGCAATTAGTGGGAGACGAACAGGACCCCTTAACGGACCCGTAGGGGGAACTTAGAGATAATTAAATGTAAAATGATATATTAAATAGCAACAAATTAAAGTATATAATTAAGTGTACGTGTGCCGGCGATAGTAATTTAATGACTCTTTCTGACTCAACACGCCCAAGTAGGATGTCATTGACGTAAAGGAGGCACCAGACCGTGTGTTTTGTTGTTAAGCTGTTGTCAAGTGCCCGGTCGCCAAATTTTGTGTGCGATGTCAATTGAAAGAGGCTGCACCCCTCCGCTTTTTCTGCAAGAAAGAGCCTGCGAACTCTTACAAGACTCTTTTTATGAGCTTTCGTGAGGGATTGAGGAGAACTAGAGACGCCGAGAGAGGACGGAGAACAACGGAAGAACCTTTTCTAGACCTGCAGGTCCACACACGTGCTGATTCTCCACCACACCCCACCTTGCCCATATCAGAGCTCTTAAGAACCTTGAGTCAGATGGTGACATCAGGGGGGAGAAATGCGGAGCGAACATTGTGTTCCTTGTTGATATGTTGATCATTAAGATATGACAAGAACCTCCTGTGACCCTTCGTACAAGCCACTCCCCCGTGATACCTGGAGATGAGGGTGAAAGACCGTACCTGGAGCAAGTACCCACTGGTTTTTTGCTTGGATTGGGGCCGTACATCAACACACCGCGCCCCATTATTTACCGTAGGATAAAAAATTCTGTCATTTGCTTTTATACAAAGGATCCTTAATACTTAAAAAGTGTCCATCCGTCATATCTTGGAATAACATATAAACTAGAGCTGAAAGAATATCGTGTTGTACTGTCACTGTTGTTGTTGTCCTTGTTGGTTCGAACGGTGTGTCTCACAGTGATGAATGTGTGTCTGGTAACTCAGAATTGTAGAAAAAAATTCAAGGCTACGTGATAAGGACTGCAAAAAAATATATTACAGTAACCAAATACTAGTGGTTCAGATTATATTTTATTAATTGCTTCTCATTTTATACATCATATGTATTGTTCTTATGATTTTTTGATAAAGAAGCTTTTTACTGGGGATTTATATGCAAACAGAGGAAATATTATTGGCTACTGGATGGAATGAGTAAACAGCCAACTTCTCCCACCGTACGGCCAAGGAACAAAACAATAGGAACCTTTGTGCTTACCTGAGCGTTTCAGAGGAATACTTCACTTGTAAATACGTCAGTCATATATTCAAATAACACTTACAAATATTTACAGTCTCTGCGACCTTACCTTGTCAGTCTACAGTTTTGCTGCCCTGTGATCATATGCTTGTTGTGTGTATTTTCCTTCATTCAAACCAGTAATATTAAAAATATTAATAGTGATTACTTATGGAGCTGCTTTAATTCGGTGTCGATTGTTATTTTCTGACTTGTGAGCTTTATCACGTTTATGGGTTTACATATTACAACATTTAATCTGCACCAAGTAACATTACTTGAAATAATGATCTTCTGATTCAGTCGGCCATTTTATACAGAATATTGAACACTATAGTGAACAAATGTAAATGTATTTTGGCTGTGGGGCTTGACCATATTTGCATACTTCTTAGTAACTGAATGCCATAAATGTTTATTATCTTTTGTGTGTAAACAAAAAGGTTATACTGTAGTCTTCCCTCTTCTTCATCAAGATTCAGTTATAAATGTATAGCTTGAATTGGATTGGGCACATTTATAGATTAAAGGCGAGATACATTGGATGTCAATCCATGTCAAAATAATTGGGATGTAACAATATCTAAATCTCACTGTATACACTAATACCTTGGTGTATAACTAAGTCCACGGTACGGTATTTATTGCAGTATTTAAAACGACTTGGAAATGTGCCAAAAGCATCCTCTTTTCTTGATCCTCTAATCGTAACTGTTTAGGTATGAGTTATAGTATGAGATGGGTAAAATTACCTTAAAATCCCTTTTATGAAATAAAATAATTGCACCAGCTGAACCTTGACAAAGTTATCATTTTTTTCTAATGTTCTCATTTCATATAGTCATCCGACCACGATAATATCGGACGATTTTGCTATTGCGATAATACAAAATCGATAATATTGTTACATCCCTTACCCTTTTTTATTCATAATAATAACATTAAAATGCTTATCACATTATTTATGTATATTATTGTAGTAAAGGGGATGACGCTATGATTGATATGTTATTCATATTTATGCAATAAATAAAATTACTTATTGCTTATTAATCATGTAAATTGTTTACTAACTGCACAAAGGGATAGTTCAGCCAAAATAAAAAAAATCCATTATTTATTCACCTTGGTTTGGGTTTAAAAACTACTAGACTTTTTCTTCCATGGAAGATATATGTGGTTTTGTGTCAATACATTAAAAGTCAGTGTTGTTCGGGCACATATGTTTTTAAAAATATATATTTTTTGTGTTCTGAAGAAGAAAGTCATGTATGTAATGTCATAAGGGTGAATAAATGATGAATGAATTTTCATTTTTGAGTGACCTATACCTTTAACAAAAGTGATGCTAAACACAACAAACATCTAGATTTTCTCCTGCATAAACTTCAGGGTGGGGCTGTACAACTTGACTTTCTGTAAATCAAGTCAAACATCTCAATTTAGATTTCAACTTCTTGGTTGACACCCTGTTTCTCACTGGTCCGGACTAGTTTCACTGCTGTTGTTATGTGCATTTCCCTCTGCATGGTTAGCGGATCAGCTCACTGGTTTTGTTGTACAATTGGCAGACACTTGCACAAAAACCCATGTACTGTGTGTACCGCATGCAGGTTGGGAGAGTTCCAATGATTCTGGCTAAAGACCAGTGTAATATGCATTGACAGGTGGGATGCTGTCTACATGCCCTCATCTGTCTTTTTGGGGAGCAGGTGAGTGTTTCTTTCAGTTTGGATGACTACCGGTTTTATTAAATGTTGGGTTGGTGCTCATTAAATGACGCGGTGGTAGACTCAACTGAATTAGTCTGTTTACTCAGCAAACTACATGGGTTGGTTTAAGCTGTTTTCTTATAGAAAGCTTAAATAGGTCAATAACCACAGGAAACAGACACGAGCAGATAAACTCATGAAGTTTTAGAAAAGAAAGCCCATACATTTTCATGATGGTTATCATGAAAAATGGTCAGTGATGTCTAACTAAACCGCCGTGTTACAACACATATTTGAGACTTGGTACAGACTAGCTTCTGGTTCAAATTTCACAAAATATCATGCAACATTAGATATTGAACCTTTGTCATAGATTACAACAAATAGGCCACCGTCCAACATTGCACAACTAGAACTTTCAGCTCTGATATCATATCTGAATGTGACTTGTAATCCATAATAGTTATAACATCAAATATATACAGCAAATAACTTCGTATGTTAAAATAAACATAGCTTCAGCGCGAGGCAATTTTAAAATATGATTTATAAGTGTAAATCGATGTAAACATAATCGCTTTTTCTCTTCGTTCCTTGTTTACAAAGTATGTGTAAGATGTGTTTTAAAAACAATCATATCTTATTAAATATCAAATAAAAGATTTGACAACATAAAATAAAGGAGATCAAAACCACGCGTTTCATAACGGAGCAAGCAACTACAAATCCCGTCAAACCCGTTGATCCTGCAGCATCACGTGGTACAATCAGAGCTTAGTGATTGGAGGCTCTGTCCTCACGCGAGGGGCGTCACATCGGAACGCAACTACTACATCCAGAAAATCCAGCCAGGTCGAGTCAGTCAGTCCGCTGGATCCACAACAGCACTCCGAACAACAGACTCGAACAAAACAACGTCTCGTCGCTGACATTAACAGGTAACCCTCCCGCCCGAAACGCCACATGTTGTCGTTTTTAAACGTGTTTACGACTAGAAACTTGGTATATGTTTAAGCTAATTAAGTTTTTTGTCTCAGTGTCGCTAGCTTACTAGCCCCGTCGCTACTGAGACGTCTCGTCTCTTGTTTTTCCAGCTCTTTCTGAAAAGAATTTCGTTTTTGAACGGTTTAAGGAACCGTTGTTTAATTGTAATTATATCGGAATACTCGGAAATACACGTTAGACGTGAAGATAGTAACGAAGCCATGTGTATAAGTCACTTTAATAATTGTTTGTGTCAGTCTTGTGGAGCTTACAGTGACACACTACTGGGGCTTTTGTTTGTGTTTTGACCTGTATTTGTATAACTTCTATATGCTCGGACAAAAGAATTTTATATTCCTGACGGGTTTTGAATTCCTGATATTTCTTGAGAAATGACAATAAAATATTTGGTGAGTGGTCGTGTTGTAAACAAACCAGTTTTATTGTTACTCGCACTGACTCTGTGGAGGTCAGATGCATTGATTGACAGATTCCCACAGTCTGTTGGATTGCGTTGTTTTAGATTTACTTGATTATCTTATTGCTGCCTAATGATGTTCTGGTTACACCCAGCAGACATAATGTCTCCTAAATACATCCCCAGCTGTCTGTGTTTTTGAACTAAGAAGAGACCTAGTGGCACATTAGATGCATGCGGCTTATAGCTTGGAATACATTTAATTTTCAAGGGGTATGGAGCCCCCCTGCTAGTTGTATTTCTAGTTATTCCAGAAAACAGGCAGCTTCTCTTTCAACGCGAAGATTATGAAGCACATCGCTCAACTTTCTCACCGCAAGGTGCAATATCTTTTTTTGGTTGTTGTCAGGGTCCCTAAACAGTCCCTCGTGAGTTTTAAATAGCACCTGTGCTTGTCAATGCTGCCTGCCACCAGGTAAGCATCTTAAACCAAACACTTGCTATTTTAAGTGGGCTTTTCTGTGCATCACCGTTTCCTTTCCTCTCATCAGAGTTCAACATATCAGGACTTTGCACCTTTCAGAAATACACCCGTGTTGAGATTTTAACTTTAATGGCGTTTAGTTTTCTGGCATCAATATAGATGATGTAAAAATGTAATTTTACACAATTAAAATGTTTTCATACAGACAAAAGACAAAAGAGTTAAACCATTTATGGAGACAGCACACATGTAGATTTTTTTGTCTGTGTTTATTGTTTTACAAACCAGTAAAGTGGCTGTTATCAGAAGTGTTTATCTTCTGCTTTGACATTAAAGGATTATTTGCTAACAAAAGTAAAAATATTTGTCTTTATTGTTTTAAATTGTAGGATTTGTTATTGCAGTCTAACTAGTCGCAGAAAATGTTTTGTTTTGGGTCTTTGTTAAGCTTTGAATTGCTTTGCGTGTATCACTTGAGGGCAAATAGCTGTTTTGAAACGCTGAATAATTTATGCAAGCGATGCTATTCTTTACCTGTAAAGGCTGTTGGTCAATGTTAAAACAGGTAGACTTTATTTAAATAAGCGGAACTACTGTATTAAAACATGAGTCAACCTGATTGTTTTTGTCTTCAGTGTCTGCAGTAGACAGGCACCTTATGAGGGACTGCATGAGAGGCTAATTTTGGGACATTGATCGACAAAGCCATCATCTCGTAAATGACAAGGTTATAATCCTGAACTACTGAAAAGCATGATTGACTTTTTTATTGATTCATCGAAAATCTCTGGTTTGGTTTGTGATGGGAATATGGGACTGTTTGGGGCATGTTATTCCTCACTTCCCATAATCCTGAAGAAGTTGGAATGGTGTTGCCAAGACGTCCGACTCCTATGTGACCCGTGCTGTTTGTGTAGATAATGTACTGGGAACCTTCTCAGTAATCGTTGTCATTTTGCTTTGTCTGGCTTTTTTGAGATTTAGACTCTGTTTACACTTTGACCTTGGCCACTGTGGTTGACAGGTGCTTCAGGCCTGCTTCAAACAGTATGGGACCAAACGCTATGTGTATGAGTGTGAAGGACGAGTGAACCTCTTTCCGCCTATTGGCTTTATTGTACAATGCCAGGCAGTTGTGGAGGAGTCCAAATTTTGCTCTGATTGAACATGGGACATGTGTGTTTATTGGTAATTTAGTTGAATATCAATCGGTGTTGTCTGTAGATGACTGGTTGGGGTTTTCTTTGTGACTCTCTCACAAAGGGCCTTTTCCTCTCGAGCAAGGTCAGCAGTGCTGGCGGTCAGCTCTGGTCTCATGACATACAGCCGGCACACAAAGGCACATCTCTGCTTGTTCTGTTAGCCGGTCACATGTCCAACACACCCAAAGACTGGCTCCAGCAGCGGTTTTGTTTGGGTTTCTCTGTTCTCTCGCTAGTTTTGATGAACAGATCTGCTACCAGGTATTTATATGTCTGATGGGGTTAGCACCAGCAATATCTGCTCTTGGAATGTTGTTACATGGTGTGGTGATTCTAAACACAAAGTATATATCTATTTTAGGCTATTCAAAACACAAAGATTTCCTTGTTTTTTTCCACCAAAAGTCATGGAAAACCTGTAAAAAGTCCAGGAAACAGGGTTTCCAGCCCTGTTAAAGTCGTAAATAAATAAAGTAAGTGAATAAAAATGCTTTTTTAAGAGACTTGGTTATTCCACGGCAAAAAAATAGTGAAATAGAGAAAACTCTGAATGCGACCTCTACAAAGAGTCCAGTGATCACAAACAAAAGAAACGTTATAGAATTTGGTCTGTCTAAAGGGCCATATTTTATTCCACGTGTTTTTTAGGTCTTAAGAACCGCAGACTTTATTGCGTCAGAGGTTATTGAGCAACATGCATGTCACCATCGTATGCGTTATTCACTGTGCTGGCACAGCTCTGCGACTGTTCCATGAATCCCCACTTCTCTTATCAATCTGTGGGTGTGTGACCTTCTGTAAACCGAGAGATGGGTCCACTACTTCTTTTTGGCATGTCGGGCATAATGCAAGTAATTTTAATGCAAGTATTTACAGTCCAATTGAGTTCATTAAACAACACACGTGATGAAAGTAGTGTACAGTGACAAAAATCAATGCCCTATCTGGCTCGCAAGCTTTGCGTTTGTCCATCTGTGTTGGTTTGTGGTAGGCTGTTGTCCAACGCAAGTGTCTTAGAATCAATTGCTCCCCTTAGTGAATTACAATGAAAGAGCGACTCATTTCCTCCTTGCTCACACTTGAATAACGGCTGCTGCTGCAAAGGCCAACCAGGGTCAAGTGGTCTTTGTTTACGTAAATAGGGAGACCACTACATAGACGACACAGATGGCTACTTGATGTAATTCCAGTCCCACTTATTTTGATTAGTATTCTTCGTTAAGCACCTTCCTGTTGTCCCTATAAAACATTCACTTTTACGGTCGGGACTGAAGTGTGGATGGGCACTTTGCCTGAGTATTCAAGTACTGAATAAGATGGTGATAGAAGTTTTAGTGATGTTATTTTTAAATAGTTTTTTTAATAACATTATGCATGCAGCAGAACAGATTAACCTCTTGTGGCTCATGCCAGGAGCACTAATTTTTATGATGGCATGTTAACACCAGTTCTCTTGAGCCCTTAGTTCTGTTTATTTTATTTGCTTGCCCAAACTGAACATTACAGTTTTTATCGTTGACACACAAACCAATGTCTGATGAACGCTGAAAGTGTTTTAGCAAACAAAATCTAAACACTAGGCTCCTATTAGCCATATGGTTGACATTTCTGACCTGTCCCTGGTATAAAAAGTGAGATATTTATGGTGTGGTGCTGCGCTCAGCGGCGTTCCCTCCAAGGTGTGTTTTGACAGTTCACGCAGTACAGCGTGAAGAACAAGAACTGTGATTGAAATTTGTCTCTGGGGTTAGAGAATTGCTGACGGACTCTCCAGCTGTGACAGTCAAGCCATGAAAACACAGAAAAGTCAGCTAGTAGCATGTCAGCTGTTTTAGGTGCAAAATCAATTTCAAATGCCATTTATTTCTGGTTTCCCGGTACTCCCCTAGTAAGCTATTTTGCTGAACTGTGTTTCAATTGATTTTTTTGTGTGTTTTAGATTTGAGAAAAATCAAGACTCGGAGTCACGCAATGGATATTGACTGCCCGCTTCTGTGGTAGTGTGTTTTTCTTACAAACAGATCATTACAAGTTTGTGCTTTGGCACACATGCTTTGATCTGTCACATCATCTCCAAACCGGGCACCCGCAAAAGTCATTTCATGCTATGTTTATATGGCAATATGAAGCTAGAGTGGGTGTTAAAGGACACCGGAGCCTTTGAAGATCATTAGACGTTTGTTAATAGTCAACTTAATGAGCTGATAATGAACCGATAATGGCTAGTCGGCTCCTCCGCGCTCTCTCTGGAGCCTTGTTTAGTGACATCCAAACTGTATTGGTTTCTGGTCGGCAACAACACTGTGCGCAGCAGGCAAAGCAAGCACTCAAGCGAGGTCATTTTCCAGTGAGTGTGTGTTCACACTTTAACCGAGTAACATTATACCCAACCAGTGTATGCGATACCAGAGGCGTGCTGAACCCTAGACGTGTCCCCGATCGTGCCCTTTTAAAGCTTTACTAGAATATCTGCATGTTTTTGCAGATTTCAAAGTAGACAATGAGCATCCTGTCTTTAACATTTCTAGCTGAATTTGATTTCTTGCTTCCACAGCTGTTGCCACACTTTTCATTTACAAAAGGAGTGAAACTCTGAGCAGACGGATGCTGTCGGTTTTGCAGCTGTGGTTGTGAAGCTTCTCAATACTGCAAAACTTGGCACACTGTTCAAGGGTTCCAGCTGATACCAACTCAAATTAAACTCTCTTCAGGCTGGCAAAGTGGTAAAAAGAGACGGCTGATTCGCAGTTATTGGTCAAATGATGTAGATGTGTCGTAATAAACAGTCTAATCTCCACTTTGTCAGGATTGTGATGATCACGTGTTTGCTGATTAGATTTGCCAAAAATTTGTCTTTTATCTATTCGTTCTTAAGCTTGTGGATTAGCTTCCTGGAATGGTTTTAAGATATCTAGCGAAGTTGGACTCTTCGTGACCCCTTTGTGGTGTAAGAATTTCATAATATGCACCATTGTTGAATAACCAGATTTCATACCAGGAAGGTCTGCTTCATTGAGTTTAGAAAATGCCATTTATAGAAAGATCATTGACATGGTAAGTTGCAATACACCGGATTTGTGGTTTTGCAATTATTTCTTAAGATATTTTTATTCTATTAGGTGTAGAGTTGGTTTACTTTAAGGCCATTGAGCTGCTATGCAAGGTCTCAGGATCATCTGCTTTGCTTCTTTTGGGTGTTGTCAATGTGACCGTGACATCGTACCAATATAACTGAAATGTTTAGCTGGACCATAGTCAATACTGTTTTAGTCCGGCAGATAACTAGACTGGCAATGAATGGCTTTAAACATAATAATCATATCTATTCTTATATATTACTACAATTATATAAACATATCTTCAGTCTTTGATATTTGACATTTTTCTTTACATCATTAACAGGTGCGATTGGTTTGAGTGTTCTGTTGTGAATCCACGGAGGCCAGTTTTGGAGTTAAGAGTCGGGAGGGGTTCAACATTCACCGACGGTTAGCAGCGACAGGAACAAGCTGGACGGTGGGGAGGTGAAGGAGGACAAGGCAACGGCCTTCGTCCTGAGACACAGAGTCTCCTCCAGTAACGATAGAGAACCCACTCACACATCCACCTCAGACACCTCCATGAGTCCCGCCACAGACCACAGTTCAGACAGCCCTGCACAGAATGGGGTAAGTCTCACACGATAACCGTATTGCTAGTGATCTCACACATAGTTTTTTTTTTTAATTTTCTGTATAGAAAATGTTCTATAATGTAAATTCACTTGGTAAATTATTATTAAATGGCTTACAATTTTAATTGTTTGTAATGTTTAGTTTCGGGTTTATAGGTTGGTCAGACGTTTTAAAATGGCTTTAGATAAAAAAGCTTTTAGGTTGATAAAACTTACAGCAAAATTACATTTAATTTATAGAGCGAAACACAAAGAAACCTATATTTCTGTCAAAATAAAGTGCGTTTATTGGATCTTAGTATCTAATAGTGAGTGCCTATAAATAATTCTCACTAAATGTTGTAAGTGCATTCACTTGAAAACTCAATGGACTGTTTATAAAAGCAAATGAACTATTAATGAATGCTGAGCGTAATCCTTTGCAATGAGTGCACACTCTGTTTTGCGTCTCGGTGCGTTGCAGCCCCCGGAGCCAAACACATCCATCATTCAAGGTTTGCTGGGGGTCTGAGTACTGCATAGGGATTGTGTACTTGAGATGTATTTGTTTCAGTAGTGTGTAATTACTCTCCATAGTGCAATATGGACAGATTCAGCAATGTTTGTCTCAACGGAGTCTGCGCAGATGGGGAACTGCTGAGATGATAGAAAAGTTTCTCATAGATAATATGCGCAAGTGAGAATTCATGCTGAGACTATTTTTCAGCTATTTCTGAACGGTTTGTGGGGGACTAACAGCGAGATGCAGTTTCTTGTGACATTAATTTCATCGGGTTTGGTGAGGACTCTTTCCAAACTTTTTCACATCATTCTGTTATTTTGAAACGCACGTATTTTGTAACCTGACTCGGGCAGTGTTTGTGCGAGTCATTGTTAGACGTGTGGTCAGGTGAGACGAGTGTAAAACTACCTCAGGCCATTGAGACAGAGGAGACGCCCGACTGGCTTTTCGGTTTAAGATAGACCCATGGCAACAAGGCCAAGGTCATGAAACATTAAACAGGCCTCAGGATGCAGTAATAGACACTAGGTGCTGTTTACTAGCATCGTGTTGTTGGCGTACACTGTTAGGAATTATCTGCACACTTCACTTGTTTTGCATTAAATTGAGATAAAATGAATGTTTAATTGGACTTGATGTCTATCTCATACACATGAGAGATTGTGGCGTGTGAGCATGCCTGGAAAATGAGAATGAAGGCCTTTCACCAGAGCGTGCCATCATTGTGTCTGTTCACATGACCAGGTGTAAGGTTCACCTTTGTGCATTGATGGTGTTTTGTAAAGCCCACGTTATAATGAGGCAGTTTACACGCAACTGTCTATGCGGTCCGTCTGTTCTTCTCATTTTCTGGCCATTATAGTGTAGTTTGTTTATTTGAGCGTCTTATGCCATCATCATTGTGCTTTAGAAGTGTCTGTACCAGCTTTCGACATGCAGACCGAAGGAACAATAGCATTTTTAACTCAATGGATCAAACTGATGAATGTGGGCTCGCAATGAGCATATGTACATGTGGCCAAGAACACCGTGTTAAATTGGAAAGTGTATGTTAACAGAGTTTATTTTGACTGTTTTAACACCAATACACGCCTGTGTGAAAGAAACTTGTATCCGTTACTTTATTTATTATATCTTATCGGAAGACCATTACAATGCTGTCCTGAAGAACTTCCTGTTTCGGTTACATATCTGAACAAAATGTTTGCACAAATGTTTGAACGGAATACAATGTCTTAACAATTTTACATTTACATGTCGATTCTGTTAAATATGCTTTGTTGATTGTATCTTTAAGATTTAAGGATATGTGGGATCAAAAAGACGCTTACAGTGTTTACATTTTCCATGATTTACATTTGGACTGCAGTGGTGTATGTGGTCAGGTTGAGTCTTTCTTCTGCTTATCAAGAATTATCTAAAAACACCATGCTGGTGTAAACAAACATGCAAAGTGGGTTATAGGTCATAGACCATTGCCAGACAAACCTGCTTTTCCTCTACTCTTCTGAAGGTAGTCATGTGGATGATCTTCATATGTTAACAGTATATTCTTTTCTTACAAGCACCACTTATGCGATGGTAGAATGACTACAATATAGTGTAGAAAAATGTTTCTTTGTTGTGGCAACGCATTACTAGAAGTCGCTGAAGTAGTCCATTTTTAACTAGGAATCTCATCATTATTTTAATAAAAGTGAAGTTGTGTCGGCCTGTAAGGTTTATATTCTTGAACATCCGTCAGTCTTATCACGTAATCAAATGATGTCATGCGCCAAAGTGAGCACTCAGTCATTTGCAAAAATGAAACCGTTCCATTATCAGATAACTCATTCTTGTTCCTCCATCTAATTGCAGCTTTTAATTTCCCAAGAAACCAGCTTGGAAGTGAGTGTTTATCAGCTGGAATGTGTTGAAAGACTTGGTTGATGTATTATACTTCCCCAAACTGCAACAAACTAGCCCGTAAACAGTTGTATTCGTTTGGTAACCTAAGCCAACAGTGCTTGTAACGGTTGTACTTTTCTGGAAACGTCTGGAAAGTTATTTCAGTCAGGGGCAGGGCTAGGTTATATAAACCTGTGTTTGAAATTATAGACCACGCAGGCGAATCAATGTCACATGCGCAAGTCAGATTTGTGGTGCTGAGGTCAGTCTGTGTAGAGGTCATTGCCTAAATTGAGCAAGAAACTGGCTCGACAACGTTGAACATGTGATTGTGGAAGGGAGATAAACAAAAAGGAAATGAAACTTTTGTCATCATTGTCATGTTTGACACCTATGTGTCTTCATTCTGTGAAGTGCAAAAGGAGAAACATTTAGAAATAAACTGGTCATGTCCTTCAATAAGGAGGTCAAGATAGCAGATAAATTACATCCGTGTGTTTGCACATTTGGCTGTGTGCGTGTGTGTACACTGTATACTGCCCGAGTAAACACGGAGCTTACTGTCACATGGTCACTGTATATCAGGTAACCTTAGTTACATGTAGATTGACTTATATATCACATTTGTGAAGGAAATGTAGCGAACATTAGCAAATGATAATCATGTGAAGAATTTGAGTAATTTTTCTGCGTACACCCAATGTTTTGCTGTGTTATCTTAAAATTTGTTTATGAGATTTTATGGAAATGCTGAGGGTCAAACCCGTTCAACTGGATTATAGCTTGCTTGTGATGGAAAGTTTTTGTTACATGAGAAAACATGTTGTTTAAGACTTACTTGAGTTCAGACTGTACGTTTTACAATTGTGTTTAAAGGGGTCATATGACAATGTTAATGCGTTAACACGATTTAAGGTAAAAAAAGCTGTACTTTCCACATACCATGTGTGTTTGTTTCTCCTCTTTGTAGCGCCGATTTTTGACAAAACTCATGGCTCTGAATAGCGAGGTGTACTATGATTGGCCAGTTCACCAGTGTGTAGTGATTGGTGGAATACTGCAAGCGTGTGAAGAAAATGTAACGCCTCTTGCCATATTTGGAACATCAGGTTCCTCTTCAATTGTACTGACAGGTACACACACCTTACTTGCGTTAACATTTGGGCGGTCTTAGTCAAATCAGACCATCAACTGATGTAGATTTGTGGGGATGTGGTTACACAAGGTGTTTCAGGTAGGTCTGGGTGAGCATTCACTTTTAGATAGAATGCATCTTTTGTTACAACTTTATAATTTTTGCAATTTTACGTGTCTAATACATGCATAGGCAACTTATAACACACCAAAGACTCAGAAAAATCGTGCCATATGACCCCTTTAAGTCTGCTCAGTCACAGGTCCTGCTGTACACATGCAATCTTAAAAAGGATTTGGCTGGAACAAAGAAGCTGCTTAGTTTATCAAACAATACCTTTACGAAGATCTAAATGTTCTGACAGAGATCTGAGACGCTGGTTGTTTGTCTTTGAAGTGTACTCAATGAGACATGCGTCTCTCCCGCAGCAGGCATGCCATTCCAGAGGCCAGCTACAGGATGTTCCCAGCTTTCCAGGAATTGAAATGCAGTGTTCGTTTCCCTACCCAACCCTCTGCTGCTGTTATTTATCAATGAACACGTGCTTCTCGATACGTCTCAAGGTCTTTCAGAGTTACCTCAGAGCGTACGGTGCTTATTCTAATCCTCCTTTCCATGCGCCAGGATTCTTTGTGTAAATGTTTTGACAGTGTTTAGCTCAGTTGTTGCCAAGTTGATACTGTGTCGATTGATGAGGTCATATAAAGATAGCATATGCTCAGATAAACCTTTATAACGTGTCCTAATGTAACCCTGGTATGACTTGGTGACGGGTCAAGCAATAAATGTCTTCCCTGGTAAAGGAAAAAATGATTTCTTTTCTTGACGGACCACAGCGATGCAACAAAGCAGTTTGTTGGTTTCAATTTTTTGTCACATGAGGTGTTCTGTAGTTTTTGGAATGCACAATTTTGCTTTTAAAGAGGAAGTTTTTGTGTTGAGTGCAAGGTCTTAAAGATTCATTTATGGGCTGTTAAAACCATCAGAAAAATCGGAGCAAGTGCATAGACGCTTCTTTTGTAGTGTTTTTGGGAGACGGGATATTCTCCGGTAGCACATGATGCAGTTGATCTGGTTCTAATCTGACTTGGAGACGCAGGTTAGAATGCAATGTGACCACCAGCCGTCCCTTAAGTAATCTCATACAAGACCCCCGAGCTGAAAGAGCCCTGCAGACACCCTGTTAGTGTTTGATGTCCACTTTTTTTGATAATATAATAAAAACATTTATTGTTTGTTTACTTAAAGCTGTCATGTCACAGAAAACCAAGTTCTTTTCTTGGTTTGGTGAAACGTCATCCAGTGTGCTTTGTGCATATATTGGGACTCATTCGTGATACATTTGCAAATATGTGAGTAAATTCAGAGTAATTTGCACGCAAAACAGACCTTCCCGAAAACTTTCCTCCGGATTCACAAATACTTTGTAAAAGTCAATTTCGTAGTTAAATGTGTGTATGTTAATGAATTATAATCACTCGTAAACACGGTGCATGCACGCTCATTCACAATTAGCATAATATTATAGCTACGCAAATTACGCATCTAGAAATCTGGTTTGAACACATTTTGTTGATTAAATGCAGATTCCAATAGGTTATGTGAATACAAAAAAATCTATTAAATTGTGTCACCTTAGCATTTTTCTGCGTTTTACTCATTTAAAAAGTAAAAAATGATTAAAGACAAGAGTGAAGCATCATTATTATACATTATTATTTTAGACGTTTTGTCTAAAAGTATACAGAACGTTACATGTGGTTTTATGCACTATTTACACGTGGTATGTGTATACATGTATATACATTTCTTTCTTACCAAGTAACATTTTGAAAATACGAACATTTTCACGAATCAGAAAATTTACGTCAGAACGACTTTACGAACGATTTACACAAAAAAATCGTTCTGCTTGTTGTTTCATAAATGAGGCTCATTGACTTTGACAAAACAAAGAGTTCATATATCCTTATCATGCGTGTTGATTTTTTTTAACCATATGTGTTCTTGTTGTCTCTTGTAAAGGTAAACAGCTCTGAAACAAAGCTTGTAAGATGTTGGCAGTGTTGTGGGATAGCAGGTGGCTTGGGCATTACAGATGAGTCATCCTAAAGCCAGCAAATCAGACCGGCTGCGTATTAGTTCAGCTCGAATGAACATAGCGAAGAGTACTTCAATAATATGTTACAGTGACGTTTTGAGATCTATCCTCGTGTTTGTTTTGTTTCACTTCTCTATTATGTTCTGTAATAAATGCAGGGTTATTTATAGGGTGTATGGTGCTTTCTGTGTTTACAGTCCCCTCATCCTTTACACAAAAACATACAAGCCGTCCCAGCTGTGTCCCTGCAAGACAAGTAAACTGCTTGTTTTCTCTCTAGAAAGAAAGCGATTATAGTTCTTGATGATCATTAGAAAGGGTCATTACATCCAACCAATCACAGTGCACAGAAAGTTAATAACAACAACGCATCTCATTTAGCCCAGAAGCGTGTTTATATTGATTTAAGCTGTCTACAGTTCTTTTTAATGTGGCTGCGTTGCTCACGATGACAAATTAATTTGTAATTTGGTTTATAAGAGAGTACATGGTGTGTACATCTGTGTGTTTTGTAGGGTGTGTTCGAAATGTTTTGCTTTTAATGTTTAGACTCGTCTTTGTCTAGTGTACCTAGATTAAATAATTCAGTCTAGTCTTCTAGTCATGATCAACAATGTTATCTAGAGGCTTTCTGTGTGGTTATAGAGGGGAAAAGAGATTATTTAAAGGACACAAAGATTGCTCTTCTGAATTATCATTTTGAAACCGAGACTAATTTAGGCCAGAACTGGGGACTCAACTACAGCATTTGCCTGAAACATCATCTCACAATGACTGTGTGTGTGTGACAGAGAGATGAATTATCAATAATCTCAAAGGCATGCTTTAGGAGTGTGTAAATGACCCATTTGATTCACTGGTTTCTTAAGTGATTCAGGTGTGTCTTAAGTAATGACTTAAAAACGCCCACAGACTGAGCAGTTCTGATGTGTACAGGTAAACTATTCCACAAATTAGGTGCCACCACTGAAAAAGCGCAGTCACCTTTATTTATTTTTTATTTCACATCCCAGAGTGCACTGGTTTATTTGATCACTGAGACTCAGTATAGCCTTTAGTCTTTTGCCTCGATTCATACATTGCCAGACAGATCTTAGTGTTTCATACATGTTGTTGTATTAAACTTTTTTGTGACTTGTTGTGACTTAGTTTTACGACTCATTGAGGGAGGGATGTGAGCTAGTCACACCACCTAGCAATAAACATAACCATGCCCTGGCGACTACCCATAACACACCCTACCATTGTGGTGACGCGTTGTGCACGGACACACACTACTTAAAAGTTAAACGTTAAGTAACATTTAGTCGAATGACCGCACACAAGGCTGAATATGTTTAGAGACCACTAAAGCGTGTCTATTTATGGCATTGCTTGGAAGCAAAGGAGCGTTAAAGCTAACTTTTTTTTGTATGTGCAAGTCTGTAAGCGATGCGTTTTCAATAACGGAGTTAAAAAATAAAGTGTCTCAGAGGTGTTGGAGTTTTGCTCCATGGATCTGGATTTGCTGCAGTTAGACCCCTGCTGGTTGTTCACCGTAAGTGATGCTTTCAATGTGATTTCTGCCACATACACTGTATTCTGTCAAGGATGCCCTCCAGCTGTGTGCGTTTTCTCAGTAAAGTGTTTGTTAGTAGAATTAGTCTAGTAGAGAATTAGTACCACACTAATTCCACGTCGGCGTCAATTAACAATCACAGATTGTCAAATCTGATCTGCTTACATCTTGTTAACCTAAACAATAACTCACACTTTGGATTCATTCTTTACATCTCGTGCACTGCAGTTTGGGACACCTTCGCCTGCCCCAGATTTGCTACGAGGCCAATCAGACTCGCTATTTATTCAATCCGGGCTGTCATGCGAAAGACTGCATGCATTTAAATTGCTTTTGGAGGTACCTGAGAGACAACGTGTCCTCACAGTGTTAACAGATAGAGTTACTGATGTTTGCGCACACACCCTATGGGTTAAACATTGTACGTTAGTGTATATAAGACGCCGGGGGCTGATCTGTATGCCCCCTACACAGCACTGAATGTCGGTATAGGAACACGCTGTGCAGAAAGAGAGAAATTGAAACGAGTCAGCAGGGCTTTGCCTCCAACACACAAAGTGCCGAGCACATGCCGTGAGCAAGGTCATACAAATCAATGCCGTATTTAATGAAACCGAGTGTGTTTGAGAGGAGACGGAGCGACCCTTCTTATAGGTCATATCAGAATCTGGTTTATTATCATTGTGTAGAATTGGTCAGACTTGTGAACTACATTCAAATAATTGAGTCTTTGAAGTACTACAGCTGTGGCCGTCATAACACCACTTTTGAAACCATCTTTAACAAGCGTTTCGTGTCATAAAAGTTAATTGGTATTTAGGCTATTTAACACGTCTGTCGGGTTGTGCAATTGACTGTGTTATTTGTTTAATTGTTGGTTGACACACACTTCCTGTCCTGTTGTTTGGCTTCCTATGTGTGCGGTTCGATACACCTGTTTTTGAACGCAAGAACACGTCCTGTGGGAAGTCGTATTGGTGTCTGCAGGACACGACCCTAAATTGGTGTAATTATACAGGGTGTCCTCAACACAGCCGTTCAGATAACCCACTGACTGTTTAAAAAGAGTCCGTGGTATATCAAATGATGGTGAAAATTTGTGTCTAGACGGCTGACATAGATAAGAAATTATGAGAAAAACTTATGATAGTTTGAGTTAAAATTGATAGTAATCAGAATGATTTAGCTTATGTCTTTTTTAAGACATTACAGGATGGATATATAAATCTATGATAGAGCTATTGTTCCAAACCCGCTGCATATACGTTAACACAATTTTTAATAATTAATGCCAATTATTGCTTCTTTGTGGCACACGTAGAGATGCACCAATACTAAATTTCTCTACCGATACTGAATATTCAAAGTGATATCTGCCGCTAACGATAGATATGAAATGAATATTTCTTAATATTTTGAATGTTGCTAATTCAATTAATAACTTATAATGTTGAACATCAAGCTTAACATTTTCTTTATTCAAAGCAACAAATTCATTGCATATTCCTGTCCTCTTCTGACAGGCAATATCGGCCCTGATCAATGGCTGTTTTTAAACTATCGACAGATACTGATTATTGGCCGATATATGAGTGCATCTCTAACATGCATATTTTCATGGCTTGATTAAAGTCAGATTCAAAACCTCTCACCTGAGCGCCTCAGATAAGCAACTATATTGTATTAGTTTATTTATATTGAGCGATTCCTGTCTAACATATAAGATCTATAAAAGAAATGATTTCTTGACACTAAAACCTGTATTATTGTGTATGTTTTCAGTGTCCTTCCTTAAGGAAAGCATTACATAAAGACAAAGAAGAAATGACACACCGAGACGAGGAAGAGAAGGAGGAAGAAGAGAGAAGCTCTGATGAAGGTCTCCTGCTACAGGCGCATCACGCCATGGAGAGGATGGAGGAATTCGTGCACAAGGTCAGATCCTCTCTCATGCACCAACACACATGCATCCGTTGATTTCACTGCTGAGACCTCTTACTCCATAAACACAGAAGATTTATCTTATATGTTTAAAGTCCTGAAGCGAGATTAAATGCAGTCCCATATGTTGTGAGCAACATCAGCGCACCTGACCCCGGGGCTGAGTGCTCACAGCTGCCAGAGGACACCGACAACATCCTTCACAAGCCTGCCAAAGCAGACGCTCGTCTTCTTGAGAGCCACATTTTTAGGGAAAAGGAAGTCCTCCTCGAAGGCTGCCTCTTTGTGGCATGCCATGCGTTTCGATGCTGTGCATTATAAAGCAGCTCAAGTTCTTTTGGCTTTCTCGAGTCCCTTCCGTTAACGGCCCATTTCTTCCCTTTTTGCCCTTCCTCTTGGGAGGAAGCGAAGCTTTGTTGGAGAGCAAACACAGCACGAGATCCAATCAGTGCCATTCAATATCAGCACTCGGGTATGGCATCTTAAAAGGTGCGCTTTTAGGAAAGCTCCTTGTGAAAACACGGATGTTGACGGATGACCGAAAGGCACGTCTTATGTGACCCAATCGAAAACATGACCTAGTTTCATTGTTGTGTATTTATTTATTTAAAGGCACGTCTCAGTGTAGCCTGGAATCTTCTTACATGCTCTCCTCGAGGGTTAGCGAGAGTAGCGTGTCATGTGCTAGGAAGTGTTAGATGTAAACCTCTTAATGAAAACAAGAACATTTACCTTAACACACATATAAATGCTTGTTGACATTCATATGACAAAGTATTTTTGCGTTGCTATGTTACTAACAAACCTCAGACAAGCTATTTTCAGATTTCTGTGCCAGGTGTGTTTTTTAGAGTGAAACTTATATTTGCCCATTCTTTGCTCTCTCATGTTAGTATTAACTTTAACCAAACAGGTCGACATGTATGTGCCATGTATGTAGCACCCTTTGGTGGGAACACTGGAGACAAATTGCATTATGAATTATTAAACATTTCACAACATGAGCATAACTACGTCAGCGTTTATGTGCTTTTGTTTAACATGAATATGAAAATTTGCATGTGCTTTACTCTTCTCTGCTTTTGCTCCTCTCTTTGTCTCTCTCGCACGCTCACACGCATAGAGTTTTTGTAGTTTAATGAGAGGCCTTTACTGTCATCAACCAGTGATGTAGACCTGAGCTCTCAGCATAATGACATGCCACAGAGCAACCAGTGATCTTTCCTTTTTTTGCTGGGTTGCTTTTAAACTCTCACAATGTGATGTGTTTACATTTGTTTATTTTAGATGTGGGAAGGTAGATGGCGTGTCATTCCACATGACGTCCTTCCCGATTGGCTGAAGGATAACGACTTCCTGTTGCACGGACACAGGCCACCCATGCCCTCCTTCAGAGCATGTTTCAAGAGCATCTTCAGAATCCACACAGAAACGGGCAACATTTGGACACATCTTTTAGGTATACAAATACACAAACACACACACCACTTACTGTTTTTAGTAGGGATATGCACTACTACTCTCTTTGAGTTTAGTTGCAGCTAGTTATTACAAATGTCCCAGAAGAAAAATGATTGTAGGATTTCTGGCTGAATGTTCTGCATTTGATCAGTGGATGTACTGCAGTGCTTTATTCTCAGTTAAATAGTGCCACCTAGTGGACACATATATACACACAGTCTTTACAAACATGAACTGGAATGTTCTACATAATGGTATTGATTAGTAAGGGTAGACTGCACTGTGTAGTTATTGATTCATTGAAATCCAGTTAATGGCTGAGCTATAACAAACAAAGAAGATATTTCATGATGGTGTAATACTATCTGTAATAGGTGAATGTGTTGGAACATAGTTTGAGATTAATAAAAAAATCCTGTTTCACAGCAGGTTGTTTATTAATTTAATGTACAGAATGAAAAGGGGAGTTGCCTATTTATAACTCTGCCTTTAAATGACACAGCAACGTAAATCACGTTATTCAAACGAATACACACCAGTGTTACCAGTGTGGTACTTGTGTCTACAGGTTGCCTGTTCTTTCTCTGTCTCGGCATCGTGTACATGTTCAGACCCAATATGTCATTTGTGGCGCCGTTCCAGGAGAAGATAGTCATTGGCATGTTTTTTCTGGGAGCCATTCTCTGCCTGTCCTTCTCCTGGCTCTTCCACACGGTCTACTGCCACTCTGAAGGGGTGTCACGCGTCTTCTCAAAGTAAGAGCCTGAAACACACACACACCCAGGACGATATGCATTACAGCCGAGAGGAACAAAAATATTGAAAATATACGGGGGCTTGAACAGAATTCATTGATTGTAGTTAATGTTTTTATATAACTACCTCACTTGTGGTCTCTGTTTAGGTATAATGCGTAATATGTTATTATATTAAGAAATGTTTACAATAAAAAAATTGAAATAAATGAATCTTTGTCATTCCCTGCAGACTGGACTATTCGGGCATTGCGTTCCTGATCATGGGCAGTTTTGTGCCGTGGCTGTATTACTCGTTCTACTGCTCCCCTCAGCCCTGTTTCATCTACCTGTTCGTAGTTTGTATATTGGGAATCGCCGCCATCACAGTCTCTCAGTGCGATTTCTTCGCCACGCCGCAGTACCGCGGAGTCAGAGCTGGTAAGACCCCATCCTATCGACAGTTGAACATGGGTTACAGTGTAGTGTTTCTGTATATTTAACCAAACATGTGGATTCTAGGGAAACAGTGATATATACACACACTTGTTCTCTCCATAGGTGTGTTTGTGGGTCTGGGGCTCAGCGGGGTCGTCCCGACGCTGCACTTTATGATCTCAGAAGGCTTCTTGAGAGCCACCACCATGGGCCAAATGGGCTGGCTCTTCCTTATGGCCACCCTGTACATCACCGGAGCATGTCTGTACGCCGCCCGGATCCCCGAGAGATTCTTTCCTGGCAAATGTGATATCTGGGTGAGTTTCAACCTAATTCTGCAAACACTTTTACACGAGTATGTGAAGCTACCTGAACCTTATGATTCTAATGATCTATTCAGTATTATAGCAACAGAAAACCACTTGCTAACTTACCACTGCTAATTCCTAATATTGTTTATGATTTCATTTACCTTAACAGTTCTCTACTGGGATGTCCTCAAAATATACTTCACTAAATACTCAACTTAAATTTCTCAAATGTTTAGGCCTGTAGTCCTGTACCCCCCTTTGATCTACACAGATTCTGACTTGTACCTGTTTTCTGTTGCCAGTTCCATTCCCATCAGCTATTCCACGTCTTGGTGGTGGCCGGGGCCTTCGTGCACTTCCACGGTGTGTCCAATCTTCAGGAGTTCCGCTACACAGCTGGAGGAGGCTGCACAGAAGAGGGAGACATGTGAGCTTCATACCTTGTGAGGCCAAATCGCGCCACTAGAGGGAGGTGACGTTCCTCTCACTATTGCTGCCAGAAACAGCTGTGTCCCTCATACCCATGATGAGTACACCTGTGAGGACCGCAATGGCTGACATTTACACCTCTTCATTTACTCCCCTTTCCTTTTTCTTTTGTTCTTTGTTTGCCCACGTTAAATAAAAGTTATCATGGGATATTGCGGACACAGGTTCAGGTTGTCAATTTGAGTTTCCTAAAACGACATGTTTAGGAAGTGGAGATGTTTTGTTTTGATTTCTTGCTGATTGTTGTTTTCTTTGTTTGAGAAGAAAAAGCATTGTAAAGACAAAACAAACTCTCTCTCTCTCTCAAAAAAAAGAACACAAATAAAATTGTAAATGTTTCTTGGGGTGGGCAGTTAGCCATTTTCAAGTTTTTCATGTAAATAAGATTTCTAAATTTGGGTTATATAGATTTGTACGAAATAAAGTTATAAAATGTTTTTAAAAAGTAAATCATTACATCATTACATGTTTTATGGAGGTAAACCAGAGGCAGGTAAAGTATTACAGCAAATCTAAAAGGCTTACATGTGTTGAAATGGGCTGTTTTTTTAAGTGTAAGTTTGCCTAACCTGAGATGCTCCAAAGAGGCCAAGATGCCTCCGTTTGCTAATGTCCTGAACACATCTGAACCCGTACCTGTAGGACATTGGAGAGCTATAGACCCGACGGAGCCACCCGGAGTCTGAACAGTGGTCAGGAATCAGCATTCAGTCTCTTCACAAGCCCTTAGGCTGGGTTTCCTCCAGATTATTTGTGTGTTTTGCGTGTTGTTCTTCATCTTAATGGTTGTGACAGCCTGGTTGGGGGAAAAAATAATATATGAAAGACTTATGAAAAAAATCTTGCAATTTTAAGTACCTAAAATCATAATCTTACAAGGCAAGGATGCATTTGTTGTGTAACGTTCTGTGTGTCATCATTTGTAAATGATATAATTTATTAAAGAGTTTCCATGGAAACATTACAACCTACTGTAATTTTCCACATTTAAACAAGGGCAATGTTTTAGTTTTCTTTAAAGAGATTTTTACATGCATTGATATTTATTTTAATTTTTAAATGAATTAAAATTCTTTAAAAACTTTTTCGTGCCTGTGTGTTTTGGAAGTTGCATTACTACATTTTTATCTGTGATTTAGAGGTTTTATCCCTTTGTTCTACATAAAACTCAACATATTTGTGCTCAGAACAATTTTTAAAAACAGCCTTACAATGGTCCAAAGATTCTTCTACTCCCTGAGATTGAGAAAGTTATGGATAACAAACCACAAGCATTAAAGATTACTCAAATGTATACAGAATTGATGTGTCTTAGTATCAAAGTATAACTCCACAACACACTGCCTTAAGCAATCTCATATTGCAAATAAAAGGTTTTGTGAAGAATATAACCCCCCAATGTTTATGATTATATACAAAATAAACTCTTGGATTACATTCCAAAATGAGTTCACTGCGTTTTTAAAAGTTGTCAAAAATCATGTTTTTTACTTTGTTATCGTGTTTTATGTTAGTTAGTTTTATTTTTTTGAGCTAAAATGGCTTAATCAAAACAAACCAACTTAAGTTTGATTGATATTAATAGGAATGCACAATAAAAAAACTGAGTTATCTCATTTTCGAACCAAACCTCACATATACTTTCTGTGGTTGTTCCTCAGTATCTCACGTTAGACTCCATACAATAGTTCACATCAGTTTTCAATTATTTTAAACAAAGTACCCATAAAATCCAGCTCCATACCTGGAGGACTCAAACTCCAGCAAACAACCCTTGAACAATCAACCATCTCCCAGCGTTTGAGTTCGTACCTCTGAGCGAACTTCTGATGTGGCTGGGTGTGTATAATGGTTTGAATGCAAAATGTAAGAAATGTTGGTGCTGAGCCAGGATTGTTTTGTACTTTAACATAACCTGCGTTATTTTTGTCAATAGTAGTCTGGATACTTGAGTTTGTCTCAATGTTATTAAACATTGCCCTGGTTCGAACCCATCAATTTAAGGTTCCCTTAGTGTGAAACACAAGAACCTCACACAAAAAATAACGAATTAAACACCTCAGATTCAGTGGCTCATGGGCTGAACATTCGTCTTTACTTCCTAAGAGCCCTGGTTCAAACACCAAATATTTAAGGTTCCCCAAGCGTGTAGAACGCAAGAACCTCACTCACAAAAAAAAAATTGAATACCTCGGATTCGGTGGCTCATGGGCAGAACATTCGTCTTTACTTCCAAAGAGCCCTGGTTCAAACACTGCCTTTAGAGCCCTGGTTCAAACTCTGCCTTTTTAAGGTTCCCCAAGCGTGTAGAACGCAAGAACCTCACTCACAAAAAAAAAATCGAATACCTCAGATTTAGTGGCTCATGGGCTGAACATTCGTCTTTACTTCCAAAGAGCCCTGGTTCAAACACTGCCTTTTTAAGGTTCCCCAAGCGTCTACAACGCAAGAACCTCACTCACAAAAGAAAATTGTACACCTCGGATTCAGTGGCTCATGGGCTGAACATTCGTCTTTACTTCCTAAGAGCCCTGGTTCAAACACCAAATATTTAAGGTTCCCCAAGCGTGTAGAACGCAAGAACCTCACTCACAAAAAAAAATTGAATACCTCGGATTCGGTGGCTCATGGGCAGAACATTCGTCTTTACTTCCAAAGAGCCCTGGTTCAAACACTGCCTTTTTAAGGTTCCCCAAGCGTCTACAACGCAAGAACCTCACTCACAAAAGAAAATTGTACACCTCGGATTCAGTGGCTCATGGGCTGAACATTCGTCTTTACTTCCTAAGAGCCCTGGTTCAAACACCAAATATTTAAGGTTCCCCAAGCGTGTACAACGCAAGAACCTCACTCACAAAAAAAAATCAAATACCTCAGATTCAGTGGCTCATGGGCTGAACATTCATCTTTACTTCCTAAGAGCCCTGGTTCAAACTCTGCCTTTTTAAGGTTCCCCAAGCGTGTAGAACGCAAGAACCTCACTCACAAAAAAAAAATCGAATACCTCAGATTTAGTGGCTCATGGGCTGAACATTCGTCTTTACTTCCAAAGAGCCCTGGTTCAAACACTGCCTTTTTAAGGTTCCCCAAGCGTCTACAACGCAAGAACCTCACTCACAAAAGAAAATTGTACACCTCGGATTCAGTGGCTCATGGGCTGAACATTCGTCTTTACTTCCTAAGAGCCCTGGTTCAAACACCAAATATTTAAGGTTCCCCAAGCGTGTAGAACGCAAGAACCTCACTCACAAAAAAAAAATCAAATACCTCAGATTCAGTGGCTCATGGGCTGAACATTCATCTTTACTTCCTAAGAGCCCTGGTTCAAACACTGCATTTTTAAGGTTCCCCAAGCGTGTACAACGCAAGAACCTCACTCACAAAAAAAAATCGAATACCTCAGATTCAGTGGCTCATGGGCTGAACATTCGTCTTTACTTCCTAAGAGCCCTGGTTCAAACACCATATTTTTTAGGTTCTCTAAGCATGTAAATGCAAGAACCTCACATTTAGGACTATGAACTGCATGTAAGACCCCGTAGCTCAGGGGTAAGAGCGCTGCCAATGTGCCAGGCAGACCAGGGATCAAGACCGGGTTGCCGAAGTTTAAGTTCCCTATGATACATCTTACATAGTTCTAGTTAAAAAAAAAAAAGATAAATACAACCGAAGATTTGTCAAAAGTGTGCAAAGCCCCATGGCTCAGGGGTATGAGAGGCGCAACTGGGCCAGGCAGAACAGGGATCAAGACCGGACCAGGGATCAAGACCAGGGCCAAAGTTTAAGTGCTCTATCATACATCTTACATAGTTCGTGTTAAAAAAAAAAGATAAATATAACCAAAGATTTGTCTTAAGTGTGCAGGACCCAGTGGCTCAGGAGGATTACTGCTGACACTGGAACGGAGAGTCCAGGGTTCTAACCAAGGTGACGACGTACCTACACAGGAAGGCTGGATGGTGTGACCGGATATCAAGACCATGGGCTCCCAAAGGCAGAACGTGGCAGGAGACATGTGAGTAAAGTAAGTAAAACCCCCAAACGTGAGAGACCAGCATCCTGACTGAGACTGGCAGGAGACGAGAGCGGTGAGTATGAAAGGGGTGTGAGAGAGACAGGGCAGAATAAGAGAAAGTGGGAGACATCGAGGTGTGTCTCTCGACGAGTTCCGAGAAAGTGCAAAAAAGAGGTTATGCCACTGAAACCAAAAATTAAACACCAACCTCTGCCCAACATACATCTTCTTCCCCTCTCTTCTCTCTCTTCTTCCCCCTCATCCTCATCTACCATCCTCCTTCACTCACCTCTTGCTCTCCTTCTTCCAACTCGGACCGGACTTCATTTTCTCATCTTGACTTCACTCTTGGTCTCTCTTTATCACATCCAGCGTTCTTCATCTGCATGTCCACACCTGGCCTCAAACCCCACACATCTCCATCAAGGGTGAGTGTTCTTGTCCACTGAGCCACAGGACACTGCATGCTTGAGACAGATCTCCAGGCGTATTCATCCCATGCAGGACCATCTAGGAAACAGAATAACCACGAGAGCGTTTAAACATAAGCGAGCTTTGAAACCACAACCTCTGGACTCGGGTGCAACCCTGAGACCACTAAGCCATTGAGCTTCGGTACATCACAACCTTGTAGAATAAGTTTACGTACCCACAAACATGTCATTATGAAGTAAAAAAAAAATAAGCGCAAAGCCAAAGAAGGCAAAGTGTAAATCATTTTGGTAACACTTTACAATAATATATTAACAATTACAATAGTATAACATTAGTGTTTTAACATGAACAAACAATGACTCTTAGTTCATGTTAATTCCATCAACCAAAAAATTTTTAAATCAAAAGTTATTTAAGAATAAGAAAGCTATTAAAATGTTGTATTTCATAACTACACAACAAAGATAACCTTACTGTACATCTCATTTTAGTTAGAAGCTACACACGTGAGGTCGGAATAGCATTGGTCTATTTTTTACAGTGAGACTACAACATAAATACAATACAAACAACAATTCACAAATGAACACAGAGTTCAATAAATCCGTTTTTGACATTTTCAAAAATATTTTTTTCTATCGTGCAATCCAATGAATATCAATCAAGCTGAAGTGTTGACAGAAGCATGGAAGCAAAACAGCGATGTTGTAGATTTATTTGTAAAGCTCAGTGTAAATTCAGATGCTAAAACTGGCCATGGGTTTATCTATATGAGTGTTTTATTATTGTTGTTAATCTAAAATTTAATCTTTCTATTAATATGCGCTCTACACACAATCATACGCATGTTAGCGTGACGCCGCCTGTCAAAGATCGCGTCACATACAGTAGCGAGTGACAAATTCGCCCCGAAATCTTTCTTTTCGACGGACTTTAGCCAAAATATACTTTATACTTTATAAGGAAATGTACTTACACGTAAATCGAATGCGTGTGTCGCTACAGGTGTTGCTGCAGTCTCTGATGATCATGCGTCATGTTGTTAATGTTGAATGTAAATCTCGCTACTGACGCCTAGTGGAGCGAAGGGAGAACTGCAAATTCCTACGCAATTATTTTACATAACATCGCCTCGTTCTTTCGATATATAAAATATAAGATAAAATATAAACAAACACCTGCAATGATTTCTAGGAAAAATGTTATTGTTATGAATGTGATTTCAAAATGTACATGATCATATATTCATTAAACGAAGAGTTCCGGTCTTTGATTACTTCTATGATTTCTTTTCATATTTCTGTTTACTGTGTGTTTTTATTTGTTGACAGGTTTATGGAATTCAATCGATAACTTTTCTGTTTATTTATTTTGGCATTATTCACTGGTTAATGCATTAACGTGGCCTTACAATGATCAGTACATTTTAACAGTATAATTAATCTTTGTTAATTACCAGATAAATTGGTTACCCAGACTTCTGTGACCCACATGCAAGAGGAAGAATAGAGAGGCACACTCTCAAGTGAGCTTATGTGACATACACATGATGTTTATTCCTTATATAATATGTGCATGTATATATGAAGGACAGGAAGCAAACAGTGTTTCGAAGATGAGGATGTCACACATTTTTGTACCTGTACATATTGAAGACTTCCTTAGCTGCAGATTCAAAATTTCCATTTGAATGTACCTTTTTATTTTTTCCTGTGACTAAGCAAAAAGTTTAATATGGCACAAATACCATTGTTTATACGGTTACCATTTTTTTTTAATTCAAAATGTGTTGGCAAATATTGAAATTATCATTAAACTAACAATAATAGATGCTGTAGAGCTAGATTCTTAATTGTGTATGATAACTAATGAAATAAATAAACCTCAATGTAAACTTACCATTTTAAGAGCAAATCTGGAGTGGAATGAGTGTGAAACATCAAATATCAAGTAAAATGTTGCGAGAGATTTTGAATTCAATTGAATCAATGAATTTATTCTTCATTAAGTTTTTGCAGTAAACAGTACTTTGCATTTTACACTGTAAAAAAAATACAGAGGTAAAAAAATAACAGAACAAAAGTATAAAAATATACATTTAAAGTAAACTGTAATCCAGTCCCATTTTTACATAAAATTGTATATACAACAACAAACAATAAAACTATTGTTTAAAACTATATAAAATTACTTTTTCTTAGCCAGTAAGAAACAGTAAAACTCTTCAGCACTGTCATGTAATTATAAAAATATCCCTATGCACACATGTTCAAGTAAACATATTTAAAGTGACACACAAGTTTAGTGTTTTTCCACGCTTTTGCTGATCTCTTGGCTGGACAGGAGCATGGATCTCTGCATCATTTGGTTTTTTAATGCTGGCATGTTGGACTTTAAGAGTTCGTGAGTTTTTAGGGGTTTTTTCTTCAGCGGTTCTCCTTTGGTCGGAGACTTGGGAGGTGGCGACTTTTTTGCTGTTGGTATAAAAGTGCTGCTCCACTGGTTGTGAACTTTTTGCTTGGCAGAAATCACATCTGAATAGTCAGCAGACAATGTCGCAGGAGCAGAGAAACGCCGCCCTTTGGGAAACCTTGGGCTCGTGTTTCTGGACACATCTTTGCAAGCATCGGCCACAGTTAAGGTCGTGGGGGGTAAAAATTTGCGCCCTGGGGCGGCACACTGTTTTTCGTTTTTACATCCATATAAAGCAAATCTCACTCTTTTTTTCCCAGTTGTTGTTAACTTCTCTGACAGATTATCAGTGTGCACCTCAGGCATCGTGTTTGACCTGTGAAGTGTTTTTTTCAGAAACTGTGTTGAATCACTGGACTGTTTCTCTCTCACTTTATCTTTGTGGATCTGTGGAGTTTTATCAGTCGCAGCATGTAAACCAGGATCTGGTCTTTCTTCAGTGGGTTTGTTTATGTTGTTGGCACTGTTGCAGTTCTGAATTTGGCCACCAGGGCGCTTGACTGCAGACACAGCTTTGTGTTTTTTCTTTTGAGGCTGGCTCTTCTTAAGCACAATATCCGGAGCGAAAAGAACAGAGTCATTAGAAGTCAACCGAGCCCTGCTGGGTTTAAACTTACGTTTGAGAAATGCAGATTTTGATTTGATTTTCATTCTTTCATCTTTCGTTTTATCCGGTGGAATCTTTGCAAGCTCTCGTTCAACATTACTCTGAATCTCAGGCACTTTATGTTCTGGTGCTGAAGTAATAACTGTCTCCAGAAGTTCCATTTCCAAGGCAGGCGGACCACTATTCTCCTCCGTTATTTCTGATGCAGCGACATCGCCAAGAACATCAGTCTCATTTCTGTGCAGTTTGGGCATGCTGAGTCTCTCTGAGTTTTCATCTTTCCTTTGATCTGGTTGAATCTTGAAAATCTCCTGTTCAGCAGAACATTCAATCTCGGACGTTTTTTGTTCTGCTACTGAAATTAACAATGTGTCATCTTTTGGTTTTTCGGTCGGTTCTTCTTCTGCAACGTGCACGTCAGTTGAAGCAGTAAATGGCTCCAGAACTTCCACTTCTGAAGATGGACTACAATTATGCTCCAGTGTTTCTGACTCACTGTCACTGCTCTCATTACACGGATCCATTTCGAGGTCAAGCGATGGTGCCAGATCCCAACATGCAGTGCAAAAAAGTTCTCTATCGCTGTCCATCACATCGGTGGAATTGGATGTCAAAATGTCATTGATACCACAACCAGAGCAAATCTTGGCTTTGTTATAATCCTGTTTAGGCTGACTGGATGAGGATGCCATAAGCTTTGGATGGTCAACACTGGAGTCAGTTGATTTCTTTTCTAACTGTTGGAAAAATGTTAACGCTTCCTCGGATGACAACACTGTAACATCCATCAACAAGGAATCATCGCTTGAATTTTCATCATTTGAAATGTCTTTCACAAGACATATATCTGTAGATTTAGTAGCGATCTCCATGTTGTCTGAACTCTCATCTTCAGAAATGTTTTCTACTTGCAATGTTTGTGTGGAGTTAGTAAAGATCTCCATGTTATCTGAATTGTCATCTTCAGAAATATTTTCTACTTGCATTGTGCCAGCGTAGCTAGAATGGGTCTCCATACCGTCCATACTATCATCAGAAATATCTTCAACCTGCCATGTGCTTATAAAGTTACTACTGGGCTTTGGGGTGGAGATCTCTTCTATATCTTTTACAGCATCTGAAACAGCGTTGACTGATGGCAAAGATTTATCTTCAGAGCATGCAGGAAGTAAATGTGACGAAGGTAAATGATCATGAGGGAGAGTCTTAGAGTCCAAATGTACCTGGTGCTCATTGTTTAGAACTGATTCTTTCAGGCCGATAGTTACATTGTCTTGACTTAAATTTTCCTCTTTCTTTTCTGAAGACGTGTCTGCCGAAGGTGAAAGGTCTGTGGGTGGCTTTGTGTTTAGATGCTGGTGGTTTTGCATGTTGTCACCTTGGTTCTCAAACATTTCCCGTTCGCCAGGAACTGTGCAAAGAGGCGTAACACCAGAATTTACTGCATCTAACTTCTCTTTGTTCTTGGTGTCCCTCCTGCCATTTCCTTCAGAAGGTGTGAAACTACCTCCAGGGCTTCCAGAGTCTGGTTTTGCATGCTCATTGACATTAAAAGGTGTAACTTCAGGGTCTTTTAGGGAATTCACACCTAGCTTGTCTGCAGGGACTAAAACGTTACCTGACACCTCCTTCGAGACGGTGATGTAATCCGAAAGCGGTTCTGAAAGCACCTTAGCGATATCCGCTGGCTGGCCACCAACATTTAACCAAGAAGACCTGTACTCCTCAGAGGATGAACAGAGCTCATCTGTGACAATCTCGCAATGGGCCGCTTTCTTAATGTCTTCATGTGTGATGCTTGCAAACACCACAGATTTCTCATCTTTCACACTTTCTACATCAAAGTAGGATCTCACTTCACGCAGTTTTTTTAAATGCTTTTTAAGATACCCAATGTCTCCTTTCCAGTAGAGGTCCAAGATCCGATTGCAAACACCTTCGGGTTTCTCTGGATGTTGAGCAGACGACTCAGTCATCTCCAAAGACTTTACTAAGTTCCTCAGGTTTTCCAGCGTGTATGTAACCAGCGGACAATCAGACAATCGAAATGCAGCATCACTTGAATCAAGGTCACACCCCGCTGTTGGATTAACAGAAAACAAACCTGAATTTTCTGCAGTGTTCATGGTCTTACTTTCAGGGCTCATTCTGACGTCCTGCTCAACCAAGCGCGAGGAGTCTTCAGACAGCACTTTATCACTATTTTCTGTTGTGATGGGTTTTTGTGAATCAGATTCTTTAGAGAGCGACCACACAAGAGAAATCTTTAAAGGTGGACTGTCATCAGTCTTCGTGTATGAGTCAACTGTCCACTCGGTGTGCCCATTTAGAAGGGAAATGGGTGGGACGATCGCTACGGCTTTGTGAACTTTCTGAAACGACTTCTGTATGGCCAACACAGCTTCAAGACATTCGGCTGGATCAGTAATGTACTGAATCTCATTTTGCCTTTGCCCTCCGTGTCCATTTCCAGTGCTGTTCTGTTCGTCTACGGCCATCTGGCAGGTTCCAGGTAAGGCAGACTGCAACCTGCTTGTGTTTTTGGAGGGTAACTTCAAGCGGTACGTTTGATTTTGACCAAAGTTCATTCGTTTGTGCGGCGGTTCAGCTGTAGACTGTAAATCTGGCTCTGATAAAAGTTGCCATAAATGTGTGTTTTGGTCGGTCTTGTTGGCAGGACTGACGTACGACCAATTCTTATTGGTTGTTGATTTGTTCTTCAAATCTTGCTCTTCTTTCTGTGAACTTAGAATTTCATTCATTTTCGATTCTAGATAATAACTCAAGTTAAAAGGTCGGGATGTTGGGTTCGACTGGGCTTCACTGTTGGTCGGCGTCTGGTTTTGAGCGTTTTGATTAACATAACACGTTTGAACGTTGGAGTCTGCAGTTGGATACCCAGCGCTGCTTCGATTGTTCTGAGACTGAGCTGACAGCACATTGGGATTTGCGTTTGACATCAGTTCTGGTCGGCTCTGTTGAACGTTATTGGAATGTGGTGAATTGTGTGGTCCAGAAGGTGGCAGCTTGACAGAAGTGGGTGATGTATATCCGACTGCCGTTCTGCTTTGACAAGCTTGGTTGTTGGTCATTCTCTGCACCGTGGTTCTGTTTTGGGCAGTGGGGTTGTAATGTAAGGTGTGTCTGGATGTCGAGTGTTGTCCAGGCAACTGTTGAGGTTGCTGAGGATAGATGTGATCTGGTCTAGGCTGAAGTTGTTGACAAGTCCAATATGAATGATGTTGACTAGAGTTGTTCTGAGTCATCAATGTCTCCGTGTTTCTGTAGGTCTGTTGAGAGGCAACATATAAACTTGCCTGTGTTTTGAATTGACCATAAAATCTATTAATGCCATTAGGTTTGTCAGGTGCTTTCCCTTCAGCGCTGTGGGCCACATTTGAGGGTTTGTGGTGTAGCTGGTGTCTTGTGGGCTGTTGTTGGCGAAGGGTCTTGTTTGCATCACAGCGACCGTCATACTGTTGGAAAGCGGGAGCAAAGGCCTCCGAGCATACAGCTTGATGGGCACTCCAGTTATTTACAGCCCTTTGTTGTCCGTTGGAGTGTGTTGCCTCCTCTGTGGAGTAAGGTTGGGGGTTGAACTGTTCTTGATGTTGATTGTGTTGGGAATTCCTTGGTTGATAAGGCGGCGGTGGTTCCCGGTACCTAGGCAGAAGCTGCTGATTTGACCTCTGGGCGTATCCTTGCATGATAATGGTTTCGTTGTGGCTGCTGCCCTTGGCCTTAATTAAAAAATAAGTAACCTGAAAGCAAAAATTTAGAAAAGCAAATTCAGAAAATTAGGTCATGTCGCTAGGAATATAGTAATGAATGCATTTTAGTCAACAGTTACGACTGTGTGAAAACATATGGTATATAATATGTATATGTATACAATATACATGGTTTACGTACGGAATAAAACACGAATGGTTTATTTTTAGATATGCTTTGATTGAGATCTAAGGCTTAACTTTTGTTCACTTTTGTAGAATCATTATAAGAAAGACGAAGAAATAAACCTACATGTACTTCAATATAAAAAATTCTGAGGTACACTTATATGTATTTGGTTAAAAAATTCTCTTGGTCCACATTAGCGTATTACAAATGGTGCCCATCCACGCTGAAACGTCCATAAAGGGCTTGGATCCATGTTGTGAAATTTCTTGCGGCAAAGTAGACAAACCGTGTGTTTTTATCAATGGACGGACAACAGATAGGTAACAAAAGACGTTGACACCTCAAATTTTCAAAAGCATGTGCGTATTTCTTTTCATGCTGTCGCATTTTTCGAAAGCATGAGTTTTATATACCACGCTTTAACACGAAAATAGCAGTTTCAAATGTGTTTACATTGGAGAGCTTTTTCAAAAAGCTCTGAAAAAGTCGTCTCTGTGTGGAAAAATGGTCTCTCTATGCTGCAAAAACTCTCTGACAAAGCTTCCACGTGCAAAAAAACACAAGACTGTTTGCTCAAAAACAACCTAGCATCTGACTCATTGTGTCTACTCCCTACGCTAGAGCTTGTTAAAACCTGATTTAAAGAAAAAAGTTGCCTTGACAGGGAACGTCTGCCACTGATACAGTATATTTCAGCAGATAACAACGTCTTCAACCGGGAGTGAAATTCACCGGTCTAGGACCATTCAAATGTTTTTTTTCAGTAGATAACATGACCTTCAGGTCCTATCTAGACTTTCTCTGCAAACATCAAGCAAAGATGAGTTTTTTTATAAAGTTTTTCTAAAACTTAGGCCAAAACCGATAGAAAAGGACGCATTTTAGAAAATAAGGACATGGTCTGAGATCGTGTGTGAATTGTTAGCTTGTAACCTAGCCAAATATCTTTAAAGAATCTCAGCTGTGCCTGTACCAGCTGCCAACAGTTAAGAATGTAACCGAAATGTCATGCTGCTTGAGAAACCATCAAAAAAGTGCTGGTTGAGAGAGACACTTCCTAAAAAGAAAGAGCTGCTAATATGATTGTGAGATCATTGTTTGTGTCTGCATTACAAATGGAAACAGGAAGATGAACATTTCAGATCTAAATTTGAGTTTCTCAAGCAGTTCAATTTAAAATGCATCTTGTTTTTATATAAATAAAAGAATGTTTATTTACTTTATTCTCTTTCGAAGTGATCAATATTATGAAATGATTTGTTACATTGTGTCCCTGTTCCAATGCCATAACTCATGATAAGACAGGCGCTCGGTGATAAGTATTAAATGTTTTCCAAATAAACTGTCTGCCCTGAGTTCTTCCCACAATCCAGCCTTTCAAATGTTTAGTCAATAATGTCAATCACTAGGTTGGGTTGACCTAATAATTGAAACAAAACAGACCCCACGAATGACCCAAAAGCAAAGTGAAAAAAAATGTCCAGATGCTTATTCAGTTCTTGAACTGGTTCTAAATCATTCTGTGGCCCCTTTTCTCTCAAGGGATTTTACTTCTCTCTCTGTCTGCCGAGCCAAAAGAATGGCAGGGAGAAAAACAGGCTGATCATTTCAGCGTATGTTGCATAACAAGAATTATACTTGATATTTTTCTTCATAGACATATTTCACATATACAAACCCTGCTGCTGTCCTTTAATATCACATTCCTGTGTGCAGACTCAGAGGAAATAAAAACAGCTTGACCGATAATGGAGTACACATGTTGTGTGTGAAGGGGTCACTCGAATGTTTTCTATTAGGCTCAAGACTTATAAAAACACTTCTCTGTGTTTCATGTTCTTGAACGAAAAGGGAGCCCACAAAACTCAATCTGGACATTTACATTTGTATAACCAAGTGATAAAACTTTTAAAAGTTTACAGGAAGATGAATATTTCACATTGAAAGTTGAGTGTCTTAAGCAGTCAAACTTAAAGCGGCATCATCTTGTCTTTTACATAAAAATAATAATGTTAACATACTGTACATCTATTCTCAGATCACTGCTACATTGTTTTCTCTTCCGTTCGGAAGTCTCGAGTGTTATGTTACTTTAAAACCACAATGCAACATATACATTTTATTTTAACTTATTTCTTTGCTGCCAAACTGGTGCCTATTATTTTCCCCACAGTGCCAGCTTGATCGTCTCTTATCTAACCCGATGATTTAATTTAAGATACATTTAGAAAACAAACAACCCGTGTCTGGGATTGCATGCCCCCAACCCTGCGACTGGCCACTGAAATGAATTAAATCCCCTTTTTTTAAACATCAAGTGACAAACGAACTGTATAAAAGATCAAACTCAAGCTATTATATTTCGACAGAACGCCTACAATTGCGGGTTTTAAGACAATAACGGCTAAATCCAGCGCGCATTATGTGTAGCCTACAGATAAATGTGTTACACAAATGTTTACGTCAACACGCAAAATAAATGCAAATAAGAAGTAGCCTAAATAGACAAGTTACGCTGTCTGGTTTGAAAATGAACCTTTTCTTAAACGAATAGGTTTTCCTAAACTTCTGTCTGTCCTATCCGAGATGCTCACAGTATAAAGTTCAACACTTACAATTCACAACGCATTTCCGAAACGGGTTCTATCCATCGACGTCTCCAAACGTGTCCAGTGCGCTTCTTAGAACAAAAACGTGGATTCCACGTAAATCTGCAGATCTTCACATCTATGCATCAGTCCTTCATGTTCACCTACAAGCATTTAACACGAAGTGCGTGGGGAGCGTGTCCGCAGAGTGTTATTTGAGCGCGTGGTCGTGCGGGGCACAGGAGGGGCTTCAGCGCTGTGACGCAGATGACACATTCATGCATAACAAAAGAGCAAAACACATGTAAATAACTTTGTTTAGACACCTGCAATTTGAATGCAACAAAGCACTTTTGCATATGTTCTTTTCTGCATATAGACTAATGTATGCGTTAGTGTCTGCTCTTATACTTTCTTACCGTGGAAAGAGCGCGCGTCTTTTCTGCTTTGCATGAGAGTTTGTGGGAAGAAAATGAAACCATAACATCCTGTAGAGATGGAAACAATTTGCGTATCAAAACCCACGTTATGCAACTAGAGAAAATGGCATACTTTGCTAGAGAAGGTACACAATGGGCAGTCGCAGTTAGGACAATGTTTACTCCATTTGTGTGTCGTTTTCTGCACAATCAGACTCCAATATTCATACAAAATCTTACAAGATGTTTAGTTTCCAGAGAAAGTCTAGAGAGCACGCTTTAGAAGCTCTAAGGTCACTGTGAGAATCGGGGTTTTGCCTGTATCCCACATATTGTGTGAAATGTATTTCAATGTTTATTGCTAACCTATATCCAAACTTTCTAAGCACTATATTCTGCTTGGGATGTTTAACAATCACGAATGATGTCTAATCTTACTCCCTGTCATTGAATTTAAGTGCTGACCAGAAAGTTCCAATGTTCTTAGAACTAACCACTTGCTGCCTTTTGCTAATAACATTAATAGAGGTTTTTATGACATATCTTACTTCCTCTTTTATGAAACTAAGTATTAGATCTATACTCAATAAACTTTGGACTCTGATTAAACTGCACTTCTGTGTCTGTGTCATTCTTGGTCTACAGATCTGAAACTTTGTGTGTTCCATCGACTAGACTCTTCAACTACCTAGGCATAAAGAAATAATCTTACAGTCACCATGACCACAGTGTTTCACTACAGGAGCTTTGGGAATAACACGGCTGCTCCATTTGACTTACCTCCTGTTTACACTATCTTGGTTTGTGGGTTCACTTTAATAAGTTAAACAGAAACACACTGTTATCTTTGTTGAGGGGTGTTCAATACATATTGAATAAAATGGAAATGATGGCACTTCAGTTCAGAAATTACTCTAATCATGGATAGTCATGGGTAAGTTTGATATACTAGCTCAGCAATACACAACTGCATGTGTCTAGTTTGAGTTCATGAACGGGTTAAGGATGAATTTCAGAATCCAGAATCTCACAGCGTCTCATAATTTGGTGGGCAAAAGTGAGATGGGTTGATAAACAATTGACAAAGCCAGTTTACTTTTGAAAATTCCAGTTTACTATTACTATTGAAGACATTCTCTCTGAAATATATACGGAAAGGCACTGAATGTGCTGTCCGAGGACTCTTGGAGACCTCAGAATGTGTGTTTGGGGGATGGGTTAAATTCTTAATTACCCTGGTGGATATCTCCTTTCAGAAGGCAAGAATGTGGGGCAATGCAACCTTATGTGAGGGTTGTGATTTCTATTTGGTGCAAATGGTTCTTTGGTATGTAAATGACGTGCAGAACCTTCGGTCACGTATTACCTTAATGGCCGTTTACAAGATGATGTGATCTGTGAATGATAAACAGTAGAACTGTTTGGTAGAAAATGTTCAATAATTTGAAATTTCGGTTGGAGTAACTGTGAGTTTAAAACCTACTTTTTGTCCTACTTTTTTAGATGGTGGTCTAGTGGGTTAAACCACTGAACTGGTAAACCAAAGGTTGCTGGTTCGATCCCAGCAGCCACCACCAGTGTGTCCTTGAGCAAGACACTTTACTCCATGTTGCTCCAGGGGGATTGTCCCTGTAATAAGTGCACTGTAAGTCGCTTTGGATAAAAGCGTCTGCCAAATGACTAAATATAAATATATTGTCCTCAGTCAAGCAGGAATGTATCTGTGTCTCTATGGTGGATTTTCTATTTCAGTGTTGAGTTTTCATAAATAAAATATAAGTTAGTTATATGTTTCATATACTTCTCTGATATAACAAAGGCTGTGGGCCTCATGGGTGGAGCACCAAACAGCACCATCAGGCATCTGTATAGCATCACACTGCACATACACTTTGTAGACATTAATTTGTTCATATATATGTTTTACAACACAAAAATAGACTATTGCTATAATTTATTGCATACACTTGTGCGTTCAGTGTTATCTTGTTTGAACAGAAATGGTTTTGGGTTGCACAGTGAAGGGTTTTAATAACAATCTATGTTTTAATTACATTTTATCTTTTTATGGCTTATATATAATCAATAGTAGAATTTGTGTATTAGTGTGAACAATTATGTGTGTGTGTGCAGCATTGCATGCAAAGAAGAGGGTCAGCAGTTTGAGGGTTTGCACGAGAACTCAGCTGTTTGACCTGAGGTCATGCTGTACATGCAACGCACGTACCCATATAGCGCGGGTTGGAAGAAACAAGTTTATGTGGAGACCAGGGGGGGGATATGCTGTTTTGCAGATAGTAAAAGAAGAAGGGTGCGGCCGGAATGAGCACGAGGGGTGTCATCACTCCATGGGACACAAAGAAAGCAGCAAATGTGGAGGCGCTCGGGGGAGGCACGGCCTGAAGAAAGAAGATACACCCTCTCACATACATATAAAAATGATGTAAACTTTTGAAGCGTTGCTGACTCTCGGTGAAGACTCTTCGGTCTGAGACAGCCCAGCGCGCTGTATTCTGATTAATAAACTTCAACTTTTGTTCATCCGAAGTCCATAAGTCCAATTTTTGAATGCGCAGGACAGTTGATGCCCATCAACAGCACGGTTTAACCATGAGCTCGTTGTATTAAAAACTACATTAAGGAAGAAAGGTTCTAATAATTGACAATATGATACACATCTGCCTGTTAAAAGGAAATCTATATACTTTTCTTTAAGAACTTCAAAAGGTTTCCCCCAGGATTAAATCCTAATATAGTGAGCATGGCATATACTGTAACTGTGGCAGGTAGAGACGTGATTGAAATATAATGGTTGCAATTCAGGAAGAGCATGGACTAATAAAAAAGATGATATTCGTGTGAGACCTAATTGGTAGAAGGCGATGCAGGCGAAACCTGATTGGTTAACACTGTGGAAAACAACTTGAGGTTTCTGTATGAAGGATGGAGTCAGATATGTATTCGTTGTACATCTTCTGAATATCTCACTTTGCTTGCTCGACAAATAAAGATTGAACCTCTTGAAACCTGGCTCCTTGGTCTTCGCGATTTCTTTCTGCATTGGACAGCTGATTTTGCCACGACATCTACATACACACCATACCCTTTCTCATCCCTTACATCTTGAGACATCAGTTTATGGCAATATTATGGTACATTTTTCACAAAATGTTTCACAACTTCTATTCAATGAGATGCTAAAATTAAATGACTTAGTGAACAAAAGTTCACTATTATTCTAATATGTGGTAAACATAACCTCAAATAGATAAGAATAGCAAACAATTGGACATAGCCTATGTGAATATAGACAATGATGATTAAAGGTTATCTTACCATTATAGTATGTAAGCCGGTAAATGGTCAGAAACATGGAAGCAGATGGTAAACTGATCTTCGTTTTGACACCCGAGGTCAGAATACGGTGAGGCCACCTGTCGTAAAAAGATCTAAACAATAGTGACGTGCATGGAATGCGTGACGGCTGAAATATTTCTTTGAGCAAAGCTACGAGAGGATATTTTAAATATAGTCACAACTATGTTTGGCTTTCTAGTCTATCATAAAATAATACATTTAGTTAGTTATAGGTTTCATGTATTCTTCTGAAATAATATTGGGCCTCATGTACAAGTTTGAGCTCTTGAACACCTACATGAACAATAAATATCTTATCTTAACTGCTCGTACACCACACATCATTTTTAATAAAGAAGTTTGGTTCGTCGCATAGAGTCAAGGACGCTGGGTATCTCTAAATAATGAGCTAATTTTTAATAAAACTAATGTTATGAGTGCAAACACTTCAACACCTGCACACACACCAAATATCTTTTAACACTTGTGTAGAAAAGTTTAATTAATCGCCTGCAGCCCAAGGACACTGGGTTGCTCATCCTACGCTAAACTATGAGCTAAATTTAATAAAAACAAGGTTAAATCATGTATCGTCCGAAAGCCCCGGAAAAGTGTCAAGATAAAGAGAGGCACCTGTTTTTGAGAGGCGCTTGCTACCATTAAATCTTAATATGGTAGGCCGGAAATATAACGGTAGTGAGCGCAGAGGGACGGGCTAATAAAAAGATGATATCATATGAATCCTGATTGGAAGAAGATGATGTCATGCAAACATGATCGGTTTAAACTGTGATGACAACTTGAGAACAATGTATAAAAGATGGAGTCAGATGTGTATTGGTTGGATCACTTCAGATGAACTCTTGCCCGGGCAAATAAAAGTTTAAACTCTTGGCACCTGGAACCCTTGTCTCTGAGATTTCTTTCTGCGATGGAAGGCCGATTCGCTACAACATTAGTTATAGGTTTCATGTATTCCTCTGATATAATATATGCCTTGTTTAATTTACTGCACAAACTCACATGCACTGGTTCCACAATAAACTTAAAGGAGTAGTTTACTTTATAAATAAATGTTCATGATCATTTACTCACCCGCATGTCATCCAAGATGTTTAGTGGAAAAGGAATGAAGGTTTATGATGAAAACAATTGTTTCACTAGATAAGACCTTTATTCGTGGTTCAAAGCCCTTGAAGCTGCACTGAAACTGTCATTTTGACCTTCAACCGTTTGGAGTCCATTGAAAAATCCTGGAATGTTTTCATCAAAAACCTTTATTTCTTTTCCACTAAAGAAACAAAAATAACATCATGGATGACACGAGGATGAGTAAATGATCATCAACATTTATCTTGAAAGTGAACTGCTCCTTTAACCACGAGCTCATTGTTACGTTAAACCGTAAAACTGTAGTACTGTAAGTGATATACCATGTGTATCACTTACGTTAGACGTTTAGTAAAGAGGATAACATCATGATATATATCTCCCTGCTAAAAGGTTCTTGAAGGGTACATCATGATTTGTTTTTCTTTTAAATATCTAAAAGGCACTCGCCACGATTAAATCTTAATACGTTTGGCCGGAAATATAACTAGCGAGCGCAGGCCGAGTGAAATATAATAGTTGCAGCCTAGATAGGGGACGGACTAATAAAAAGGTGATATCATGTGAAACCTGTTTGGCGGACACTGTGAAAAACAAACATGACATTTCTTGTGTGGTGTCAGATGTGTGTCTGGCAGATCACTTCAGATGAACTCTGAATATCTCACTTTGCTTGATCGAGCACATAAAGCTTGAACACTTGGCATCTGGAACCCTTGTCTCCGAGACTTCCTTCTGCGTTGGAATGTCAATTGGCTTCAACACAACTTACCCAAGCGCTGTTCACATTGACGATATTCACAATATGCCAGTATCAAGTGCCTTTTATCTTTTTTTAAATAGGAACCATTTGATAAAAATAAAAGTGTTCTCTGTTACTGCAACACACACAACAAATACCTGAACAAAAACAGTGTTGCAGTGTCTCTCTTTATTTCCAACAAATCATTTGAAAGCTGAAATTTAGTGTGGTCATTCAATGAGAGTAACGGGGCACTGCTCCGCCTGATCCAGGAACAGAGTTTGAAACATGTGGTCGTAGAAGCTGGGGTGGTAACGACATGCCCTCTCACAGTCGGGGCTAAAGTTCACCTCCAGTATCTGAGGCACCATCACACGCTCTCCTGAAGAAAACATAGAAGCAACCGTGTGAAATTTTGTCGTTTGCCAACATAGATGTCATATCAGGTACAAAGCATCAGCAAACATCTAAGGGATTAAAGGGAACTAACATCTAAGAATGTCATCGTCATCAAGAATGTATCACTAAAAAAATGATGTGACTTGAAAGGGGAAAGATAGTAACTTTGTTCTAATTTAGAAGTGGCCACAGCCAAGGATGATTCTTTGGCTTGACTTGGATTGTACCTTGTAATGATGCTTACGCTTCTGCAACATATAAAAGTTGCAGACTATCATCTTGACACATCCGCTCAGAGGGGAGGGATATTTCGAATAAGGGTGAAAAGTTCAGCGCTGAAAAGTTCATGAAGCTGTCAGTATGTTTAGGACGTCCAGGCGGTCAATAAATCTATAACGAAATACATTTTCGCATGACGCCACTCATGCACTGTTTTGGATAATCACACATGTGTGATTCCGAACTAATATAATAATGAACAGTTAAGGTATAATAATATACCTTGATTGTGAAATGCAAATTAATATTGCCAAAAGATAGACTTTATTATCATCGACAACAAGCCGAGTTGGCCAAGTCAAGACCTTGTCTCCAAACACATGCATAAATACAGTTCGTTGTTATGTCCCGTATGTTACTTTTAGCATGCCTGTAACCTGACATGTGATGTTGCATTCCCAGCACCATATGTATTTTTGTTATACTCTTCTCTATATTTGGATGTTCACATATTTGACTTTGCATACATTGCATTCTTGTAACGGTCCCACAGTCAAGTGTATCTAGAGGTTCTGTATGTTTCCTTATTCTAGCCAAAAGACACAGAGAGTTTCCTTATTAATATAAGTTCATGGTTATGTGTACACAAACAATATAATTCCCGGGTTCATCATTCTACTTAAAATGCACAACACCACACGGTTTAACAAAGGTCCTCTCTGTAATCTCTTTAGCATCCTAGCAGGCCTTAAAAAACGAACAACAAATAAATGTACCTTCTGCTGTCTGGTCCCATTTCAACATAAGGTCGATGGCGTAAATGGCTCTTGAGGACGGATAGGCACAAATGCCATATGGAGCCGGACGACAGGAGGCCGCCTGGAAGAGCTCAGAAAAGGCTCGGAAGATATCCGCCTGGAAAACATGTGACGTAAAAATACACTTTTAAAGAAATGCATAGAATACGTAGATTACAGAAATTAGAGGCGAGAATCATACCTCAACTTGTTTCCATGGAAACTGTGGATACTGGCTTTCGAACATGGGTATGAACTCATCGTAGTGAATCTAACAAGAAAAAAACAACTTCATCTGAGTTCAACTCAACGAGTAATGAGAGAATCTGTGAAGGATTTTCTTTCTGATGTATTTCCTGTTCTTTCATTGCATTTTGCCGGTTCTTTTTTAATATGCTTAATCACATACAAGAAACTGATGTATGATTTCTGTGGTTGTAAAGAGACTTTGAGTGTAAAGACACACTGGAAATTTGAGTCCTGGATGTTGGGATTCATGGGATCATGTTGCCGGATGGAAAAGCTTAAAATATCATGAAATCCCCGCTTCAGCAGCACTTTCCCACACCTCCAAAAGGGTTTCAAAAGTGAGCGTGATGGGGTTCACCAGGAGATGATGTATGGGTGCTGTTTGTGTTTTTCTACCTGTTTGAGCTGCACATTTTCAGCGTAGTTCATCACGGTGTAATGCTTCTGATAATCATCCAAATGATCCAACGAGAAGGGTCTGGAAGAGGCAGGAAGATTGAGATGTACCTGACATGGTTTTGTATCATTCTTGTACACGTTCAGCTAAACTACTGCTTTTTATTACTTCTTATTTTGTGTTCTTCTCAAGTTATGTTTCACAATGTTTTTATTGGAGTAAGACTTTGGAATATATTAAGGTCATGTATCTGTTCAATAGCACTAGAAGTGTTTATGTTAAAGAGCACATGATATATATATATATAATTTTTTAATATAATTGAGTGACATTCCTTCATTTTAAAATATGCATTTTAAAACGCGTTGTTGATTTCAAGGTTGTCGTCTCCTTTTACGGGCATTTCCCATGTTATCGATTCTTTTGAGTTGATTGTTTTGAAGGCATTCATTGAACAATGGGCAAATTTTGGTTTTGCCTGTGTCCCACATATCATGAGAAATATATTTCAATGTACATTGTTAATATGTTTCCAGACAGTTTAAGAACTATGTCTTGATTATCATGTCAAGCCTTTACTTAATGTCATCAAGAAGTTACGACTTCAAGTGTCTGTACCAAGATAACAGCATGTTCCAGATGCTGAGACAGGGAACTAACCTCATGCTGCCCTTTGCTAAAAGTATTAACTCAGAGGTCCTCATTTCCCCTTTTATGCATATATATATATATTGGACCCATACTTAATAAACATTGGATTTTGAGTGAACTGCACTTCTGTGTCTGAGTCATTCTTGGTCTCCGCAACCCAGGGTGCTAAGAAACAGATACAGTAAGTTCAAACAGGGCAACCTTTGTTTTTGTCTTAAAGTCCCAGTGAAATAAAAAATGATGCTGCTTATTTTTCATGAAATATTGCAGCGTTTATTGTAAATACTTTATCAATGTGGGTTATTCTCTTTCTAAAATTCCTGTGCCTTCATAATCTTCAAATAAAATCTGAAAATGCACCATACATCTTAAATGACGTATGGCGGATGGCTTGGGCGGGGCATCTGTTAACTCCTCCCCTTTAACTGCGAGTCTGCTGCCAGTTCCATTTCAAAATGCTACGGCTGTTTTTATACATCCAATCAAATCGCCAAGAAAGGCGAAAGCCAAGGCAACTATGTCTCTCATTAGAAACTCCATTTCACTTGGAAATGCGTCAAAATACAGAAGAAAACCGATCACAACCTTCGGTTCACGGGGACTTTAAGGGCACAACTCTTCAGGGTGGTGACTACTCGGGCGTTTGACGCGTGTAACGTGTGATTCGCGCAAGTTGAAAATAGGAACTTTTGCCGAATATTCGCGCTGTGTTAACCAATCAGGAGCTTGCTCTAGTAGTGACGTGATTATGATGAAGCGACGTTGATAGTTGGATGAAGCCCAAAGACTGAGAAATCTGTCACGTTCTTGACAACCCAACTAGTACTTTTTTGCGTATGTGTATGTAAAATGTGTATATTCATTTTTAATCTTAATTATTGTCTATATGCGTGATAATAACAGAACATTTAAAATATATTGTGAATACTCTTTTGCTAAACTAATACCTTTGATTAGACTTTTACATCAAACTTCCATTAATAAGTGTGTGTGTGGGAAGATTTACTTGTTTGCAAATCGCAGCCAGAACACGTTGTACGCGTAAAGACGCAGAGGTTCCACGGAGCGGAGGAGCACCATGTAACGGATGTCGAACTTCACCACGCCCACCTCTTCTCTACGAAACAACACGGGGTCCTCCAGATACTTACTCACCACCTGAGAGAAACACATGCACACGGTTTAAAATCATGTCAATGTTAAATGCTTTTATTTACTTAAATCTTTTATTTACTTAAATGATGACTTGGAAGTGGAATAACTGCAAGCATGTGTGTGTTTGTGTACCTTTGGAGTGCTCTCCCTCTGTCGGATTATGTAATTCAGGTTGTTTGTGATGTGTGTGTCCAGACCGCGAGCCAGATTCCAGGGTTTACAGATCCAGTGGTTATCCAGACCCCTGAAATATATAAAAAGTTCAGCTTGCTTAATCTGCGTTGACATGCTTTCCTTTTTTATTCATGTTTTTCTACACTTTGTAGTGTTTACTGACACTGACGATGATTAGTCTGAAGATTATGTTCAACTATATGAGCTTGAACCTGAGGAAATGGAGGAATGAGAGGTATTGCTGCTGCAGAAATTGGGTATGAACAAATCCCTGGTGAAAATGAGGTAGTAGCCAGTCAAAATGAGGAAGGGTTAGCAGAAGTGGATAAAAAGGAAAGGGCTGTGGCTAACATTTCAGCAATATCAATACGACCAGAGACCGAACCCGAGGAGAAAGACACTGAAGTCGAGACTGAGGAAGAGAATTAACTTCAATATTATACTTAAATCAAGATTATTCTTCATCATTTATCTCACGAATCAATATTCTCAATGCTAATAATATGTTTTACTTTTATGATTTGATTTATATAATCACATATATACAAGCTTGCAACTGAAAAACAGGGTTTATCCCAAAAACAATCTGCAAATGGCAAAAATCACGTTTTATTCTTTTATGTTTTATAATGTTTGACTGGACACAGGGTCGTATGTAAAACTGATGGTCTTAAGGTGGCCATTGTGAGAATGTATGATCTTGTGCTTCCCTGTGACGCGTTATGTAAGGTCATGTTTAGGTTGTGTATCCTGATATGCCATAGTGATGAATTGCGTCGTGCTTCATAATTATAACGCCTGACAGACTTAGGACCTTAAAGCACCTTGACCATGTGTGAGTAGGAGTTAAGATCAGCAGATGTATGCAGAACACGGAACTCATTTATTGCTGAGATTTACACTTTTTATGAAAACATAATGTTCCATTGTTGAAGTGTGGCAATGCTCATAATACGCACTAGCCCACTTCCTCTTTTATCTATATATAAACGCCACATTTGTGTCCCTGGATCCAGACTTCTGAGTGTTCCATTGACACAACTCTTAAACTTTACACATAGACAAAAGTGAGACCTCAATTTGTTTCGAAAACAAATACTGCTCTCAATTACATAGTAAAAGTATTTCGTTGTTATAAAAAATCAATTTTAAAAGTGCCATTTTATCAAGCAGCATCTGCGTTTAAACACCGTTAACAGATTGTGAGAATGTGAATTTCGGCTGTGTCCCTTACATAACCTGAAATGTTTATATGCTTTGTTTTAACACATCTGTTGTGTCTCAAGATAATCAATACCCAAGAGACATGGCTGAACCGGACTGGATGACATGAATCCGGCCACCATGTCCCTGAATGTTCTAGATGATGGAGAACAGGGAACTAAAAAATATGCTGTCTTGACAAAATAATATGAATCCGAGGTCTGGTGACTTTCAATGACCGAATGTTACTTCCTGTTTTATACATATAAATATTACCCCTTTAGACTATAAACTTTGGACTCTGATTGAACTGCACATCTCGTGTCTGTGTCTTTCTTGGTCTCCGGGATCCTGAAAACTCTGAAGGTTCAATCGACTTGACTCTTCGACCTTAGAATAATGAAACTTAGATAGGGGGACAAAAAAGTAATAATCTTACACAGACGTAGTATTTTCGTTTTGTTTTTCTTCCACCTCAATTCTCAGAAAGAACGGAAGGTTTGAAGAAAAACTTTTCGGTGTCTGGTAGTGTCTACACTCATAAATAATAAAGCTTGCTAACTTAATTATTATCAAACAGTGTTAAGCAGGGATGTTTTTAAACCTTGAAACGTACCAAACATTGTTCTTAGTCCAACCCAATGGGTGTCCATGCAGTCATGACAAATGTGTTTACGATGCATCCAGAGTTATTCATCCCTAACGGTGAGATAACATCAAAGCTCTCACCTCTCCTTTCTCTGTGAGTAATGCCTGATGAACTGAGGCATCTCCGTCTGTAGATTAAAGGTCCTGGGGAGCCACAGGGGTCCCTGTCCTCCCCTCGCTCTCCGGGACACTGACGCCAGGCAGTCTTTAGTGGTGAGCACCGTCTCGCAGGGGAACTGGTTGAGGAGGACGTGAGGTCGTTCTTCGCTCATCTTCCTAACAGTAAATGAATTAACAAAGGTTAAAAAAAATGAATTAAGGTTTTCATGAGAATATGTTTTAGTTCCGAAGGATTTAATAAAACATGATTGGATGAAGCACGCTTACTTAAACTTAGATAAACTAAACTTAGCTCTGTACACTTTAGTGGGCTTTGTGAGACATGTTTTATTGCACTTATGCTTTTTGTTGTCCCGATTGCGTCCTTTGTTTACCCAACATGTAAGTCGCTTTGGATAAAAGTGTCTGCTAAATGACTAAATGTAATTCAAAATTGTGTGATACGCATACCCACCTATAGTCTCGGATATGAGAAAAGGCCCAGATGATATCGGCCTCCTCTTCATTTTGGGTAAACTGGAATCGTGGGTGTTTAAGATTGTCTGTGACCTGCTTCAGCTCAGAGTAGACCCTGATATAAAAGCCAAGACAGAAAATAACTTGATGCAGTTTCACACTCCAAATATTTTGAGCTGTTGGTAAGTCGGATGCCTACATTTTCTTTAATGAACAGACCAATAAACACTAACAGAACGTCTATCATTTTGGACCCGATTCTGTTCAAACCAAATTATATTGCATTAATATATCTTATATGAATGAAATATGTGACCCTGGACTACAAAACCAGTCATATGGGTATATTTGTAGCAATTGCCAACAATACATTGTATGGGTCAAAATGACTGCTTTTTCATTTATGACTAAAAGCATTAAGATATTAAGTAAATATAATGTTCCATGACGATATTTTGTACATTTCCTACCATGATAATATAAAAACCTTTTGGGCATCTTCAGATGAACTCTTGTGTCTCACTTTGCTTGCCCTTCGCCAATAAAGTTTAAACTCTTGGGATCGGGAACCCTTGTCTCTGAGATTTCTTTCTGCGATGGAAGGCCGATTCCCACAACAATACTCACTTTAAAACGTTCCCGTCTGGCACACAGTACGGCTGAATGTCCACCGGGAGCTTCTCCTTGTTCTCTTGCAGAATGGTCTAGAAAACCACAGTGATGTAAAAACAAGCATTAATTGGTGCTCATTTGGATAAAAGTCAGACTATGAGAAAGACTTTGTTCTCATTACTGTTAGATTGTAACTTTTTGAGGATTCTAGGAGGTCAGTCAATGAAGTACAGAAGACTGGACCCAGGGACCAAGAATGACACATAAGTGCGGTTCACTCAAAAGTCAAATGCCTGGTTTCCCATACAAGTCTTAACGCTAGTCCCGGACTAAAATGAAAGTTAACTGAAAATAAATAGCTCTGACATATCTTGAAATATATCATTGCCATTGTTTTGTCTCAAGATGCTATTGTGTATAATTTTGATCATATTCTTTTATGAAGAATTATTCATAGGAATATTTGTAACATAGTTGTGTTAGTAGATCTGAAATCATATTAACTCAGATGAGTATATATAAATAATGATAATAATAAATATATAAATAATTTCAGCAATACAAAATCCAGTGATGTTTTAAAGGCCTGACCCAGATACAGGAAATTTTATGATGTTATGTCAAACTTATGATGCATTATAGCGCAACTTATTTTAAAAAAAACTGAGTCAAGGTTAAAATTCCACCATTAGACACAAACATTGTTGCCTAGAAATAATGGTGGCAGACAAGGACAGTTGGATAATAAAAAATAAGAGATAGCGGGAATCTACCGGATTGGTTTCGAAAGGAAACACCTCTGAGCAGTTTCAGTAAAACTAGAGGTTGGAAAACACCCGATTTTTAGATGTTTTATGATGTTTTTGGAATGACTTGGGACATCTCACTTTGTTTGACTTTTTTGAACTGCAAGATCAGCATTTTATCATCAGCGATCAGAGATAGCACAGAATGAGTATGTTTGCCGACCTTTTGTCCTAGTATGGATATTACTCAAGACTATCCGTCTCCTAACCAATAAAACGCATATTTGCCTATGGACTGACGTAGATTAGTTGTCTCTGTTAGCGTACATATTATTGTAATGTATGTTACGCCACGTCGGCCCGTGGAGCTCTTCGTGAGTGCTGAAGTTCACTACACATTTTCTCCAGTTATGTCTGAGCCATCATCTTCATTACGGACCCCTAACAGTGTTCACAAAACAGTCCGATAGTTGCATAGCACGAGCACAACATCCCAGAAGAGAATTAGCCAACTTGAAAGAAGCAACACCACCAAAACCCAAGATTAAACATGCTCACTTCATAGTAAAGGTCTGATGGTTCCTGGACGTCATCGCTCACGTCCTGAAGATCATCGAGTAGCCATGGTAACAGACGACATCTCCTCACCGTAGAAACAGTTTCACCGTGCGCATAATCTCGTGTCACTTCATCTGATGACAGATTAAAAGTCAAATACCGCAAAACACCATATAATTCACATTCATACGTTGCTCCAAAGATGTTATCCAAAGTGACGTACAGTGCATTCGGTCTATGCATTGTCTAAAGCACACATAAAAATCTATGTAAAATATAATATAAAATACGTGGTAAATGTCTTCCCTTGGATTCGAAGCCCACAATCTTTGCGTTGCTAATATGATTGTTTTGTACGGTATTCTTGACACAATTTTAGGCATTACTTAATTATTATGTATTACAAGACACAGAGTCAAATCTGCACATACTTTTTAAAGAGCTAGTACATATTTTGACTTCAAATTATAAATATAAAACAAATTGTCCAGTTGTGCTTGTGCCAAAATTACAGAGGAGATAAGAGAGTACTGAATAATGGTAGCAAGCCAAAAAAACGAAAGATGTTAACCACCTGATGATGACATCAACTATTATAAGTGTAAATGAAGGGAGAGGGTCTGCTCACACAGGATGATTATAACCAAATTAGGCTGTGAGAGAAGATTTGAGGAGACTTTTACTAACCAGAATATAAAGGAATCAATCATGTTATGGTTTGAGGCCACTAGCCAGGCCATGGTGAGGAAGAACATCTGGTTAAAATTATAATGGTAACCCCAAGGCCCCTCCCCTCCCCCAGATATGTGCGCGAGAGAGGACAGCCGGAAGCACTGGATCAAGAGACACAGACAGTTCACTCAAAGTTAAATCTTTATTGACGCATTTTCCCCTGATCGTATTCGGTATGTATGTAAATATGTAAGTTCTGCATTATAATAATAAAAAACGGAGTATAATGTAACTAAATTGGGGCGGTCATGGGAGGGCAAAAATAAACGCATTGCGCCTCATTCATAAAAAAAACTTTATTGAGGCAAGGTCGAATATATGCGAAAGATGAGGAAATTATGTAATGCACAGATTTAGACATAAACTGCGACCGAAATCGCCTACTTATGTTATGACACACCAAAATCACGTGTTAGCGCCATACGTGCCCTTTAAAAGTAAAACCATTCATTTAAACCATTTCCGCTCCGCGCGCGCTGCTTCTCTCCCGCCAAAGGCACGCAGCAGATACGTTTTAACAACAGTAGCGCAGACACACAAAGCAGGTAAATGGACACACAACGGTGAACAAAATGCAGCAATTTTAAAGTATTTGTATCTATTAGTGTGTTTGTTGTTTGTCTCCAACTTTCGTGCAGATTTGTGATACTTTATGAACCATAACGGGTTTATCTACATTTAGCATTAGCATTATTGATCTTCATGTAAACATTTGTGAGCCTGTGTTAACAAAGGCTAAAGTCTAATAAACTAATCAACTACATCAAAGATTAATCTCAAGCATTCATTTTAAGATTTCAGTCTTTAAAATGGCATTATTCAGTCAATACTGAAGATTTTGTTGTTATATTTTGTGAAGAAAACAGTGAAAAGACTTGAAAAGCGGGTCACATTTGGTAATGAACAAAGCTAAAAAAACGATTCCCTCACGTGTGTCAAGATATCTGTAATGTTACAAATGTACATATGTTAAGTCTCATATCTATATAGAAAGACTGAACGAAAATCTTTCCACTTCTACCGCAATGTTTGTAGTCAAGAATACCTCACTATGCAAAACAATCTCTGCATTGTTCAACGTTTTATGATCCTGTCCTTTAAGTCGTCATTATACTTTCTAACAATAACCTGCATGTCTACAATCTTTTTTATTCATGTGATGAGTCTTCATTGGAAAACAATGCTCTTCTTTATTGCTCCTGTAAGATGAATTTCAGATGGCAGCTAATATGATACGGATCACGACGTATAGAATATATGGCCATATATACACTAGTATCAGTGTGGCATAAACCGTGTGCGTTCACTCATTTTGTTCATATTCACGTATGTGACCGTTTCATTCTCAATTCTCCTTAACTTTCACTGTGGCAGGGACTTTTGGAGATTATTTAAATAAAAAAAGTGTAACATGACATTTGACATTTATGGTTTTGTCAGACGCTTTTATCCAAAGCGACATACAATGCATTATACGTTTGTATCTGAGTATGTGCAGCTCCCCGGGATCGAACCCGTGACCTTTGTGTTGGTAACGTCACGCTCTAACCACTGAGTATATACATACACACACACACACACACACACACATATATATCCAAAATATAGGAAAATAATAGGAAATTGTGTAATCACCGGACCCAGAAACTTCGGTAGATGGAAAATCATGAAACATAACTGCTAGTACTTTTTCTTAATTTTGCATAATCTAAATTCCGTGATCTCTACATCTGGAACTTCCTGGTTCAACCACTTCAAGTCGTAATTCTCAGTGACACTTTAAGTGATCAATAAAATAAATAGGATACAGCATTAAACTATGTGGAATACCAGGCAAGACCTTAAATCTATCACTACCGAAAGGGAAAGTATTGTGTATAATTCTGATCATATTCTGAGTACTATGGGGCTTAATTCTGTGTACTATGGGGCTTTTTATTTACCCCGATTATAAAGAAGTATTCATAGGAATGTTTGTAACAAAGACGTGTTGGTAGATCAGAAATCACATTAACTTAGAGATGAGTATTGGAACGATAAGATTGTTTGAATGATATAATCAATACATTTATGCATGATTCTTGATTTTATGAACTATTTTAATCATTTTCAGTAATACAAAATCCAGGGATGGTGTGAAGGCCAGACCCAAATAAATTATAGCACAGCTCATTTTTGAAAAGCCAGATGGCACAACTTATTTTTTAAAAATTAAGTCAAGGTTGAGATTCCACTATTAGACATGAAACCTTGTTGCCTAAAGATAATGGTGGCAGACAAGGACAGTTAGGATGATAAAAAATAAGAGATAACGGGTAATTACCTGATTGGTTCACCTTTGAAAAGTTTCACTATAAGTAGAGGCTGGAAAACACCAAGTTTTCAGATGTTTTGGGGACTTGGAACATCTCACTTTGTTTGACTTGTACAAATAAAGTTGAAACTTTGACACCTGGACCTTCCTTGTCTGAGCAATTTTTTGAGCTTGAAGATCAACATTTTCCACAACAAAAGAAAGATACTTTACACTTAAAAAAACCCCTGAAACAACGAAGTAAAATGTATTCCACCCGTACGTGCATATAAAACATAAGAAACTCCTCCATACAAATTTGAATAGCACAGCACCGTGGGATCTGACCACAGCAGATCTGTGTCTAAACAGAAAGTGTCAGAATAAAAAAAATGTGCTTTCCGTAAAAAAAAAAAGATGGCAAATGTTTGCACAAGTCTAGAGGAATCTTATGTTTTTATTCGAAACCTCGTTCCCAACAAAACTCTCTTCAGCCTTTTGTGCGAATTGGCCCTAATCTCCAGATCACAAGACAAATAGTGTCAAATGATAAAAGCCAATGATAACAACTGGCAATTAACAACACATGGTGTGAAAGCTAATCCTCTTTGTTTTCTAGGGTGTTAAGAGGTTAGAGAGATTTGAGTCTTCGTGACCTTCACACTCTCACTGAAGACGGAGAACTTCTCTGCTGGCTGAAGACGAACCGACTGGAGTTTAGCATTGTTCACACCTGGCATCACAAAACCGCCGTTTGCAGATGATCCGACCGTAAGTGCTCAACCAAACAGCACCATAAGCATAAATAGTACTTGATAGTGTTTGTTCCACTGATTTATCTTCATTTATGCATTATATTATTGAAAGTGATCAGTTGCTAAGAATGCAATACTTGATACTCTGCTCTGTATACTGTGAAAGGATTTGCGAGACCAGTTTTATTGCACTTGTGCTTTCTGTTGTACTTATGTTGTTCCAATTGCTTCCATTGTTTACCTCATTTGTTAATCGCTTTGGATAAAAGAGTCTGCTAAATTACTTAATGTAAAATGTAATAATGCAATAATGCTTAAAGTCTTTAAAACCAATTCGAATTCTATTCAAATTTGGGCAGTCAAACGATTAATCACATCCAGAATAAAAGTTTGTGTTTACATAATATATGTCTATGTACTGTGCGTATTCATTTTGTATTTATAAATACAAACACATACCCATGAATACATGTTAGATCATGAAATCATGAAAAATGATAGATTTCTTTTTAAGCAGGCGAACTTACAAAATCAGCAGGGGATCAAATTTACCTAATTTACCTCACTGTAAAGTGAAAGTGACCTATTTGTCTGTTATGGTGACCCATATCCGAAATGTGATCCCTTCTTTAACCCATCCAGTGAGTAGTGAACACACGGACAGCAAGTGGTGAACACACGTATACCTGGAGCAGTGGGCAGCTATCACTACAGGGCCCGGGGAGCAAGTAGGGGTATGGTGCCTTGCTCAAGGGCACCTCAATCGTTACCTGCCGGCCCTGAGGATCGTCAGGCAACCTTCTGGTCACGAGTCCGACTCTCTAACCATTAGCCATGATTGCCCGTATTGTATGTGTTAATAAATACAAAATTATTACGGATGGTACTATGGTGGTTTTTCTATTATAGTGTGAGTTTTCTTATATAAAATAATACATTTAGTTAGTTATAGGTTTCATGTATTCTTATGAAACAATATTGGGCCTCATGTATAAGTATGAGCTGATGAACATCTGCACACACGCCATATATCTTTTAGAACTAAGACGTACACCCCACACATTTTTGTAGGGAAGTTTAAGTAAATAACATACCACCAAGGACACCGGGAAGCTTATTATCGCTAAACCATGAGTTCACCTTTGATAGGAACATGGTTAAATCATGTATCGCCCCCGAAACCCCCAGGAAAGTGTTAAGATAAGAGGCGCCTGTTTTTGAGGAGTTCACGCCACCATTAAATCTTAATAGGGTAGGCCGGAACTATGAGCGCAGAGGGACGGGCTAATGAAAAAGTGATGTCATATGAAACCTGATTGGAAGAAGACGATGTCATGCACACATGATCGGTTTAAACTGTTATAACAACTTGAAAACAATGTATAAAAGATGGAGTCAGATATGTATTCGTTGGATCCCTTCAGATGAACTCTGAATATCCCACTTTGTTTGTCCGGGCAAATAAAGTTTAAACTCTTGGCACCTGGAACCCTTGTCTCTGAGATTTCTTTCTGCGATGGAAGGCCGATTCGCCACAACAGTACACAGATATAAATCATGTAAACACAAATCTAAGGCAGCTAGGCCTGTGGAACTCCTTGAGAGTGCTGAAGCTGACTTCTGCTGGCAAAACTACAAACTATTTTTCTTCAGTAAATTTTCTGCATTCCTGACTCTTTATCTTCATTCATCATATCTGGCCTATGGGTCTTGTAACTACACATGTATGCCCATAGTGCCTGCAGTAAACGTCATGAACAAAGAAGAGAGACTCCTCTGCTTGAAGTCAAGCACAGGCTCATAAATCTTTCCCCCTCCAGATTAAAGCCCTCAACCAGAAACAGAGGCTGGAAAACCCCCTTAATACATTAAAATCATAACCGACCGCAAACACAAAGCTGGAGAATCTGGAAATGAAACTGAAGAGTTAAGGTCAGTAATACATCTTTATTGTAATGCATGTTGAGTTCGCATTATCCAAAACAACTTCTGTCTCATTTAAGCAGCGTTTCTTACTGGATTTTGGATTGTATTGTTTGGTGTGTGTGTGAAATGTATGGAAAAACATTATTCGTTATATCTTTTTTTGCATGTTCAGCAAAATAAAAAAGCATTTTGTCAGATGGGGGAATTTGTTTTACCCAAAAGCCTACCCACAACGTTCCAGTGATGTATAAAGTATACGTATTAGTATTAGATAAATGTTGCACTTAAGTATCAAAGGTACTTTTTATATTAAATCTACTTAAACATTTAAAGTAAAGTTGAAGCAAACATCTTTAATAAAAATGGTTTTCACATAGAGATGTACAACTTAGTTTTATCAGGAACAGCATGTTGCCAAATTGCTAAACTATAAAAATAAAAGTTCCAAACCACATCTTTATAACTTTACTTTGTAACTTATAACTTTATAAAATGATTGTTCCCTCCCACCTCAAATATTATCCATCTTTGAGAACAACTTGGAACAAAATCAGAACAAATCTGTCTTTCCTTTACTTCTATTTTTCTTGCATTTCCCTCACAGTAACAACTCAGTCATTTGATAATTCATTGAAACTGAAAAATTGCTGTTTCTATTTAAAAGCACATTAAAACCTTGTGTTGAAATGAACTGCGGAAAGCACCTTTTGCACTTACACATTGAGCTTTGTCATGGTGATCTGATCGCTGAATTGTCTATTTCAGTTTTTTTATGCTTTTATTTTGTAGTAAAGAACATGCTTAGAGGAAGTAGAAGTCCGCATAAATATAAAGACTCAAGTAAAGAACAGATTCTCTCAAAAGTACTGTACTTATGTATTTTCACTTTGTTACATTACTACACTTCAATGTTCCTCGTAAGTTCTCCTAACTTCTGTTAAAATGCAACAATACCTGCATTTTCCAGGACTTGCAGCGGCCACAGCACAGTGTAAGCGATTTGTTGTGGAGCGTAGAACAGAGGAGCCATACAGCACGTCGGCTGCGAGGAGTGTTGAACACGAGAACCAAACTCATCCATAATGTACCACACAGGGACCTTCTCTTCTGCAGACTGCAACACACACAACTTCAAAATTCTGCAACGTAATGTTTCAAAATGTGCGTTGCATTTGTAGATTCACATGACGTTTCACATTTCTCACCCCTTGAGACAGCTGATATGTTTGGTTGTACTTCCACATATTATCCAGGACCGTCTCCACGATTTCCGGGTCAGGAGCCTCTCCGTGGAAAGGAAAGCCCATCAGGCTGGCCATCCGTATGAGCAGTCCGGGAATCTCCAGCAGCTGCTGTCTGGCACTTTCCACTCTGTACGTCCAGGCGTGATCCACAAGAAAAATGCTGGAACATAAAAGTGAGGCACCGTTGTATCTAATGCATTGGATCCAATAAACTCTCTCCCTATCAATTAGCAGAAAGTGACCCGAGCGACGTTAATCGTACAAGGTTTTCAAAGAAGCGAGACAAGAACGATATGAAGCAGATAAAGAATGGGACAGAAATAATGATATCCAAAAAAAGACAGATGATCAGATTATTTAGGTAAATCAACAGATTTTTTGTTTTATTATTATTACAAGGTGTAACATTCAAGGTTGAAGCTTTACATTTGCATTACTCAATTGTAATGGTGTTGATATTTATATAGTGGTATTTATAGCACAGGTAAAAACCTATGACGTCATTATCAACCATTTATAAAATATCAGAACATAACTATCAGACTCACTGCTGCCCTCACCTGGTAGGATCAGCAGCCTGCAGGCCACTATCTCGTGTGACAATCACTTTATAACTCATCTCATCTCCAGGATGGTGTTTCCGTTCACTTTCATCCTCCTCCACTTCCTCTTCTTCCACCTGCATGATCCCAAACACCTCACCTGCATCAAACACCTGCAGAGGAAATACATATTTTGTTATATTTGAACACTACATACTAGATATTAAACGCTGTTTTTCTGGGTAAATTAATCTCAAGGAGTATAGTTTGAACACACTACATCCTTTTATTATTTCCGCAGGAACAGACTTGCTGTTACACCAAGGAGACACAGACTAGATAACCAATGTTGTAGATTATTGCAATTTTACATAGTTATTGTAATAATGTGCGAGTGTAATTCATTAAAAGAGTTTAATAAAGTAACTTGCAGCTATATGACTATCAACCATGAACTGACTACAGTGAAAGTGAATTGATGTCATTGTTTTTGACTAAACTATAGATACTGTGGAGAGACAATCTTACTTTAGTCGTCATTATAGTGTTTCTATAAATATAATAGTTCAACTGTGGTTACTGCAGGTACGTAAAGCCATGGCATATGTTCACACAGTCTGTTGACACTAATAGCATTAAGAGTAATATATATATTTACCTCATTAGTGAGTTTTAAATGCAAACTCCTCCAGTAAAGCGGTGGGATTCTCGCGGCCTTTAACGCGGGAGTGTGTAAAGCGAGGAACAGCCGATACTCTTCATCTTCCTCCCCGTTTACATCTCCGTTCTGCATGTTTGCTCACATGTGCCTGTACTGTACAGCGGTGCATTATGGGTAAGAGATTTAAAGGGACAGAAGGTCGTCATGTAGCCATACAAATATGAAGATTACTCGAGAGATCTCAATTGCACGTGCTCTCAGAATAACCAGCAGCATTTATTTAACACATTAACATGTACTATAATAATATAAAAAAAACTAAATATTATAATTGCTACTGTACAATCTAGCTAACGTTACTAATATTCGGATTCGCGTGACACTTAAAGGAACCAGATTTATAAACACAGAAGCTTTGATAACTGGAGTTTTGCTGATTTTTTAATAAACAATGAAATGTGTAACGTTGTAATAAATAATTCGTTCATTTTAAAGTCCTCTTCTATCTGATTTACGTTTTACTTTTCTTTCCTTGTAGTCAACAACGAGTATTGCGACGTGACGATGACCACCGTGGGTAAGTGGGCGTGGCTTACATTTAGTCATTTAGCAGACGCTTTTATCCAAAGCGATTTACAAAGAGTTTAGGGAGAAACACGCTTCATTTGTGTCAGCTGTTTTTAACATTAAATGTTTACATTTTGTATTTAAAATGTCTTTTTGAAACTTGAGAATGTAATATTATATCTTAATGCATCAACATACTGCATTTATTGTAAAAGAGTCTTTAGATTATGTGCATTTCCTTCATTTTGTATTCCAGACAGAATATACAAGAGTCATTTTTTCAGTAGGTTATGACTTTTGTCTTTGTTTTGAGGATGACTCTTAAAACACAGAAACTGCTGTGCATAAATCAAAAGCGAGACTCACATTCTTCATCTTTATTGTACATGTGTGACATACACATAAGACACATTCAATGGTAATTCAAGAACAGAGGTCTTACAAACATTATAGCACCAATTTTAATGTAAACTTCTATCAGTCTGTAATTCACTTCTGCAGACAAGGCACAGATTGAAATAATATTATAACATTTACATTTATGCATTTGGCAGATGCTTTTATCCAAAGCGACTTACATTACATTGTATTATAGATTTATAAATCAGTTATATACAGTAAATGTGCTGCTCATACACTCATACTTTGCTCAAAGCAGTTTTAACAGAGAAATAAAAACACATCTTTGGTTCTTCTGAATAGAGAAAATAACGTATCTGGATAATAATATATGATTATATTATATTATATTATATTCCTATATAATGATATCAGGGGAAAATTAGTGAAGTGCATGTCCTTCTACAATCTATGAAGAGTTTGGTTCTTTTTAAAAATCATGTTTTTTTATTGTGAATTCCAATTAATATCAATCAAACTGCAGTTGGTTTGTTTTGACTTTAGACATAATTACTAAAAAAATACGGCTAACTAACACAATAAAACATGATAACATAATAAAAAACGTGATTTTTAAAAATCTCATTTTGGAACCAAACTCATCATATGCTCTAGATTCCAGAACTCATATCGTTTGATGGCAAAATGTGCAGCGTGACATGACCAGGTCATGATGTCTGACAAATATCCAGCTCTGTATACAGTTTACTGAGGTGAGGAGCTCATTCATTGGTCCGTTTGGGACTCATCATTGTCCCGTGAGCCAACGAAAAAGCTCGGTGGCATGTGGGAGGGGCACGAGGTATCAGGACTTTTGGGTGGGCAAACAGAAGAAGGTTGACCGATGACTTTTGTGAAAGTCCAGCTGTAACCATCGACGTTGCTGGCAGAAAAGGGTAGACGTCCGTTCTGGTATATGACTGGTTTCTGAAAGTCTACCATTGGTGGTTCACTGACACATCTTCTCAAGGGGGCGCTGCTACACAACAAATAAAACAAAAAAACAAATGAGATGCAAGCTAACAGCATATTCACAACTGGAACACACAAATAACAGATCATATAACAAAATTATATAGTTATACGTTTTTTAGATAAATACTTTAACATGCCTCAACATATACACTCACCGAAAGGATTCATATGTGATCCTCTCTTTAGAGTGTACATTAGAAAGTAAGTCTAACCAATCATTAAGGACCTGAATCTTTTATAAGCAATAGCTTATGCTTTATAACTCTGAGTTTAAACAAGATCAATGAAGTTTTAGTCTAAACTCTTTTGCTTGTCTCACCTGCTCGTCTCCAACGCTGTACCTTTCCAAGCTTGTCTGTAAACACCTCCTGCCACCTCAGCAAACCAGCGCACATCTGCAGGCACCTCTGGGATCCACTCTAAAAATCTTATAATACAAATACAAACAACAACTTTAGAAAGTGCCAACGTACCAATGCATTACGTTTAAGTAAGGCTATATGTTACCATAAAACAATATGCATGTGCAGAATTAATGAATCGTGTCTATTTCCATTAACTAGAAGAACCAGACCACAAGTCTTTAGTACAGATCTGTATGAAACAGAATTTAAGCTAAATATTATATAAGCGTATACACTGACCTCTGGGCTACAGAGTAAGCTGACTGCACCGGAAGCGTGTATGGCATTAACATGTATGAAGCAACACGTAGTGGCAGAGAGCCAGTGACCTGCGCCAACAGGCCGTTTTTTTCCCTGCAGGCCTCGCAAAACACTGTGGAAACATGTAACTAAAGATGATGACATCACCAAGATGATTTTATTTGTTCTTTTTCATCGATTGATTTCTAACGATTGTCAGCTTGTTTCAAATCGATTCTCCCCACCTTTCTTAATGGGTGCGGGCAGGTTGTCGACGAGCTGTTCGTCCAACCACCAGTGGTGCTTTCGCAAGAGACGGAGTCTCCGCAGCACCCACTCTTTTGTGGTTTCCATGACGACTGGATTTTGTCGGCCCGGGCTGCAGCAGGTGGACGTGGTCTCAATGAGAGCCATGTCTGCAGTGGGACACGCTACCTGTAGCAGATCTAAAAGGGGATGTCACCGTTACATCACTGCGGCACAGTATTCGGCATGATTGATTAGTAAACACCAAATTAGAGAAAGAGGATGCTCACTGTTTTCCTGGAGGAATCGGAGGGCGTCTTTATACCCACTCTGACACATCTCAGCCAACACCTGCCAAACACATGCACGGTGTAAAAAACACAATAAACAAAACATATAAAATGACCTCACATAGAGACATGAGAAGGACTAAATTGATCATGTTTTTAAATCTGTGCTAGTTGGTTTAACTATAGATTCATGAAGCTAAAGCTGAAAATCCACATAAGGAAGATTCAAAATATGCAAAAAACTAGGTCTTCAGATCTTTGATCAGTCAGTGGCATTGACCGACACGTTTTTCCCAAGGCAGATTAAACCTAGATCTTATGTAACTGCACTGCAACACTCGGGCACGTGAGTGCGTGTATCATCTGATAAGTGTGTGTTTGGTCACACCTACTTTTGGCTCTGGAGGGAACAAGGCTTTGCTGAGTCGGTACATGTTGTCGAGGTTGACCTGGATGCTGGTGTTTGTAAAACGCAGCTCGTGGAAGCTGGTGGAGCTGTCTTTCGGACAGATATCGCTCTCTCCAGAGAAGGGAGAAATGGTAATGGTGTTCTTTAGCTCAGATTGGGGCAGATTGTCACTGATACCCCCATCGACATAACGCTGAGGAGAAACAGAAAAATATCAGAATCACTGGGGGGGCCTAGATGGTGGGTCATGCACCACTGAGTTTTGGGTGACCTGATTCTGTAGGTCAACACTCGTTGGCACTGACGTGGTGAGATGATCGGACCACCAAACTGACACAATAGCCTTTATTTCTTAAATCGACTTCATTCAGGATTTAGCATTCTTTAGTCCTCTTAAACTTAATACACACTAGCTTTAGTTATTTGTTGCAAGTCAGGATTATTATCCAGTATGTGTTTGGGTAAAGTATCATGTGTATTATCTGAGTAAAGTCCAGAAATGTATTTTACAGTAACAACTCATAGCCCTTCAACAGCATTTGGCTGAAACACACAGATATAGAGGTCACAAGGCAATCAGATGAAGTAAATTCTTGAGAACAATATCGTTTGTTGGCAGGGTTTGTTCAGTGTGCCCTAGTGACTGAATTCTGTGAAGCAATGTCCTGATTCTTCCAAGTGAACTAAATCCAGCATTGTAGCCTCGTGTCACCTCCTAAATTTGCTCAATTTGACTTTTGGACCTTTAAAACTTACCACGCCACGGAAGGCAGGAGGGATCAAACCGCAGTATATTGGAATAAAACAGCTACAAATGAGAGCCTGTGAATAAAGGGAGAGACACAAGACGAGAGGTTAATCTGACAATTGCCTTCCATGAATCATGATTCTTCAACATCTCCGACATACATCATTTTTATGAGCATCTATCAAGAAAGGTAGAAATGATGTCATATTATGATCCTTTTAAACCATCTTCAATTTAGATTAAGGAATATAAAAGTCTCCACACAGGTTTTGCCTCGTTGGCATGTTGATGGACCATCAAACTCCTTAGTCGGTAACAAGCCCCATTCACCTGGATGAGTTCATCTTTGGAGCTGAAGTCCGAGACCAGGACATTCTGTCCGTCCGTGACCTGTGTGAGTGACACGCACAGTCGACCCGAGGCCAGCGTGTGCGCGTCAGACGGCAGGTTCCGTTGGAGCCCTCCACGTAACACCTTCATTAGGTTGAATGTCGGGTGCAAGGGGCCCAGGTTGCGTTTTCTTGCCTCCTTGGCGACATCAATGACATCTTCACAACATTTCTCTACATTAGGAACAGAAAAGGGAAAATACATAAACATATCATTAACTCATTATCATCGTTTCATTTTGACTCCCTATGAACCTCTGAGCCTCCAACCGAAGGTTGATTACTGTCTGAATCAGTCTTTGTCACGCGTAGTTTCTATATAATATGAAAGTGAAAGAATGTTTTCACCTTTGAGTTTCATGAAGGGTTTGAGGGTCATTGACCTTCCTCATTTTCTTTCACGCGTTTCTCTCGTCTAACAAAGTAAGTCAACGTATGCAATAAATCTACAATACAAATCAAGGACGCCGGCACAACTTGACCAACCACATATTTTAGTATGCAACTTTACACACACAGACCTTCTGGACTCTTGGTCATGTCCAATGGCAATAGCTCATGGAGTGCACACCCAAACATTTTATTGCTCAGAGGTTTCTCATACTTAACTTTTATGCATCTTGATCCTTAAATGAAATTAATTGAAGGCATCGTTCAGAACAAAAAACATTACAGTATTTGATGTGAAACATTTGGGTTCACAGTGAAATGAGTTGTCATTGCAAGGGAGAAAACAGCTTGGCTTTAAGATTTTTACTGAGACTCATTTGATCTCATTACTGTCCACGAGAAACAATTGAGAAATCAAAGAGATCTCATTTACATTTGTTTTTCTTATTTCTTCTTAATGAACCTTATGGCTGCCAACATACATTATTTAAAACTGACTATAATAATTTATAATTGTTACTCGATTTATTTTACCAGACAGCAAGCAAAAATCTCAAACAATTAAATACCAAAGAATATTGTGTTAAAACAAGACTGGTTTTAAAAACACACCCTTGTGGTGAGTCTCATACCTAAACAACCCTCGGTGGCGAGCACGGAAGCGGTGAGCGCGCCGGCGGAGGCTCCGTAGATCTTGGTGGCTCCGCGCACGAGATAGGGGGCTTGCTCGAGAAGACAGCTCGCAACACCGATGTGATAGATCCCCAAAAATCCACATCCGGCGAAAGAGAGATTCCAGCCTTCCTTTAAATCAAACATGTCTGCAGAAAAGCGTGCTTGAAACCTCAGCTTCTCGTTGGCGTTATTGCAAGTCGGTTTGCATGGACTTCGTGCGTTCTGTAAATCCTCCCATTTGAGTTATGATGTTTTATTTACTGTGTTTTTAGTGACTTTCTTTATTTGGTTATTGCGTATGAGAGTATTCGACCAATAAGCAACTTGCCGCAGCCCATTAGAAATAGCAGGAGAGAGAATGAAGGAAGTTGGCTTTCCAGTCTATAAATGGGCGGGGCTTCATGGTAGAAGTCGTCCTCACGCAATGTAATTATGTAAATAATATTGATCATTTTTTATCTTTATTGTTTTCGATGTTAGGCTCAAGTATTCTTTATAAAGTTAATTATAGTTATTAATATATATTAAATTGCATCCGTGACATTCATGTAGGTTCATTGACACGTGTCTCTTGTTACATTTCTCAACGCTGTTGCGGATGGACCAATCAAAATGCGTTGTGATGAAGCGTTTAGTGTGGAGTGCTTTTACGTCTATGTTTCATGAAGGATACATAACAGAATAAATACATTTAAACGAATAAATGCTTTTCTACACTGAGATTATAACAACCACTCACGACCCCCCCCCCCGGGTACATTTTATTACAAATAAAACATTCAGAACCTCTCTCCCTCATTTTGCGGTATATGACAAAACTCTTCCAAAAATACTTTAATTGAAACAAATTAGTTTGTCTATTGCCTCTGTTATTGTAAAACAACAGTGTCGGTTTGTATTGTTATGGTTCTCCAGATTGTAGATTGTTATTTAACACTGTCTGTCGTAGCAATTTGGCCGGCTGGAGGAACCGCCCCGACCGCTGGTGCTGATGCTGAGCATCCCATTACATCATCTCTCCTCCACCTGATTGGCTGTAGGTCACGGCACACGCAAAGCACGTCTTTACCAAACACACAGGAGCTGGTGGATATCAAATGCGTCCTCTTCAACCCAAATATTTACGAATCGATTCCTCGAAGCTTGTCGTTCGCTGATCGTTTGAAGGGATGGCGGAAAGCGAGGTGGACACGCCGAGCACCCCGATAGAATACGAGAGCAAATACTTCGAATATCATGGAGTTCGCCTCCCTCCTTTCTGCAGGGGCAAGATGGACGAGATCGCCAACTTTTCATTGAGAAGTAGCGACATATGGATCGTTACTTATCCCAAGTCAGGTATTAAAAAGCACGCGTCGACGTAGCGTTCATTATGAATGCGCACGAGTCTCCAGCATCCTCCGTCGATGGTGTAGGTAGCCGGGGTGGTTTGCATAATTGTGACGACTCACAATAATAAGCCTCCTTTAAGACTTTAAAGATAAAATCACATGCACGACTCATCAATAATGGGGATGACATTGTTAACGCTGTCTGTATCAACGAAGACATTTTTAAACATTGTGAAACAAACATGTATAGAAACATTACTTATTTTAGAGATATTTGCATGATCTTCTGTTGGTTAGGAATGATAATTCAGAGAATGGTCAATTAGAGCTGGGTGTGTTTGCTTGGCATGAAATATAAACAGCAAGGTGAACCGTTTGGCATGCCCACGCGTGCCACTCAAATGCAGGCCCACTGCAGAGGCTCTGCGCGATGCCCTGTGTGAGGACGGGTGGGTCTCCCCCATGCATGCTTGTTTACATTCACTTATGTAATAGGCAGTTGAAATGCAAAAGAACGATTTTAAACATCATTTGGACTACAAGATACCCAAACATGTTTTGTCTAGCATCATAAAGCAAGCTGTAAATTAGACAGGAAGTGCAGTTGCACCCAGACATCTTATCTCCTGCTGCTTTGCTTCTATATTTGCTGGAAAGAAAATAGAAATGCCAATGGTCTCCATCGCAACTACTATTATGGGATGTTTAGCATTACACAGTACAGATTTACCTTATGTAACAGGTACCAGTTGGTAGAGAGAACTAACATAGCAGACATCACTTGGCCTTGTGTAGAAAGATGTGTTGCTGAGTCTCCCTACGGCACCCAGTGATGGATGACAGGCCAATCAAATCACACATTTTACTGTCAGCTGGTTCTGCAGATTAGATTTCTGCCTGGTTAATAATTGTGAATCCAGACAATGTCTGTCTGTGTATGGGCTTCTTATAATTTGCGATGTTGCCCAGTTATGTATGAAATAAATATTTTGTGTTGTTGACATTTAAAGTTTTCACATCTCAGGTCATGTGACACTGCTGGTGTGTTTGCGAGTGCCGGAACAGATTGACTTTGTCCTCAAAAATCTCCCATAAAGCTGCAAATGAAACATGTTCTTGCTTTCTCCGACCACAAGTTTGCGTCAAACATCTACGGGTTTGTTAGAGAGAGCTCCTGTGATTTAACACATGCTTGTGTTGTTTCTGAGAATTTAAGAGTTCAGAATTCTCCGCTCTAATTTAAAAAATACTCTGTATCGAGACCACCATATGATATAATCTGAACCAGAGTGATGTACTTGTGTTTAGCTTCACATGTCAGACTCACAATAAACCACGCGATTTCCATTCTACAGACCGACACTCTGCTGTTGTATAGTGGGCTGTCAAATCCCTTAAGGACTTGTTAAAACGCACATCAAGTTTTCATGAAAGTGTCAAGGTCTGTATGTAATATGTTGACTCTTCATATAGCACAAACATATGGGTTCAGCTGAATATCCTAAACTAAACTCTAAAGGAAATTTTTCGTGTTTCTGAATAAACACATTTGTAAAGGGTTTAAATGCTCGACTGTCATTTCACGAATGTTAGTCATATTTAAACCAACTCTGTTTATGTTGTGTGTGCTCTTAGAAATAATGTGTAACGGCGAATTAGTTTGTAGATTTGATGAAAGATTTTCTTGGACTGCGACATTCTCCTATATGCCACTTCAAGTCAAAGTCTTTTGACAATGAATAATAAACACAAAACATTCTTTCTACCTCTCATGCACACAGGTACGAGTTTGTTACAGGAGGTGGTGTATCTGGTGAGCCAGGGTGCGGACCCAGATGAGATCGGGCTAATGAATATCGATGAGCAACTTCCCGTGTTGGAATATCCACAGCCGGGACTGGAGATTATCCAGGTAAACTCCCTCTCTCTCTCTCTCTCTCTCTCTCTCACTCACTCTCTCTCATACACAACCATCACCGAAGCAGCAATCTTCAGCATGACTATGGCATATATTTATCCCCGAAATCTCTTTGTTCAACTGTTATATCAATTTGTTTCACAGGAACTCACATCCCCACGTCTGATCAAAAGTCACCTGCCGTACCGTTTTCTACCGTCAGCAATGCACAATGGAGAGGGCAAGGTCAGTTGTCACATCTGAAATGCATCATAAACCAGTTGTCCTTTGTGAGGGTCCCAAGATGGGTTCAGGCGGGGCACAGTTTTTGTGGCATTTTATTAAATATAAAAAAGTATCATATATTTGGTGCAATCAATCATCAGAAAATAAATGCCACCAACCAAAATAATTGATGTTCCAGCATTGTGTGATTGAATATGTCTTTGGTTTAAATAAAACTCTTAAGTTAAAGATCATACAGTAAGTCTTTATTTGGGGGGCCTTGCTGCGAAAAAGTTTCCACTGTTAGAGATCCTCTGTCCATTTTTACTAATGTATGCTTTGCCCTTAGTGTGTGACAGTCCTTCACGCAGATATTTCCATGTGTTGTCTGCAGGTGATATATATGGCCAGGAACCCTAAAGATCTGGTGGTGTCTTATTATCAGTTTCATCGCTCTTTGAGAACCATGAGCTACAGGGGGACGTTTCAGGAGTTCTGCCGGAGATTCATGAATGACAAGCGTAAGTGAGCCAACCACAGTCACATGAGCTTCATAAGAAGTCGTAAACAGTTTTGCTGAAAAGCAAAGTGTGTGAGATCTAAGAGGAACTGTGAATGAAGAGACCATGTGTTTTCTCTCTCTCTCTCTCTCTCTGGTCTGTAGTGGGATACGGCTCCTGGTTTGAACATGTGCAAGAGTTCTGGGAACATCGCATGGACTCCAATGTTCTCTTTTTGAAATATGAGGACATGTACAAGGTACAGTACATGTGTACACGTACTGACCAGCATGTGCTCTGTCCCGCTCCAAATAGTAAACTGTAGAACAGTACATACACATTCTCTGAGAGAACAGACTAGCCATACTCCTAAAGCTATTTTAAGGGGGTTTAAATGTATGCGTAAGATCGGGGAGACTGATGTGCAGTCCGCATAAACAAACCTGTTCGCTATATCTTCACGGGGGATTAAGAGAGTTCAAAGTTCAGTGTGAAGCACAGACACAGCATGTGACAGTAACATACCCAATAATGTATTTTAGCAAAACATATAGATATGACACTCTGTTCCTGTTGTTATCACAGATAGCCTCCATGAAGTTAATAAAATGATGTAAGAGGTCGAGAGTCTACCATATATGTGACTCATGAATGACACAACACAAAACATGTACAATATTTCAAATAAAAACAAGAAGAAGAACGGTATGATTATTGGGTTTCCCATAAGAAATAAATAAAACAAGTGAGGTCTCTTTAAGATCTCAATCATTTCTTAGAAGTCGATGAGATTAAATTTAAGAAAAAATGCAATTTAGAAGACATCTCAACAATGTTTTTTAACCTTATTTTGTTTGTTTGTGTCTATGTTTATTTCTTCTATGCAATGTTAATTAAATAACTCCTGAACCATGAAAGAGCAACATGAGCAATACATTTTCTTTTGCTTATTTTGTGACTGCGTTTCCCTTAATTATTATTTAAAACTCTAATGAAATGTAAAATTAAGTAAAACATTTAAACTATAATACCCATTATGAACTAAAATAATTTTGATTGTTTATTATTATTAATAATGATAACAATCATAATTTAGTAATTGTGACTTTCATTCTAAGTCTCTCTCTACACTGTAAAAAAATTATAATAATAATTTTACAGAAATGTTTGGTTATTTTAACAGATTATTGTAAAAAACATTAATTTTACAAAAAAATTCAAGAAAAACGTATAGTTGAATACAAAATAGTTTTTTACTAGCGACCCCACTGCCATAAAACTAAATTTTTTGTATGGGATTTTTTTGACAGTGTACCCTTTCTACCTCTTGTGTGTTTCTATGTGAAGGATCTGGGCAACCTGGTAGAGCAGCTGGCCAGGTTTCTAGGCATCTCCTATGATAAAGCTCAAATGGAGACCATGTTGGAGAGCTGTAACCAGCTCATTGAGCAGTGCTGTAACTCTGAGGCTCTGTCCATCTGCAGGGGTAAGACACAAACATATCAGACAGAAGACTAGAAGACTTTCCTTCTTCAAGCTCAAACATTATAGGCAAGGTTATGGGTTTAATCCTCTTGTTCTGGTCCTGTATGCCGATTGGTCAACAGAGTACATTAAGTACCGGTTCACTAGAACACAATAGCCCACCAATATAGAACATGTTTCATCGCTGTGTTCATGCCAAGAACTGAATCTTCTTTTTGAAGGAAGATATGCGTCCTTGTGTAAGATTCTTTTTCATGGTTTCTGAAATGATTTGAAATACAATAGATGTCAGGCTTAATTTTAGTGACTGAAAGCATTCATTGTTCGCCTTCATTGCATGTTTTGTTTATGCATTGAAAGTGACTAAAGTTAGTATAAAAAAAAGATCATACAAATGTCCTGTTCTCACATGACCTTCAACACACTGGCATTTTTAGTTTGAAGCACAGTGTGCTTTCCTTCCAGGAAACTGAAGATTTGTTCTTGAGATTTGTTCTTGAGGAAGAGCATTCCTAGTCTTTCCTAAGGAAGTTCAGACGTTTGGAATCTGTGCAAAAGTATTGAACTTTAACACAATTGATCCATGTGTATCTGTCTGACAGAATTGTGCCCCTCTATGACCTGGCCTTAGACTATGTAGGCTGCTTTAACAAGTAAAGGAATGTTAATATGTCAGTTTCTATGGCGCCATCGTGTGGTGAATATGTATGTTGGATCACAATGGCACAGCTTTATTTCACAGCGATTTTCTCTTGTTATTTGTTCTGTTCTTTATAATTCAATATATGTTTTTATGTAAATTTTTTGTATAAAGAATTTGTTTATTTTGGATTATGTCATCATTACATCTTTAGTTTTCTTTTGTTGTTTTGTTTATTTTTTCGTAGTGCATGGATTCATCCTGAAAGGTCTCACTGCATAAAGTAGGGTCATAGATAAATAGGACATAATCATGCATGGAAAGAGAAAGAGTGATGTGGGAAGAGAAAGAGAGAAAATGTGGAAGGTGAGTGTGGGTGCCAAATTTGAAATCAATGCATCTTAAGAGTGGATTTCATATTTTCATGTTTTTTTCATTACCTAAGGTCATTTTAACTCTGTATTTTTACAGTATATTGACTTTGTGGTAACCATTATTTCTGGTAGATTTGAAGAAACAAAGCAGAGTAACAAATTCAAAAATCATGTCTTTTATTGTGCATTCCAAGTAATATTCCTCAAGCTGCAGTTGGTTTGTTTTGATTAAGTAAGAATAACTAAATAAGGCTAACTAACACAATTAAACAGAAAAACATCATTTGTAATTCCTGTTTTGTTTTTGCACTCTTCTGCTTCAAAAAATATATGATACAAAAAATACAATTTTGACATTATTGACTCTGCCTCATGCCAGTAAAATTCTTCAGTTTCTGACACTCTCAGTTTTCCATGAATTTACTATAAATACTTGATAGGAACATCTAAGACCAAGATTGACGACCTCACAACTTTTACTAAGACATTAAATCTGATTTTCATCTCTTCAGGTCGTGTTGGGCTGTGGAAGGACATTTTCACTGTGTCCATGAATGAGAAGTTTGATGATGTGTACCAACAAAAGATGGAAAAATCTGACCTGACCTTTGACTTTATTATGTGAGGAGGCAACACTGGACTATCCGCAAACCGCTCAAAGAACCAACTAGTTCACACGACCCGCTGTGCTTAGCGCCACCTGCTGGAAATTTCTATCGTAGAGAGTTGATCTTTCCATCCCTAGCATTTCTTCATCATCATGGCTTTCTATAGTTTCTTCTACGAGCGTTTTCTTGTGTGTAAACAGTGAATCAGAAGTGTGAGCACAGTGCTTGTAGCGTTTGCACATTGTACAGAGCTGTTCCATATCCCAAAGGCGCTTATGAAATGTGTATTTATGAAACAAATCGGAATTAAAAATGATTTTAGACTATATTCTATGTTGGAAAACCCATATGGCAAACTCAGAATTGTCTTGTCTGAGCGTTTGCATTTCTCAGGAGGATTCTTAAAATCATTGGCTACCAGATGCACCAAATATGCAGTCATCCAATCACATCTCAAGTACTCAAAACTTGACCCTCACTATGAATGCTGATTGATTCCTGACTGAAAGATCTCAAAGAATGAGTGGAGTCTGATTTAGTTTCCTACTGTTTATAGATACTGTATGTATTATGATTACAATTATGTATATTTTCACACGTGGGCTGTGTCCGAAAGTGTGTGTGATCATCACATCTACAGAAAGAAGAAATATCACCCCCAGATCATTCCCCTACAGTTCGAAGTCTATGAATCTGCAAAAAGGAGTGCGAGACAGTGAGGAAGTGAAAACTTGCATATCACAAAAAACTGCATCAGAAGTCCTACAATATGAGCAGAAATGATCTTGTGATTACATCACTAGGTTCACAGTATAAAAGATGCATGAGGTCAACTCAAAATACCAGCACTCGTAACAAACCGAGTTAAAATTGTACACATATTCACAAAAGAATGCATTGCTACATGCTTAGATATGCTGTAGTGTACTGCTTTCTATATTTTGCACAGTATGCACAAAATACAGAAAAAATGTAGAACAAGATTGCACAACATTGTCGTCATATGATCCAGAAAGCGAATGGACGTTTTGTGTTTCTTAACCTACATTCAAATGTAATAAATGACTTTTCTCATGGTCGTTTAAATGTTGAATCAATAAGGAAACATGATTTTGTTTGCCGTTCATTCGTGAACCCGGATAAAAAATGATCAATTGAACTGAATTGTTGGATTAATATTTCACACAGTGAGCACGTTTTGGCAAAAGTAGAAGTTTATGCATTCAGAAAATGCGCATGCATACTGTGCATATAAGTATGCATACTCTGTGCAGAAAAAGTGAGAGTAGTATGCTATTCTGAACATTCTGTGATGTCATGAACCGCCCCTTTAGCCATCAGGTGCAAGAGATTTCCAATCATTCTCTCTTTTCTCATGCTCAGTGTCACATCATCCTTTCTGATCGACTGTATTTACTTGTGGAGTCAACAACAATGGCTTCAAAAACCTCATCATCATCATCACTGGCTACTGACATCTTGCTCACATGTGGCATACGCAGTCAGTCTCAACTGACACAGTCATAAATGTATAACTCTAGATTGGGCCTCGATACAATGTTTTCTTTTCTTTTATTGCTTGCTGGTTTATTAATAAAGTGACATCTTCAGCCTTTGAAGTTGAGTTTCCCTGCCTGTGTCTGTTCTTGTTTATTTACACATTGGATTAGATAATGACGTGTATGAATTAATTCTGTCTTCTTTCTTTTCCCCTCAAAGCGTTACTAGTAAACACAACGTATCAAAATGAAATAGGCTGTTAATGCAAAGCGTGGCTTAATTGGAAGCTTCTGGATTAACAACAGTTGGAAACTGAAGCATGCTGACTACAAAGAGGTTTCTGAACGATGACAGATGGCACCAAAGGACATGTAAGTTCCTATGGCAACAAATCAGCGCCCTTATTACGTGTGTGCCTTCTTAACCAGTCAATTATTTAAAGAGAAAAAAGTGAAGACAAATGCCAAGTGGAAATTTACATTACATGCACAGAAACAACAAAGAAATTAAAGAATGGACAGTTTAAGAGGAACAGGATTTTTCATTTACATTTAGTCATTTAGCAGACGCTTTTATCCAAAGTTCAGGGAGCAAGAAGCGATAAGGAATTTGTCGTTTTAATGTTCCCTGGTACTCATTTTGTTAATAGAAGAGAAAAAGAATGTTGCAGGCAGTTAAAAGTATATACATATTTATATACAGCTGCAGAAAAAATTACAAATGTTCATTTATTCCACATTTCTAGATGCATTGTGGTCATTCCAATCCGGTGTCTGTTGAATTTCACCAAAATCAAACCTCAGGAGTGACAAAGTCATCCAACAGCAATGTGAAAGACTGACAGCATGACAAAACAAGAAAACTGTGATAAAAATCAAGGTTTTGTCAAATTTGATAGGTTTTCATAAACACATGTATAGATATTACTGCTTAAATGTTATAACATATTTTAAAGTGAATATGAACTTGTTTTCTTTGTAGTAATTGACATCTGAAAAAAGCACATCGTCCTTTCTGTTATTTTGATCTGTTTCTCCAGTTTTGATTTTATGCAAATAAATGCAAATAGAAGCAATATTGTATTTCAAATTTGGTACAAATACTTTTAGTAGTTCACAGAATTAAACAAAAATGGCCATTTTACCTTAACGTTACCTAAACATTTTGAAATCAGAAAAACTGTGTGACAAGCAGAGCTGGACGAGGGCCGTGAGGGAAGCTCTGCTTGTCACAAACTGATTTGAAAATGTCTCTCGTTGATTTTGGTCTCTATTTTTTTCGCGATACAGTATAAGTCCTAATAAATGTACATGACCTGTATAAGATCATGTTTGTTATAATTCTGCTTTTGACCACTGGGTGGAGTGTGTGCTTTAATGATTACATAGGTTGGCAAAGATGTGAGAACCAGGTGTGTGTAATCAGGGAAACATAACGTTTCTTGACCGTGGCTGTGTCCGAAATCGACCACCATATCCTCATTTACTATTCCATACATTAGTTCACTAATATAGTCCACTGGAGAGGGTGAACACAAGTGAGTAAATTCAAAGATATTTTACGAGCATGCTGCAGCAGAACTATGAGTTAATTGATTAATTGATTGACCTCTATGAGCATTTGGAGGATGATTTTATTGTTTGGATTTCACGCGTCAGAAACTACCCCACAACACCTCAAGTGACAAATGGCAATTTGCGTCATATTGTCAAAAAAATGCATCTTTGTGGACTAAACACTGGATTTCACTTTGGATTTGTATTATCTGGACGTATCAACGAGTCAGCCGCGACGAAGCGACGGAATGAAGCCAAAGGTATGTGCAGCGCAAAAGGAAAAGCATCAAACATGGTTCAAGGGAAAGATGTTGATTTGGATTGGCTTTATAAATGATGTTGAGTACTGAAAGTCAAGTTTCATGTTCTGGTGTTAATGAAAATTAGGCCTTTCGCTATAAGCCGACGATAAATATCACGTGATTAATGCACAGCTTGTGAGTGGCGTACGGGAGGGACGCTAGAGGGCGCTCTCGTGCGGAAACTCCAAATACGCAGATTACGCACTACAGAAGAAGACCATAACACGTTCTACAATCTATGAAATGCGTAATGAACATGTTTTTATCACTGTTACTCAAGCCTCATCATGCATTTTTAAGAATATAAAGTATATTTATAATAGTGGTGGGCCGTTAACGGCGTTAGTGAGACTATTATCGCGCGTAAAAAAAATGTCGCCGTTAATCTATTCTCAAAGTTGGGTTGGGAGCTGGGTCTTTACTACGCAAGCTATGATGACTTCACCTTGATATCACTCGCGCTTGAGGCGCCATTCGCGTTTGGTCTGAACACAACATAACGTTACTGTGAAATTACCGCATCAAACGTGACGTGCTAACATGGATGCAGCTATGAAGCCGCCGGGTTTGGTTCAGGGAATATTAATTTTTAAGAAGCTTCCCAATAGAAACATCGACAAGACTAAGGTTGTTTGCACCTTGTGCAATGCGGAATTGGTTTAAAAAAAAACACTTTCTCTCAACAGGTAGTGGTCTAACTTCAGTTGAAACCAGTAACTTTGTATTGAGATCTAATGTATTATGGCTCCTGTATGACATATCGCTTGTTGCTCCCTCACTCTTTGTAAATCGCTTTGGATAAAAGCGTCTGCTAAATGACTAAATGTAAATGTACTGTAGGAGCTCTTCCAGTCTCAAGTACCACCTAAACGGAAATCATCCCTTAGCTAATGCGGAAGTAAACGCAAGTTCATCTTATTGAACATAATTTAATTTTCATCAACAATTATCATAGTAGAACAGCTTTCTCAAGCAGTTTGTGATGCATTTTGGAAACAGGAGATGAGCCCCTGGTCTAATGCGCCACCTGGCTTGAGAAACCCGTTCTCAAAGACTTACTTTTAGTCATTATTTGGGTAGCACACATATTCTGAATGCCTTCGGCAGAATTCAAATGAGCAATTTTAAGATTAATCTAGATTAAAAAAATTAATCTATGCCCACCACTAATTTATAATGATCATGATTGAAGGGTGTTGCTTTTTCAAATGCACATATAAACGACTCGCACTTCTTTTACATCGAGCAGCACTTCCTACTGATCCCAGAGCTGTGCTTCACAAGCTACGCATTAAACAAATATCGACACATCACATATTTTAACAACACAAATAGCTAAAAATGACAAACGACTGTTTATTTTCACACTGTCACATCCACTAGAGGGCAGTGTAGTGTAAGGACTGATATCTTTCCAAAGATTATTTGCACAATGTTTCTCAACTACTTTTTTCATTTTTGGAGTCTTGGCTTGACTGCGTTACAAGATGATCTGGTCTATGATCAAGTGTGTGACCTACATGACCATTTCTTTGTGTATTCCTGAAAATATTTATGAAGAAATGCAGTGAAGCTCATATTTGAATTCTCCTGTGAAGCAACCATCCATCATCGAATATGACTCATTTCCCAGATTTCTCCTCTTTTGTTTCCAGGCTATGGCATGATTGCTTTGTAATTTTCAGTTTTCCTGCTGATTCCACGTGGACCGTCTGAGAACGTGTGGGATGTGAAACAGAAATTCCAGGGTTTGCAACCTTTGTGTGTCTGTGTCTACATAACTGTCAGTGTGTCTCTGTGCCTGTCTTCTGACTCTGCACATGGGTCGCATGGAGAACACAATGATAACGCAGCGTTTCATACGCATTGACAGGTGTGGGCTTTTGGGGTTAACGTCCTGAATATTTTAGATTTTTTCTAAACTACTTTTGTGGAAGTTTCACACTGCGGCTGAAAGTTGGAAGTCAAGGGGAAAGAGACAGAAAGTGAGTGAGAGAGACAGCGTTGTAACACAGCTGTTATATTCTGTTTGCAGCGTATTGCAGGTGCTGCTGACTCTCTCGGTTCAATACACAGTCTACGAGTTGAGTTGTCAATGTCAGCACGCTGGCTACTGCAATGGTACTCAAGTCATGGTCATAAAATTACACTGCGTTTATTTCAATAAAGGAAGGTTTTTACAGGCATTATATACTTCAATACGAGTACTATATTTTAAATAACTTAATGGTCAGGAGTCCATTTTTCTCCTTATACCAAGATGTGGTATGTTTACCCAAACACATTTTTTTAGATTTTAATCCTTAAAATGCTTGAAAATTGATAAACAACATTTCTGTATTCACAAACACATAACACACACACTTGAAATGAAGTGTTCTTCTTTTGTTGATTACTGTCCACTGCGTTTTTCTGTTAGATAACAACCCGCCCTATTCTGTCGTTCATGTGTCTCATTCTGACTCAAACCCTCATTTAATTTTAATCTGCGCATTGTATGTGGGTTTAAACTACACCACACACACACACACACACACACACACACACACAAACACACACACCTCGACATAACCTTCTTACGTGACAGTGAAACTTTGTTCAAGTGTCTGTTTAGTGCTTTATGTTCTATGGTGAACTTTTCAGCATCAATATATGTTCCCTTTTTAAATACGATGTATATATATCATCTCCGGTCACAACAAGTGCTTGCTCAGCAACTAGATTATCAGAGCCAGACTGCGCAACTATAAACACCACCCACTCATCTTAATCCATTTACACGAAGATCTAAAATGTGTATACTTACCTTTTTAATCCAAACATTACTGGAAACATTAACACAATATTGCATTACGGTACATTTAGAATTGAGATTAACTAAGATAAATAGTGTACACTTCAAAATTACCCAGAAAACATGTAACGCACAGAGGAAAGTCAAAGGATGACAGAATGATCAAAGACACCTGATGTAAATGTTGCATTGACTGTGTGACATGATCTTTGCTTCAGGGAGATCTGAGATATGACAGACATTATTTATTCAGACAGACCCGAGAGAAACACACAGACAATACTTTTGTTTTCATGGTGTTGTTTGTATTGGTTTGTCCTTCAGGATTTATGTTTGTGTGCAATGTGCATCTCCTACTGTGGTGCAGACAGAACGTAACTCGCAGAATCATATTTTCACACTAAACAACTGGCAACTAAATAAATTGGCAGAGCATCTTTTAAGCTTAAGGTCCACAAAACAAAGTTAGCAACACATTATTTTGGGGATACACGATATCTTCTCTTATCCATCTGCACCCGGCAAAAGTTGCCTAGCGGTGCCACACCAGTCGCATGGAGCTTTATGCGGCATGCGTCAGTGTCACGTCAAGTGTGCGTTTGTGTGCTTCCGCCACACCATCATAATTGTCTTTCTGCTCGTCTTTGTTCCGTCTGGCTGCCTCCATGTGACAGTTTGACTGTTCGCCTCAGTCCGCATCTCCATACTGATATATCCTGCGTAATATTGGCCCCTCCTCCGCTTGCGCTGGAACTCGGGAAAGTTTACTTTACAGGCCCGTATCCTTGCTAACGTTAACAGATGCTGCGCGCTTGACATTTTGATGTCTCTTATTGGAGTCGCTTTGTGCTTCGGGGAATGACATGCCAGTGGCATCTTGTTTCGGCTTTTATTATTATTTCTTTGATTTTTATAGCTCGCTCTTTCTGTCGGGCACTCTGTGAAGAGACAGCAGGCCGGCTGCGCTTCTCCACTGATCAATTATTTAACATGCAAGCCATCGCTATAGATGAGAAACAAACACTTACAGAAATAATTGCAGGGGGAGACAGTGGAAGTCGGATGAAATAGATAAGGATAAGAGTCTATGGTAAACAGAAAGAGAGAGAGTTCTGTCTGCATAGGAAGCATACTTCCAAGGGAACGTGTTTTTAAGCATTTATGAAAAAAAAACACATATCCATTAATTGACGTCTTTCTTGCACTTTTTTCCACCTAGGTTGTTGCAACGCATTCTGGGATTGCCTCTTCATACAGATTTAGAAATTGGCCAAAAAGTGTCCTGGAGGCAGCACAATTACGCTGCCTACCTTTTGAAACAGCCTACGCGTCGGGAGCACGTCCGTGACGCCTAAACGTTCAATGTGTAGGCAGCTCACTAGGTTTGGGAGCAAGAGAAACAGAAATGTGTGCGTGTCTAAGGAAGAGGTGCTTCAACTGCAGGTAGGAAAGTGAAATGAGCATTAATGCGTTGTTTTGTCAGTCCTGGTGCATCGTTGAATGGGAGATAGACTTCAGTCAATGCCAGAACAGCCATCTGCCGGAATCCTCTGTGAATGCGCTTGTGTTAAGAGCTCAGTCCGGGCTCCATTAGCCACACACACACACACACACACACACACACAGAGAGGATACGTGTTAATGAAAAACTATGTGCTCTATTATAAGACCCACTCTGACTGACTCTTAAGGGACTTTCTGTGGTGGATTAGAGCATTTTCAGGATGTAGGGCACTTCATAGGAGACTGTGCTTTGATTATGCATGACTGAAATAGGTGTTTCTGCACGTGTGGCTCGGTTTGCTTACTGTGCAGTGTATGCTTTTGAGGTTAAAAGTTTTGTCCCTCGAGCGACCCAAGACTGGATGAATTCCCATTTGAGCACTCTTTTGGAATTACCTTGTGGTGCTTTTTGCTAGTTGGAAGTTTTGCTGCTTTTCATGCTTTGGTACTCCACAATATACTACTCACAGCCTCGGGATAAAAGAATTTGAGAGTTGTTTCCGTTAAAAACGACATGCTGATTAATACCACTAATTCATAACCAATAAAAATTTTATCAGGTAATTTAAGTTCACAGTGTCCAAATTGTTTGCTGCGTTACGTTTTTATGTACAATCAAGTTGGTTACAAGTCATTTCCACGTACTATACCAAATAATGACTGTAAGTATTATGGTGGGACTACACCCCTTTGTGGCCTATAATTTAACAAAACTGAAAAATTAAATTGACTCTAACTGATTGAAAACTTTGTGCATTGACACAAAAGATTGTACGAATGATTTTTGGCACATCCTGTTCACCTTAGTTTGGTGATAGCACAACCTGTTGGTCAAAAGTTACAAGCATTATTATGGTGTTTTAAGTGCTATGGTTTTAAATGGGCTTTGAATTGCTTTACAGAAACTCATGATCAGAAATGTCCACAAACACTTCCTTTGTTTGTAGGGCTTGACCCCGTAATTGCTGCTTGCAGCTATATTAATATATTATGTCTTAAGCAGTTTCAACATATTTTTATTAAGGTACTCCATATGAAGTTGAAGTGACTTGTATAGCCAATTTAGTTGAACCTAAAAACATAAGGCAGTAAAAATGTTTTTAGTACAAAAATTATTAACTAAAATAAACTAAAAGAACAGGTCTGCTGCTGTGGTTTTATGTGGTTATATAAATGTACCCTCAACCCCACTGTGCATGCACAACGGTTTAACTGAATGGATGAAAAATAATTTCCTACAAATTATAAATTAATATCGGAGCATTAAAGATATTTTTTAAAAGCCATTATCACGTCTTGGTTATTTTTGTCGTAGAGCTAAATGTATTAATTTGTACCAGGCAGAGGAAGCGCAGGTGGTTTCAAATAATGCTTATCTACTTTTCTGCTTTGTACATGTTCCTGATATTAACTTGTTTGTATTGCTCATAATGAAATCGAGGAATTTACTCAATTAAATCAGAGACTGCAAATGAGACCCACAGAGACGCACTTTTATTCTTTCATTTCTGTTTGTCTCGTTTCCATTTCTCTTTGTACTTTTTGTTCATTCTTTCCGAACACAGTTCCTCCCCCTTCTTCGTATAGAACAACACATGCTCTGTAAGTGATAAATCACATTGGCTCATATTCACATTTATCTGTTTAAAACTAACATAAAATAGTCTGCTTTTATCAAATGTACTACTGCATTTATAGTAGAAGGCCAAAGTAATGTTTCTGGCCTTCACAAATCTAACCAAACTTGTAATGCAATGTTAATCACGTGCGTCCGCAAATCTCCTCGTAAACCTGCCGTCTCCACATATATTTTATTATCAGAAGCAGTGGTGTGTCTCTTAGAACAGCTGGTCAGGATAATGACGGATGGCTAATGCTTCAGCTCAAGTGATGAATGTCACATATGCTTTCTTCCTCACACTGCCATCAGTTATCAAGAATCTATTAGGAGTCGTCTTCTCTGAGGACTGCACACTAGATGTGCAATGTGTCAAACGCTCACCGGAGTTCTCCTCACTCATCTCCTGATCCTACTCTAACATCCACCATCTGCCTTTCACACTCCAGTCTCAATGAAATCCATATTGACCCTATTTACATCCCTAATACATGTTTCGATTGGAGGGAGAAGGAGGTGGAATGTGTGTTACTGATAAACCGCAGACCTCCATTTATCTCAACTCCAGTAAATAGTCCTGTAATGACACAAGTACACACCAAGCGGCCATAGATCATCGTCAACGTATGTGCTGTGCAATTTATTGGGACACTAGAGGTTACGTGTTGTCTTTCAATATCGCTCTGCGGGGCACATTGTTTAGACACAACACAACAAGCCTTTCACTTTGTTTGTCGAAGACAAAGCTGCGGATTTCTAAAGAATAGGGAAAAGAAAGCGGGAGCTATTTGAGGATAAAATGGTGCAGGAAAACACACACACGCGCTGTCGCAGATGCCCTGCACCCTAGTTCCCGTTTAATTATGGACGTTTAATTGGCACATAGTAACACTGGCATTGACACTCATGAAAATGTTTTGAGGTCTGGTGGTCCTCTGGCCATCCGTATACTCACACCACACACACACATGCTGTACGTATGGCCGTGTGCCAGGCTCAAAATGAAGCCAGTCAGTGTACGACCACTTAATGGAAAGCTGGGATTGATGAGAGAAAATGAAAGAGAGAGAGAGCTAAAGGGAACATGCACAGGGGGACGACGAGGGGATAAAATAAGACAGATGAATAGAAATTAGATGAGATCTGCGTCTTTCAGCTCATTAATTGTTTAAGATATCCCTGTACTTTCCCCTTTGTGATTTTAACAGACTTCTAATTAGCTTCTAATTCAGGAAGTTTAAGCCTCGTGATCTTATTTTTTTAGGCATTTGTAAGAAATGTCCTTTCATTTGATCCTTTTTTTAATCTCTTTCTAAACTCACTGCAGTCTTAGGTTTCCTCACCCCAGACTGAATAGCAAAGCTAACTTAATTCAGCTCTAATTGTTCTGCGTGTCGAACGTGATCGTTGGGACTATGATCCTCTTTTTTTTTACAAAAATATGTTTTTTTCGTCCTGATAATTACAAAAGCTTGTGTTGGAAGAAGGCGTAGTGGAAACAAAAGACAGACAAGATGATAAAGGAGATCTTCGTCCTCGGGCAATGTCTGCGCAGAGGTGAATAACACAGTCATTTAATCGGCCAATCAGAGAGCCCGAACGAGGCCCTTTTTCCTCCCCGTACCACTAACTGGGAGTTTTGGGCGACTGGTGGCAGCTGAAAGCACATCTGGGAGGTGGCTCTTGTTTTCAGAGCTTCGTCTGGCAACGCACCTAATAAGAGTTCAATTAAAACAGAAGTTCTTTGGGCGACAGCAGGATGTGATTACCCAGGAGTCAGTGGGGTGTGTGTATATATAGTAGCTGCTCCTCTTTCCGTATATGGCTGCCGTTCTCGTGCCAGGACCTGAGGGATGATGAGGGAGGAACGAGGCATTATCACTTACTCCTCGGCTAAAACACTGCCAGTTTTTGAAGTCCATCTGCAGGTGCCTGGCTAAAGCACATCTCTGAATCTGCAAAGTACCAGTTACAGTCCTTTTTTGAGGGAATTCACAAAGAATGAGTTGCATTGATGGCATTTCTTATTTGATATTTATTTGATTTTAGTGCTTTATTTATTAAAGTAAAGATTCAACACGGGTAACAAGTGGAATTAATTAATAAATCAAGAAATACGGAGATATGAAGACATCAATGAAATTATTTCTTTTTCTACAATTGTATTGTCGTTTGTAATTTTTTACTACATTTAAAAAAAAATCTCACTGCATTTTAATTTTTATTTGTTGAAAAATATTTGTTATTTTCATTTTGTTAAAAACAATAACTAAAAATCAACAAGTTTTCAAAGACGCCAAAATATTGCACGGCTTATAAAAATTGACAACCTTTGTTGATTTGTGTTTTATTTGTATTAACTCAAAACAGTTTTTAATGTTAGTTTATTTATCTTCACAACAGCACATTACATATAATATTCATACATTCATGTTGCAGACGCACAGTGAACTTGTTTTAGTGTTTATGGACTGGCTTTGACCGTACACATAGCAGCCTATAGAAACAAGCGGTAATGAGGCATCTATGTATATATATCTATGGCTCTTAAAGTGCTTGTGTGTGCTGCAGGTGTCATTAGATCATCATTTGATCATTTACTGCTGCTATGGTTATAAGAAAATGTGCATAAAAATATATATTTTGGGAACACTTTCCTTGAAGCATGTATATATAATTCATTATAAAGAGTTTTTAGTGGGTAAAATGCATTATAATTCTTCATATTGTGCGTTGTAATGCATTATATGTAGTTGTAAAAAATAATAACCAATTTAAAATGTGAAGTGTAACAATGAATTGCTAAGTGTTATAATGTATTAACTGTAAAAACAATTATTTATAAGACATTACAATGCTTTAAAACTACTTTTATAATGCATTATACATACATGCTTCAAGGAAAGTGTTACCAAAATGTTATATTTCCTTGTTTTATTAACATACAGAGGACACACTTTACCCGTTAAAAGAATGACTATGACTTTTAATATGCAGAATGTGGCGCTTTACCAGCACAGTTAGTCCTCGGTAAAACAGGATTGTGGTTGGTTGTGCAGAAGTGGCTCCTGAGTGAATTCTCCGTCTGTATCTCTCTTCCCTAATAAGTATGTCTCTGATAGAGTTGTACCCATGTCGGCGATTACCCTGCTCTTCCATAGTGCTTCAGGGAACAGACTGAACCTGGTAAGATCAAGGCGTATATCAATTGTAGTGTATAGCCGTGAGATGAAAGGCAGGCAGAGGCGCAGGGCGAGGGTGCAGAAGTTCAGCCGGCCCGAGGCGCTTTCACAAGCTCTCACCCATGCGGCTTTTAACTTCACAGATTGGAGCTAACCTAAAGGCAGCGATCGGGTCGGGCCTGTACGACTAGAGCAAATATAGACACGTCCTTCAGCCGGAGATGCGGCGGAGAATAGGGAATCGCTACTTAGGCAGGTTTCAGATGTAGATGGGGACATGCGAGACAGTGAGGATTTATGCTAATGAATCCATTCAGAGATACTTGTGTTATGCAGGCCAGGGCATTAGGAGGCAATCACCGTGTGATTGTGACCAATCGGAACTAGCGCTGGGGTGATCATTGCCAAAAATGGATAGCGACAGAAAAAGCCTCTTTTCCATCAAGGACTTTTTCCTAAACTTTGTGCCTGGCAGTCAAATTTCCTCATCAGGTTTTTGATGAGACTCATGGGCATACGCAGTGACAGGTTCATTTCTACAGCGTTTAATTGCTTCCAGCTTTCGCTCAGCCAGGTCCCTCATTAGTGTGCATTTAGCGAAAATACAGTAAACCCTGGCAGCCGGTCTCGCACCGTACCAGCCTGATCAAATCGTACTGTGCATTCAGATTCTGTGCTCCTTTAGCTCAAATATTACGATTTCAAAGTATTAAATGATGTGCAAACGTTTCCAGATTTATTCAGAGTATGTTTGTTTTTAGTCCGGGGTCATTTCTATAATGCTGTACGTATTCAAGTCAATGATCACATGTCTTTAGAAAAAAAATTAAGGGTTAATTAGTGTTGTAGTCGAGACCACCAAGACAAGACCGACACCAGAAGGTGTCGAGAACCAAGACCAAGGCAGGCTGAGACTAAAACAAGACTGAAACCAGAGGGTTTCGAGACCAAGACAGGCCGAGACCGAGTCAAGACCAAGACCAGCACTCCCAAAATTAACTCGATAGATCTACAAAACACTAAAAGGTCATTATAAAATAATAATAGAAGTAACTTGGGTGATTTATTGTGCAGAAATGTATGTGTAGGATGTTTTATGTTCCATGTTTTATCACCCATACTCTAACATATTCATATTACATATTACGAATTTTGAATGATGTTAAAACATAAATCCGACAATGCACCAGCAATTTAGTGTAATTCCCACAGTTGTGGTCTTGACCGGTCTTGAAATGAAATCCCGAGACCACTAAGTCTGAGACCAAGACCATCAAAACGTGGTCTTGAGACAGTACATTACTACAACACTGCTGTTAATCCATCATTGAGTTCTGAATTTCCATTCTTACAATTCTATGTTAATATTTTAGAAATAGGTTTATGTAAATACAACACAAGTTACAGACATCAATGGCGTTGTTAACAACCAAGCAATCCATGCAACTGCGTAGGGCCCTGCAAGCTTGGGGGGCCCCTAGTGGCTTCAACGGTAAAATCATTTGACGCTTGATTTAGACAAATCGAAAGCAAAATAAAAGAAATCTAATACTAATTTTACAAATATAGCAAAACAATGGTATGGAAAGAAGCATGAAAAGCAGAATCTTGCAACTTTACTTTCATATACTGTAGCTGAAAGCGTTCTGTATTATTCTGAATAAAACAAAGGACACTTTTTCATCCCAAAACTGAAACGGTTTATTTGCATAACAATCGGAGATCTTTGTGCTGTAATGTGGTTCAACGTAAAATAAATCCAGTTTATATTTGTATTTATATATGTCTCATTAATTCCATGTACTCAATTCTGCTTTGCAATTCAAACTAAAATGTGAGGCAATGTGTGGGGGGCCTCAGGTCTTGCTTAAGGCCCCCAAAATGGTAAATACGCCCCTGTGTCCAGTTATGTCATATCTTTGCGTCCAGCCTCACTGAATGAGAATCTGACCCACACTTTGACAAACACTTCTCGATTTGAGAGTGGGATGTTTGTGCTGTGACCGACAGCGGTGAAATGAAAAGATTTCTCAAAGATAAGAACAGAAATAAAGCAGAGGTTCAGTCTGAATGACAGCTGATATAATGCAGTGAAATATGTCTGAACATGACAAACACAGAGGAAAGATTTAAAGATGGGAAGCCAGATAATGTCTTCCTCCAGACATATACAATGACACACACAGTCTGTCTGCGTGTGTTTCATCAAACTTTGTTGAGGACTGACGCGAGCCGCAAAGAAGAGTTCATTTCAAGAAACGATTTCAGATATTTATATTTAATTATACAACATTGAAATTGAGTCAATATGAAATTGACCGTGTATTTACCTTAATACAGCTCCTGGTCTTACCCAGTTTAATGAATTTGTGCATGTTATTCACAAGAAAAGTCTAAAAATACTTTTTTCATCCTCTTTAATCCCAGAGGAATTTTGTTACTTAGATTTCGCTCAGGAGATTTAATGGAGTTCTCTGTTATGTTTGTCTCGGATGTTTCTCTCAAAATCTATTTCTTAAAGGTACGCTGTTAAACTTTTCTGTAGTTTTGCAGCCGGTTTGCCAGTAACTTACTGTAGATTTAATTTACAATTGTGTTTAAATAAAATATTTTTACTAGAAAACAAAACAAAAATGTTTAGAAGGAATGTCATTCTTTGCGGTGTTTATGCCGGGAATGAGACCAGTCTCTAGCTTATTTTGAATCTCAAGTCAAGGTGTTTTAATTTGGATTAAAGTAAAGTTGAACTCAAATTAAAAACAGCACTTATAGGAAAATATTTAGTAATCAAATCTACAGTAAGTTACTCGCAAACCTGCTGCAAAACTACAGCAAAGTTGTACAGTGTATAGTTCAACCTCATGTCATTCAAAACACGTATATGACTTTTGTAAAAGATATTTTGAGAAATGTCTCAGTGGTTACGTGTCCATACAATTGAAAGTCAATGTGGCCCCAAACTGTGTGGTCACCAACATTCCTCAAAATATCTGCTTTTGTGTTCTGCATGCAGAAAGAAAGTCATACAGGTTAGGAACGACATTGGTGAGTAAATTTATCTCAGGGCGAACTACCCCTTTAAGAGACAATTGTTGACATAAAAATGAATTAATTTTGATATCGACGCTCCGTTAAAGTAATCCTGAAAGAATGAGATGAAAATGATTTGACTTTAAAGAGAAATCTGACTTTTAACTGATATCTCAACTGAACTTCTGCACCCTCGCCCTGCGCCTCTGCCTGCTTTTCATCTCACGGCTATACGCTGCAATTGTTGAGATCTTTATAAGTAAAATATATCAACAGAACAAGGAGACTTTTGTACAAGTCTCATTTTTTCTCATTCACAACTATAACCTGCCGGAAAAACTCGAAAGCCATCAGCCACCGACTCAGGTTAGGACGTGGACGGCTTCAGGGAACCCTCAGTTATCCGAGGGCAATCGAGTCAACTGTGTAGTCCAGAAGAGAATCTCATTTAAATAAACAAACTGTTTATTCACTTCTTTTTTTTATCCCACTCGTTCTCGCCGCTAGCCACCATCTGGGGCCCCCCCTCACCACGGTCCCTGCTTTTAGAGGACAGAGGGGTGGAAATTGGCACTAAGTGAAGAGATGGCATGCACGCTACAGAGGGAACAGTTTTAATTAAAATGTTTGCCCAGAAAATAATCTCCAGAGTAGCCCTGTTAATTATGACTAATGCCTGCAAAGGTAGCGCACGCAAACGGCACACGCTCGCGCTCTGCGTGGGGGTGTTTACCATGGAAACGCGCACGGACGTTTCACCCCCCCCTTAAGCGGAAGCGGGCGGCTCTCTTCATCCTTTTGTTCCTCGTTGAAGCGGTTTGTTGGTTTGTTTGGCCACCCGGTGATGCGACTTTGTTGTTAATTGGGTCATTGCTTTTACTGCGGCGCTCTGACTCCACAACCCTGATGTGAAATCCCAGGTGGGTGAAAGCGCTACACACACGCTGTCCGTACATGCGCACAATCCCACACACACGGACACATCAGCATTTGATCAAAGGAAGCATTAATGGAGGAGAATTAGAGGAGTTAAATGTTGAATTATGAACCCATTCTTGCTGAGACGTCTATGGATGAATTTATTACGTGGTTTACGGACAAACTTATTTTCTGTGAACTTCACATATCGTCTTTTTAGGTCACTTACTGTACATAAAATAAGACCAGAAACACGTGTTAAAGTAAACACTGTCGACTTTGAGTTCATGTTGACTTTAAACCCTAGAAGAGAACAAAAACATCAATTCAACTCACACGATTTCTTCACATAAGTGACATATAGAGGTCAAACCCACAACAAAAATGACAGAAAGTCAGCTTTCTCAGAACCTAAAAAACTATCTGAAACAAAATATAAAGAAAAATTCAGGGCTTGTGTTTGTCTGTCGTATGCGCAACATCTACTCTCCCTTTAATCTCCCGCTCAAAAGCTCAAATCCTAGCGGAAATCCACATCCTTCTCCAAAGCACCTCAAATATTTATTCAACAGTTTGAAGTTGCTTCACTTTTATGAAATAATCAGAAATGCTTTAAAAGCTACAGCACTGTCTTTCTATCAAGGGCGGCCAGGCGCTACTTTCGTTTTTATGGTCCGTAAAGACGAGGAGGGAAAAAAGCATCTTGTCTTAATAATAAAGTCGGTGAGCTGCAGATCAAACAGCGGTTTGGCGATACAGCAGATCGTAATGAACCCCGGCAGCAGGTCTGAAGTCAGACAGAGCCGCATGCAAACACCAGAGAGAAGAGCGCGGGGCGTGGGACGTGCTGTGATTCCTGATACCCCTGCGTATGAATGCGTATACATTTACAAGCTCTTTCAAACGGTGGTGCGTGAGAGATCAACGTGGCTATGAGGTGAAGACAGAGAGATACACTTTATTGTTGGGGAGCAAAGACTTGAAAGGAACAACTTTGTGAAAAAAGTAACATGCTGGAGTTAGTTTAACAAACATCTGAATAACTTGCATATAGAATCCAAGGATTGTTATTTCATTATTTTCACATTACTGTTAATAAATTGTTTTTCTTGCTGTGATAAAATATACAATTCTCTCATCGTTTATTCACCTTCATGTCAATCCAGGCTGTCCCTTTTTTTCTGTGGAAAACAAAACAAGATATTTTGAGAAATGTCTGTGTCCATACAAGGTTAGTCAATGGGGCCCCAAATTATTTGGCCACCAACGTTCTTCAAAGAACGTCTTTAGTGTTCTGCAGAAGTAAGAAAATCATAAACGTTTGGAATGATGAAAGAATTTTCGTTCTTTGTCTAACTCTCCTTTTAAGACTGTGTGTGTGGATACTGATAACAGCAAAAGTGAGAAGTGCTCAGAATAGTTGTTTTGCTCACTTGACAATTATCACAGGAAGTGAGAACACGCAACGCTTCCCTCATTTCCTGTTCCAACCAATCAATGCACAACTTTAATGTGATACACAACCAAAATCAATCAAAAGTAAAACTGTTGAGTTTGAGAGCATCTTAGAATGACGTGTGTGTGTGTGTGTGTGTGTATAATGCTACAGTGTCTTACAGAAACAGGTGCATTTCCTGAAAGTTACATGTTTATAAAGTGATGGATTTTTACAGCAAACATCCAGCTTGAGAGAGACAAACAAATCCTTTCAGATGAATCCGTCACAAATCTCCTCTCCTGTTAGCAATGATTGAGAGGAATCAGCACAGTTTGTGCAATCACATCCACAGAATGCTCTTTTAATCGTCATTGTTGTTGTTTTAGTCTTGAACTGCATCTGTTGTCACTCTAGAGGACAGAAAAGCTCAGTGGCATAGAAATGAAGGGTGGAGTCCTCCAGAGACACGTTTGTCCTCCAGACATCACCACCTGAAAGTGTCTCTCAACCACTGGGAGATACATTAATGGGATGCAAAGACCTTGAAATGCGTTAAAAAGCCAGATTATATATTCTTGATTTACAATTTATTGTGAGGGCATTTTTTGTTTTAGGTGCATTAGTACAGCACAGAAATGGTTGGATTTGTGTGTGTTATAGCTTTTATGGGCTGTGGGAAATCATAAACGTGTCTGCAAGGAAATGTGTGACTGACTTAAAAACAGATAGTTTTGGCTTAAATTTAACATCAGATGCTATTTACGAAGTAAAAAAAATACATAGTAAAATATGGAATCCGGGATCCGTAGTCAGCATCTATTGAGAACCATAACAAAACAGCCATGACAACATTCAGGTTAAGACAACATAAAATACAAAAATAGTTCAAGGAACAGTTCACCTCAAAATATTTTATTTTTATTATCATTTACTCATCCTTGAGTTGTTCCAAATCTGAATACATTTCTTTGTTCTGATGAAAACCGGGAAAGATATTTGGAAGAATGCTTGTCAGTTCTTGGCCACCATTCACTACCATAGGAACATTATTTATAAAAGTCCTTGTTCTGTTGAAAACTAAAGAAGATATTTTGAAGAATGTAGGCTATCAAACAGTTCTGGGGCACTATTGACTACCATTGTTTTTTTCCTATGGTAGTCAATGGTGACCAAGAACTATCTTTGAAGAATAACAGATTTGAAACAACTTGAGGATGAGTAAATGAAGACAGAATTTTCATTTTTGGGTGAACTGTTCTGTTAAGTGCCTCGCTCCACAGGCTTTCATTGTAAGTTAGTTTTTACAATTAGAGCTGTTCAGTCACAATGTCAATTTTTGTGTGCAAATCCTTGAAAGTTAATTCACCAGGGTTTCCCCAGAGAACAATGAAGCATGTGGGCCTGGAGGGAACCAAGAAGGTTTAAACTGCATTCCAAATCACAGAATCCCTTTTAAGTTCTCGATCAGTAGATGCAAGAAACGTCTGAATAGAGAAGCTCAAGCGTGCAGATTCAAAGGTGGGAAAACCTGCCAATAGAGTCCTCCTGCAGAGCCGTGCAGGTGCGAATAGCCAAACACTTCCATGCGACGCATCCGTTATAATGCGCTGAGCTCTCTGGAGAACGCGCGCACACACATAACCACATCCTGAAAGGCATCCCATTTCTTGCTTCATGAGTCATTGGAGAAATTATTCGCGGCACAAATATAGCTTACATGTTCTTTGTATCTCATTAGAGCGAACAGAAGAACAGAAACACTGAATAATTTTGATTTCTAGATGTTCCAGCTAATTATGTTCTTTGGAGACTGCCTGCAAGCAGCGGGGCATCCGTTTAATTTGTATCCTCTAAAAACCCCATTAAAACGAAGCCAGCCGAAAAGTTCGCAACACTTTTTTGGGGAGATTGTAAAAGTGAAGCGAGGTAATTAAATGTAAAGTGGAAAGCGGTTCTATTTTTCTCAATATCGTTTGTTGTATTTAAAAGGCAAATACAAACAGTGCTCCCCTTTAGAAGGGAGTCTCGAAATTTGCCGCTCTCATTTTGTAAACAAACCAATTACAGCAGATATGCAAAGTAAATATTGATTATTTTTTCAATGTAATTTTGGAGAGATATTAGAGATATTCAAAGAAGTATTATTGGGCTACATAATATTATAAATAGTATAATCAATAACATTTAAAAATATAACAAGTTGAGGATCAATCAAGATGTTTGATAGACAAAGAGAGGGCATCTTTGAAATGCCCAGAAAAATGCAAAGAATCTACACACACATTCATATTAATGTTCATCTGTGCAACTGGAAGCTGTGCGTCTGCTGAAGAAGCAAGATCGGTTTAATTCAGAGAGGAAGACCAGACCAAGAACACGCACACATACACAAACCAACGCAACTAGAACGCATTGAGATTCCTGCATTGTGTCAATCTCTCCGCCTGCTAATCTGATGATGGATTACATGAAAAACCTGATGGGTTTTGGCAGAACATCTTCACTTCTTTCCACTTCACGGAAAGATAATCCGAACAAGACTTCACAGACTTGCGAGAAGTTTGTCACCAAGGAAACCAATGAGCTGCACCTGCTGGCATTCAAACTTGGCAACAACCCCGACGACTGAGAAAATCAATAGCACTGGCCAAATCCTATAGCCCGGCAGGAATATATCTTATTTCTGAAAAATGTGAGTAAATATAGAACAGCATTCCATAGCATAAGCTCTTGTCAGCGAAGCAGTAAATCCTCAATAAAATATCACATTCACTCATCCTTTAAGATGGTAATGTGCTGGTCCTTAGCCGGTCACGGGCTGGTTTAAGATGGTCCTAAACAGGGGCGGACTGGTGGACTTATTATATAAATGCGAATGCACGCAACGCGAAAGCATTAGTGAGTCTAGCACGTATGCATGTCACGTAATGCACACATTACATACAACACCACTCCCCCCCCCCCCACGTCGACAAAATTGGTGGTGGGCCGAAAAATCCAGGACCGATTTTGCTTTCCAGTCCGCCCCTGGTCCTAGGCAACTAGCTCCTAGCTCAGGACCAGCTCATAACCAGCACACAACCAGCTTAAACCAGCCACCATGCTACAAAACATACCTAACCAGCATATGTAGGATTTCTCTACAGGGTGATTTGATTTAATAATAGGTCAATGTCACTTTCCCCGAGGAGGTATAAAATCTGTTACATCAATATCTCATTTAAGAATCTCACAAAACAGATGGGATGCGATGTCCAAGACCTGTTTGCCTTCGGTCACACTCAAGTGTTTAGTATGTGAATATGCACATTACTTAAGTCGCATTTCACTATTGCAGATTTATGAATTCATAAATCATAATGGCGCTATGACATCATAATGTTAATCTTTAGGGCTTTTATCATCACTACAAAAAACCTGCTGGATTCTCCAACACCATGTGTACATAAAGAAATAGTTAAAATGACATTTTCCCACATTGAACATGTTTCATGTTGCCTAAATGATGTAGTGTGCCATGACCGCCACTGGTAGCCACTACCCAACCAGGTGCATGATGCCCTGTCTCATCACCCAGAAAACCCAGACAATATGTTGTGTAATGACCAGCTGTCTGAGGACAATGGACATGCCCTCATAGAAATGTAATCATCAAATCATTTAAGAAGATCACATCGTCTCCATTTTTATGTTTTCATTTTCTTACGCTTCGAGAACTCTAATTAAATTATACTGCTGAATACTGACAGATTGAAGCTAGATCAACTCATTATTTGTGCATATGTTTTTTTTACACGTTTTCAATTATTTCTGTGCCGTGTGGGAGTCAGATACTTGTAGATCATGCAGAATATGAGTTCAGGAAATTAGATGAAGAGGGACCCGGTCACTTCCTCTGCTTCACTCAGTTTACCTGCACTTTGAAGACACAGATAAAGTTTTAGGAAGTGAATAATAGATGTGTTTCTCTACAGATCTGAAGAAGACCGCAGAGATGAAGTCAAATTCTTACTGTTTAATATATATAAAGAAAAATCTAAGTTTAATAATTGGTGGATTTTATCACTAATAAAGCTGGGGAAGTCATATCACAATAAATCTTCATCAATAAGACGTTGAGTAATGACCACAGAATTATGTCATTAGTTTCCATAGAAGGTTCCGAATAAACTTCTACAGTTGATACTGTTACTTAGATGACAAGAACTCTACAGCACCTGTTAGGAGTGTGTAATACTTTACATTTTAGATTGCATTAAAGGCTGTGAGACAGGAGAGAAAGCTCAAATTAACTTCTCTCTCCAGCATCTATGTGAAAGCTCTCAAAAGCCTGACTTGGAGACGAAAAAGCATGATCTTTTTTTGTAACTGTTAGTACAGACTTGATGCGTCACAATTAACTCGTATCGTCAATAACCCTGATATTAAAACCATGATGATCAACATTAATTCTACACATATGACAATATTGAAAACAATTTAAAATCCATTTGACAAAGCATAAAAAACATCTAAACAGGCAGTTAAAAAATAGCGTTAACGGAAATTCCATGTCCATGATAACCAGAAAGTAAAAGTATGATATTGTGACAGCCTGAGTACAGACCACAGAGGTTTTACCATATATACAGTTTGTTTACATTGAATAGACGGAAACAAACATTTACAATTTACAGTGTTTGTTTCAGCCTTTTGTCATATAAAAGCACACTTAAACACATATAAAAGCAAAAAAGCGGGAGGTAAAGTTTGCTAGGTCAAGTATTTGGATTGTAAATACCTTTGTTTACATTTACGCATTTGGCAAACACTTTAATCCAAAGCAATGTTTTTTTTATCAGTATGTGGCAGTCAAACCCATGATCTTTGCACCACTTACACAATAATCCATCATTTGAGCTACAGGAACAATTGGTAAAATCGCAAGTGTTAAAAAAAGTAAAAATCGTTTTCAAAGAGTGTTTATTTTAATGCATTTGGCAGCATTATGCATTACATTTGTTTCTGAGTAGTCCCTGGGATCGAACCTGTGAGCTCGGTGTTGCTAGTGTCTCTAATCACCGAGTAAGTAAAGCTTGTGTTTGAGAGTGTGGATTACATAGACACTGTGAGTGTTATTTTGACCTCACTTTAACACTTTGAATTTTGCTGTGTAGTGCATGTCATGTAAACATCTGACGGCGAGAACAGTTCTGCTCAATCAGAAGTAAAAACAGTTGTAATGGTGTGTCTTTATCTGTTATCTGTTATAAGACGTACAATGCACTGTATGCTGGTAAGAAAAGAGGGTGGGCACCAGATTGGCTCGTAACTCAGCAGGGACCACCCACCCTCAGGCTCTGTTCTGACACTACGCTGATGACAGACCTGGGATTTTTCGTCATTTTTGGCATCGCGAAAGAGCCGAACAAAGAATGAGGGGGCGGGCTGGTTTCGCATGACTCCCCACGGAGTACGTCCTTAGCGCCCTAAGCCATGTTAAAAGTGGGAGGGTGAGACCAAACTTGGCAACCTGAGCTAAATCTGGCGACACAGAACGTTTCTTAGACAATTGGAGCTAAATTATTCTGCATTACACCGAGGCCACCAAACGGACATCTAAGTTAATTTTAAACATGACTTGTACATTCCAAGAGTTATGTCACAAATGTTTTGTCATTTGTATTCTGCACGCAGTGACACGGTGACTGTTGTTCTTTAGCCCCTGAGGCACTTCTGCGGTGAGGATGCTTTATATGTTAATGAAGGCAGATAGGACGACGTGTCTTGACCTTGCACATTAAATGCACCTTACATCTCATGCTATGGAAAACACTATTGAGATGAATATTATTATTATGGTCGTATTTATATGAATGAAATATCAAAACAAAGATCAAAGCAGATCATTTCATCTCTGGTTTGTAGGGAGTGTGATCTGAATATGGTGAAACTAATGCAACCAACAACTTCAGAAAAGTGCTGCACAGTTTATATACCATTACTTTTGAAATGCAGATGCTTACAATCTAGCTACCAACTACATGAGCGCTAAATCTAAATAATGAATCTATACACATACATATTTATTACACAGCGGATTGACTTTTACAGTCTGCTTTCAATGAAAGTGAAGCTTTCATCTAAAGCTAAATATTTATTGTATTTTTTTTTTATTAAAGTGGCGACTGATAAAGATGTCAACAGCCTAAACGTATTGTTAGTTTGCACATCACGTGTCCAAGGAGTTATTTGAAAAAACAAGTTTTTTTTTTTTGAAAAAAGTTTTTTTTACTAAAAACTTATGTTAAAATGTATAAGACTGAAAGAATAGTGTTTTCTAGGTTCGTTTTATTTGACCCTTTTCACTATTATTAAATAACACTTTTGCTTTACGAGTTTGTTTTGGATGTTCAACTGCATGTGACATTTTTCAGAATTATATTCTCTCTATATATATAAGCTATATCTATAAAAAAATCAGCAACATTTTGTTTAAAACAGTTTAAGATGGAGTATGGCAGGTCATCCAACAAGACAAGTGCTTCATGCATTTTACGGCAACTACACGCCGAGCATCTGCTTAACCATAAAAAGTGGTTACAATTATTGAGGTCTGAAGATATTCCCCCCAGAGGACACTTGTATTCATTAAAGATGACACCATAGCAAATAACAGCATTTGGTTTCCATTCTTAAAAAATGGTTTCGTAAACAGAAGTCAAGCGCCTTCTGCTTCAGGATATGTTTAGTTCAAAAACAAAATGAAACGCCTTGGCCACAACAAACATCATTTCATAAATTAGCAGCATATGACTTTAATCAGCATGCATTGTTGCGGCTAATTGTTTTGTGTTTTTTCTTTATTCCAGCGGCATACGCATTTGTTCCACCGCATTCCCCAGCAGCCCTGGCAGCAAGTAGTTTCGCAGAGCGCCAGACGGCACACCCCGGGATGTTTAACGCTGCTAAAACGCAGTAAACCGGCCCTTTGTTCGGCTTTAAAAGCACGAAACAGCTGACAAGTACATACAGTGTTTGTCATTTGCGAGATCCCTTCAGTTTATAAGACATGGAGAGATAAAACCAGAAAGGGCTGACAGCAGAGGACATCCGTGCGTGCGGCACAGAGAGAGAGATGTTGACTGCGTGTACTACAAAGGATTGGGTGGATGGCACACGAGTGGATGTACAATGCTGAAAAAAGACCTAAGAAATGAGCGGCAAGGTGCGTCCAGTGATGGAAAGGATGACAGAGAGACTTTAATGGCAAGGTAAAAGCCTGCCTGGAATAAATTACCTTCCATCCCGCAGGATTACTCGTGTAATTATTTGAATGAGGGATTTCATTAGGATGTGCAGAGGTGTGGAAGCGGGAAGAAGCGAATTGATACAGGAGCGAGGACCATTTTACCCTCGTAAATTAAGTTTTAGCCACGTCCACATAATTGATATGAAATTCAGAGCCCTTTGATTAGAACAAAAAGGTGCGGATATAATAATGTAGGAATCGACTCCTCTCTTACACAGATGCACAAAAAGACACAGATAAAAAGAACGGCCGGGTTGGAGGGAGGAAGAACACACATCGCTGTGATACGGATAGGTTTCCATTTAAGGAAAAACCAGAGATTGAAGGAGAAATGGGACATTATGGTTCTAATTTAACGTGTATAAATGATCCTTCCCAGAACAAAAAGAAGCAGTTTCCAAGAAAAAGACTTATTTCTGCTCCATAACTCCAGTCTGGATGGCAGAAAAATGAATGGACCCTCCCTTAAAAAACAAAACCTGACAAATAAAGAAAAATGAAGATTTATTTTAAGCACTAAAATATTAGAGCACAATGTATTAAAAAACGACCCACAGAATCTGTTTTGAAATTCAGAACGGCATGCTGGGTGAAAATAACTCAAACCAGATGCAACATCCTATAAAAAAGGGCCACAAATAAAAAAGTAAAAAAGTTCGACCTTTGACCAAATGCAAAACAAGTGAACAAACAGAAACCCTTTATAAACCAAGAACGAGATGATACAGAAATCCGTCTCCTAGACATCCACTCATCCCTCCCTCGTTTCCAAACATTTTTATCTCTTCGATCCTCCGTCCCTTCGTTCTTGTCCTCGGGCAAAAAGAGAGGAGCAATTGATCGCACATGCACACGAGTCTGCAGACGCACACACACACGGCATCATCGGTTCGATTTGTTCATTTTTATTCATCCATTTATATAAAGAAGATGAAAACCCTCGACACATCTAACAGAAACGTCAAAGCAGGCCTAACGCCACACACAGTTAATGCTGAAGAGCTGTTAAACACAAGGGAATAAATTATCGCCATGAGGAATGTTCATAAATTATAGCGGGGATCATGTGGATCAAAGTGCACGATTTACTGTTACGTGAAAGGGCGCTTTTCCTTTGACATTATGAGGAGAGACATTAAATGAAGAACTCTTTATATTTGACCTTAAACAAACACTTCAAAGTACTGTAAAAATTCACACGGTTTCAATAAAGGACTGTTTGCTTTAAAACACACTCACAGTTTTACACGTATACAGTAAATCGAACAATAAAAATGCATGAATGGCAATTTTTCTAAACATTACATTCCTGATTAGAGATTTCTCCCAGTGACATCCCGCATGACCCCAGAGTTAAAAAGCGCAACATATAACAAGAGAGAGCAGATATAACAGAGAGAGAAATGTTAAAGACCCTGAACAAACATGTTTGCACCATAGCGCTGTTTTCTCTAGGTACATTCAGGAGTTGAGGATATTTTGGAGGTCCATTGAGGCTACAAGGTTACAAAGTTCATTCAACAAGGGCCAGCCAATGAGAAGACACCTTGGCTTCCCATCTTCAGCATTGATTGGCTTCCATCACCTTATAAATACACGCGATTGTCACGCCGATTCAAGTGCAACGCAAATTCAGAAAAGAGTTCAAAAGTCCATTACCAGTCACCTTTTGTGTTCGAGGACGGCACGACACACAATGGATGTTCGAATATCCAAAAAGCGCCTCTCCCGCCGGTTTTTATACAATGCACAGAATCCATATATGAACAGGGACCCTGATTGGATGGATGGGGTAGTGGGCGGGCATCGGTTCAATCATGAGCTTCTGGGATTGGGCAAGTCAAAAACGATGGGCGCGTTCATAGGCTGGAAGTTCACTGTGCACGCGGAGGCGTTAACAAACGTGGTGGTTCCATCGGTCATCATACCGTAACCTAGATCACACAAACACAAAGCACGGACATCACTTGAGTACAACAAAATTCATCATCTCATGCTTTAGTGCAATTTGTTTTTGTAGCAATGAACTTATAAAACAGTCACAGCAGCAACGATTGAGAAAAATTTATACAAATTTATGTTAGGTCACACAGAGCCCTAAACATGCATAGATCATCATATAGCGTTTGCATTGCTCTTGATCGTGTTCAGTCGTATTAAGGGCATATTGAGTGCAAGAACCATATTTACAGTGCATAAGAATGTTATCTAGTTCTCGCAATAGAGCTGTCAGAAGGCAAAGCACCATGGGAGAAAGCATGCCCTGCTAACCTCAAAGCAGGGCGGATTGACATGACAGTATGAGTAAATATCTTTGAGATCGCAGCTTGCATGATTTATGAATATCAATTTCCTTCTAATATGATCTAAGTCGCTGACTCTTTTCATCTTTGTGTGTTGTATTGTGCGAATGTTTGTGAGTATAAGCTACCTTCATGAATGTGTCCAAATACATGTAGCTTGGGCTGAACTCTCCTCTGGACCGTGTTCAGTAGCTCCATGCAACCAACACGCTGCATCTTTCTGGGCACCCAATCCAAAAAACCTGCGAAGGTAAATTATGCACAATCACATCAAACTGCATCAACAGAGGAATGAGAACGGACGAAAATCGTGGAGTTAAGTGGTGTATTTTGAAGTCCGGTTCCACAATCTGAAAGTCAGTCTCTAAGAGGCAGTCATGAGGTCAGAATCTTAGTTTAATGCTCATTTATTTATTCGAATGATGCGTAGATCCTCGAGAGAAACCAGTCTCAGGCGGGAGTGCCAGTTCTCCTCTGACACATCACGCTGCAGTCAGTGACTTTGGAGAAATAGTTACAGAGTAAAATGTTTATGATTAACTGGCTGCACTTACCACTGAAAACTTATTTTGGTTGAGACTCTTGATCAAAAACTGAATTTTAAAACACACATAATACACAGAGATGCATGCTTTGGACAGAATTTGGAGTCTCACACTCATACAAATGCAAAGAGACACATTCTCATGAGACTTAAATATGTCATTTTCAAAGTCCAAATGTTTTAAACCGTATGCATCTGTATGCAGAAACATCCGCATGTGTGTGTGAGAGAGGATTTTATTATGAGCAGAGGGATTGCAGCGCTGAGAGAAGCGTCTCACTTTTACATGCTTTAGCAGTCTGCTGTAGCGACTCCATCTGCCAAACCTCAGAGCGAAGGAGTGCGTGTGTGTGTGAGGATAAAGACGAAATAATGGGAAAGATTCATTACAACACGCCTTGTGTGTGTGTGTGTTATGATGTTGGTCTTACCCAGAGGAGGGCAATGTGTGAGAAGGATATCCGTGGAATCTGGAATTTGGTTCCACTTGTCCAGTAGAGCTTGTCCACGTGGTAGATTAAAACCCCAGCCGTAGTACCACGGTTGCCTGCGTACACACACACACACACATACACAAAACATTGTAAAGGCCTGCTGATGTGTAACATTACCAGTTTGATCATAGCAACCTTCATCTTCTCTTGTTTTGTACTGATCTTACTGCTGATGAAGGCAGATGACATTTCCATTAGGATCTGTATGTGGGGACTGTGCATGTGTGACATCATATAACTATGATGATAAAATTGCAGGAAAGATAAGTCCATCACGAGTAGATGTCGCTTTGATCTGACTTTAAAGTCTTTGAGAAGAGGAAAAAGTTGAAATTGGCCCACACATAAAAACCTAAATTCACCAAAAACATTGGTCTAGTAAGGCACCCGTGTTTGCTAGACCAGCAACACCACATCTCCCAGGCTGAAACTTCAAACCGGCTGAAGTTGTTTATTATTTCCAGCCGGAAGGAGGCAGGTAAGTAGAAGCAAGATCATATCTTATACTTGGAATCCAATCTCAATGCAACTGGTTATAATAAGAGATGCACCGATATATCGGCCAATAATCGGTATTGGTCAATAAAAGCACATTTTCACATCTCTGCACTAGTTTGACACACATCACCAGTTTTATGTTCAATTTTAATAGTCATTATATGAATTAAAAAGTTAATAAATATAAAATTAATCATGAGGATCGGTATCGGCAGAGTTCGCTCAGAATAATCGTGAGATGGTGGTCTAGTGGGTTAAACCACTGAACTGGTAAATCAAAGGTTGCTGGTTCGATCCCAGCAGCCACCACCAGTGTGTCCTTGAGCAAGACACTTTACTCCATGTTGCTCCAGGGGGATTGTCCCTGTAATAAGTGCACTGTAAGTCGCTTTGGATAAAAGCGTCTGCCAAATGACTAAATGTAAATGTAATCGGTTTATCAGTATCGGTGGAGAAATGTAGCATCACAAAAAAATTAAAGAAATACACAATGAATTGAGAAAAATAACAGGAAGGTGAATAGAGAAAACTGTAAGAAAACAGAAAGAAAGAGTATAGGTAGAGCGAGCGAGAGAGACAGAAATGGAGAGAAAGAGAGTAAAGATTTGGGGAGGGGCTTATGGGCCATCACTTTTTTTGATTGCAGATGCAGCTTGAGTGACGGTATAGAAATTAACATGTCACTAACAATCTGTCCCCAGATCCATCTTCCTCCGCCGTGGTGGATTTACACATTTATGTGTGCGAATATGTATAGAGAAAGTGTGTGTGTCAGTTTACACATGAAGGTTCCTTCGCCTTAGCGTGGATTTTGTAATTTATAGAGAGCAGTCAGTTGAAACGTTTACTTTTATAGTCTGTTGACGCATCGCTGTCCCGAAATGCAAACATACACGTGCGCACACGCGCTTAAGACTTTGAGGAGCCATCCAAAGCGGCCCTGAGCTCCATCATCTCAGTAAGGTCAAGAGGGAAGCAGAGACTAGCGGGAGACGAAATCGGATTTTCATTTGATTATCATTCGAATCACTTCTATCATCAGAGTCTAAACATTTATGATCAAACATCTGAAGGCGCCGCGGACGGCGTCTGATTAATTCTCATCTCTGATCTTAAAACATGCAAAATGGCCTTTGCATATTGATGGTGCTGTTTAAAAATTCATTTCCATCTTTACACGGATGTCTCAATTATACGGGATCGGGGAAAGGACTCTTTATTGGTGTCCCAAACAGCCTTTTACTAAGCGAGAAGAGAGGGAGCTTAATAAACGGATAGAGAGAGAGAGACGTGTGTGAATACTAAAGAAGAATGGAAATCCTGATTGAGCGGGACTTTGTGAAAGTGCTTTAAATGGCTTAAAATACAAGCGTGTAATCCAGAAACTATGACTGTTTATTAAATGAGATTTCGATCAGGCCAGAGGATTAGACAAACACATGTAATTCACTTAAGTGTGACACAGAGCAACCAGTGCGCTGGATGCACTGAACCATCTGTGTGTTCATCATTTCAGATGTTGTTTTTGTTTGTCAAGGTGGGTAAAAAAACAGATGTTTGCTTTCCTGTCGCTTCTCCCATGATGCCACACCACCAGCAAAAAGAAGAAACGAAGACAATAAGTTGTTTACAAATTCCAGTCTGAGAGATGTGATGTTAAGCGATGTGCGTGTGTAAAGTTCTGGCTATATTTGTAAAGTACAATTGTTCTGAGACATATTCAGAAATACGGTGAAACGTTTTCAAAAGCTGACATGAAAGAAATTTAAAAAGTGCCTCATTATTGTCCCCGAACACATAAATTGACCAAGACGTGTTTTACTTTGGATGTAATAATGTTGATATGTTTCTATGAGGGTAAGGGACAGATATTAGACATTATACATTTTAGTATGAAAACCACTTACACAGCTTCTAAGTTTTGTGTGTGTGTGTGTGTGTGTGTGTGTGTGTGTGTGTGTTTGTGTGTGTATAAAAGCTCTACCAGCCGAATGATATCGATGCAGTTTTGTCATAAATGTTTAAAGGGACGGCTGTGAGGAAAAGGCTGTGGGGCAGCTGTGCGTCAATATTTCATCCCATTGGTTAACTTCAAGGTTCTTTGACGAGAAGAAGACGAGACTTATAAGAAAATCTCTATTTAAAATGAATACATTAACAATTCAGAGAAATGTGAATTCAACTCTTGCCCCTGGTGAGGTGATGCATATTGAGCAGAAATATCACATTTATGTGCTGGAATGAGAGAGAAATAAATGGAGGTCATGAAAGAAAGGCAAGAAAGAATCAGTTACGGGTCAGAAGATAGTTTGTTAAATGAGACCTGTGTGTTTGTCGACAACCAACTTCACAAATCATGTCCCAAAACCTTGACTACTGCAAAAGCAGCATTTAATGATCATTAAAGCTATATGATGCCTTAAAGGGTCCATCGGATGAAAAACTAAAATGCTATTAACCGGGTCCCCGGTGCATAAAGTAACTCAGAAAACGTGGAAAAGAAGAACGCAGAAACTTTCTTTTGATGAGCCTTTTTCTGCAAGCATGTGAGAAATCGAGCCTATCAGATTTCGCTCCCCATGTGACATTGAAAGGTTTTCTTATTCAAATTTAGCCAGTATTTTTGCAAAAGCCTAATAAGTTTAAATATTTTTTCAGGAATATGATGTTAAAAATGTGAGTTTAAAAATAAACAAATTGTTTATTTAAACAAAATTTGAGAAAAGATTCCTTATAAAGAATTATTAAAGGGTAAAATGCATTATAATTATTAATATTGTGTGTTGTAATGCATTATATGTAGTTGTGAAGAATTATAAACAATTTTAAATGTGTAGTTTAACAATGAATTGTTATAATGTATTAACTGTAATAACAATTATTTAGAAGACATTACAATGCTTTAACACTACTTTTATGATGCATTATACGTACATTCTTCAAGAAGTGTTACCAAAAGTTTTTTCCTTTAAAGTTTAAACTGCGTTTAGAAGCAGACAACGCTCTTCTCGCAGCTTAATAAGCAGCTCACTAGGTTTCAGAAGTGAGCAATACATGGACTTCCATACGTATAGACGTACACACACGCACACACTGTTCAGCTGTTTAACGTCCTCACCTGTGGCTGATGTAATCAAAGATGCTGGTGGGATCAAGACCCTAATTTAATAAGTGAATGTATTTATTATTATTTTTATGTATGTATGTTTGTGTGTGTTTGTGTGTGTGTGTGTGTGTGTGTTCAGAAGCAGGTAGGCAACAATGAATAATTAGCTATTTGATTTTTTGACACTGACCCAAATGTGTGTACGGAGCAGGAGAGGTAGACAATCTGTAGGAATAAGATGTTGCATCTCTGAGGAGAAAGTGATACACACACACAAACACACAAACACACACATAACCTCATTAAGAGAGGCTGTTTCAATTAATAGCTTGCGGGTCACAGTGGTCCACTGAGAGATCTCAGCACATAGTAAGTGTTGTCAACATCACACAAGCGCTCTCACACACATACACACAATTGCTGTGAATCAACAATAATGATACCTCTGATATCATGACAATGGTTTTAAAATAATCATTTTACAAACAAAAACACAGAAAAAACAAACACACTGAATGTAAGACTGGTCACTTCATTAAACGGAAAAAAAATTGTGCAGTGTGTTCTGTTGTGAAAATTTCATGGAGTTCTGTACATTTATTCAGTGTAGTGGGCTGTGTAGTTGATAATTTGTACTGTATACAGTGTTTACTGCAATATGCAGTATGGTTTTGCAAAGTATTGTGTTGTATTTCACATTTTTGGAAACAATATTCAGTGCAATGCGCTGTGTTGTGTAGTTGTATATTTCATGTAGTTTTGTATACATTATTTAGTTCAGTGCGCTGTGTTGTGTATTTGTAAAATTCCTGTAGTTTTGTATATAGTGCAGTGCGCTGTGTTGTGTAGTTGTATATTTCATGTAGTTTTGTATACATTATTTAGTGTAGTGCTCTGTGTTGTGTATTTGTATAATTCCTGTAGTTTTGTCTATAGTTCTGTGCGCTGTGTTGTGTAGTTGTATATTTCATGTAGTTTTGTATACAGTATTTAGTGGAGTGCTCTGTGTTGTGTAGTTGTATATTTCATGTAGTTTTGTATACAGTATTTTGTGCAGTGCGCTGTGTAGTTGTATATTTTATGTAGTTTTGTATACAGTATTCAGTGCAGTGCGCTGTGTTGTGTTGTGTAGTTGTATATTTTATGTAGTTTTGTATACAGTATTTAGTGTAGTTCTCTGTGTTATGTATTTGAATAATACCTGTAGTTTTGTCTAGGGTGCTGTGCGCTGTGTTGTGTAGTTGTATATTTCATGTAGTTTTGTATACAGTATTTAGTGCAGTGCGCTGTGTAGTTGTATATTTTATGTAGTTTTGTATACAGTATTCAGTGCCGTGCGCTGTGTTGCGTTGTGTAGTTGTATATTTCAGTAGTTTTGTATACAGTATTCAGTGCCGTGCGCTGTGTAGTTGTATATTTTATGTAGTTTTGTATACAGTATTCAGTGCCGAGAGCTGTGTTGTGTTGTGTAGTTGTATATTTTATGTAGTTTTGTATACAGTATTTATTTTGTGCTGTGTGCTGTGTTGTGTAGTTGTATGTTTAATATAGTTTTGTATACAGTATTTAGTGTAGTTCTCTGTGTTATGTATTTGAATAATACCTGTAGTTTTGTCTAGGGTGCTGTGCGCTGTGTTGTGTAGTTGTATATTTCATGTAGTTTTGTATACAGTATTTAGTGCAGTGTGCTGTGTAGTTGTATATTTTATGTAGTTTTGTATACAGTATTTAGTGCAGTGCTCTGTGTTGTGTAGTTGTATATTTTATGTAGTTTTGTATACAGTATTCAGTGCAGTGCGCTGTGTTGCGTTGTGTAGTTGTATATTTCAGTAGTTTTGTATACAGTATTCAGTGCCGTGCGCTGTGCTGTGTAGTTGTATATTTTATGTAGTTTTGTATACAGTATTCAGTGCAGTGCGCTGTGCTGTGTAGTTGTATATTTTATGTAGTTTTGTATACAGTATTCAGTGCAGTGCGCTGTGTTGCGTTGTGTATTTGTATATTTCAGTAGTTTTGTATACAGTATTCAGTGCCGTGCGCTGTGCTGTGTAGTTGTATATTTTATGTAGTTTTGTATACAGTATTCAGTGCAGTGCGCTGTGTTGCGTTGTGTAGTTGTATATTTCAGTAGTTTTGTATACAGTATTCAGTGCCGTGCGCTGTGTTGTGTGGTTTTATATTTCATGTAGTTTTGTATACAGTATTTAGTGCAGTGCGCTGTGTAGTTGTATATTTCAGTAGTTTTGTATACAGTATTCAGTGCCGTGCGCTGTGCTGTGTAGTTGTATATTTTATGTAGTTTTGTATACAGTATTCAGTGCAGTGCGCTGTGTTGTGTTGTGTAGTTGTATATTTCAGTAGTTTTGTATACAGTATTCAGTGCCGTGCGCTGTGCTGTGTGGTTTTATATTTCATGTAGTTTTGTATACAGTATTTAGTGCAGTGCGCTGTGTAGTTGTATATTTTATGTAGTTTTGTATACAGTATTCAGTGCCGAGAGCTGTGTTGTGTAGTTGTATATTTCATGTAGTTTTGTATACAGTATTTAGTGCAGTGCGCTGTGCTGTGTAGTTGTATATTTTATGTAGTTTTGTATACAGTATTCAGTGCAGTGCGCTGTGTTGCGTTGTGTAGTTGTATATTTCAGTAGTTTTGTATACAGTATTCAGTGCCGTGCGCTGTGCTGTGTAGTTGTATATTTCAGTAGTTTTGTATACAGTATTCAGTGCAGTGCGCTGTGCTGTGTAGTTGTATATTTTATGTAGTTTTGTATACAGTATTCAGTGCAGTGCGCTGTGTTGCGTTGTGTATTTGTATATTTCAGTAGTTTTGTATACAGTATTCAGTGCCGTGCGCTGTGCTGTGTAGTTGTATATTTTATGTAGTTTTGTATACAGTATTCAGTGCAGTGCGCTGTGTTGCGTTGTGTAGTTGTATATTTCAGTAGTTTTGTATACAGTATTCAGTGCCGTGCGCTGTGTTGTGTGGTTTTATATTTCATGTAGTTTTGTATACAGTATTTAGTGCAGTGCGCTGTGTAGTTGTATATTTCAGTAGTTTTGTATACAGTATTCAGTGCCGTGCGCTGTGCTGTGTAGTTGTATATTTTATGTAGTTTTGTATACAGTATTCAGTGCAGTGCGCTGTGTTGTGTTGTGTAGTTGTATATTTCAGTAGTTTTGTATACAGTATTCAGTGCCGTGCGCTGTGCTGTGTGGTTTTATATTTCATGTAGTTTTGTATACAGTATTTAGTGCAGTGCGCTGTGTAGTTGTATATTTTATGTAGTTTTGTATACAGTATTCAGTGCCGAGAGCTGTGTTGTGTAGTTGTATATTTCATGTAGTTTTGTATACAGTATTTAGTGCAGTGCGCTCTGCGCTGTGTTGTGTAGTTGTATATTTCATGTAGTTTTGTATACAGTTGTCTTCTCCTGAACTGCAGGGCCGGCTGGACTTTGATGTTTAATCTGAAAGAAGCAAGCAGTCCATTCACAGAGGCCTCCAGCCCGAGAAGCACAGCAGGAGAGACCAGCTTAAACACACACTGCAGCTACTGTGCTCCACACACACACAGACGCACACAACAGAACGAGAGAGAGCCTGGACGACAGAGTATATCAGTCTCTGACAATACATGGATTAGAGCAGCCCTGAGCCGATACAAGTGTGTGTTTGTGTGTGTGTCAAAGATAGCTGTACATTCTCTGCACAACTTTTCCTCTTGTTCTCTCTGGATTAAAACGTGGTAAATATGGGACATTTGGTCCCCAGCACGACTTATGCAACACACAGCGTGAGCCGTACACACACATGCGTTTACAAACACACACATGCATTCACAGATTTGCACTCAAGATACCGTCTGTGAGTTGTTCTGCACATTCTGAAATCATTGACGTGTAAATTCTCCCACAAAATTTCAACGCAGAGGAAAAGAAATGCAAAGAAAACACATTGTTAATAACTCATCAATTATGTAAGCATGACGGATCAAACATGTAAATTCATACCGACCTGATGAATAAGTCATTTTGACATTTTCGGACAGGATGAGGATAACGGGGGGCGTGATCAGGCAGATTTAAACCTGCAGTGCGTCACCGAGCATCGTATGCTAACCGCTAGGCCTCGGCTATAAAAACGATGAAGTGTTAATGGTAATCTTATGTAAAAATCAAAGGCGGGATTCTGGAAAGACGCACCCGAACCGGACAGTCCGAGAAGCAGCAGTGGCAAATCCATCTGTGCAATGAGACATCTGCCCACACAACCTGACACCTCACACACACACACACAGGCCTGGGCACACAACAGACTTCAGAACAGCTGTGTGGACTCACACTCATCAACGGGAACATTCACAGCACTGATTAACATGACGAGCCAAGAGCAGGGAAACACACAAACGCACACACACAAAACATGTTTGATAGCTGACACTGAAATACACATACAGGAGATAAAAATGTATACAATCGAAAAAGGATTCATTAAAATGTCTAAATCAGAACTATTTATTTACCTTTACGTCGTTCCAAATGCACATAATTCCCTTACTCCCATTTAAGACAAAAGAAAACCTTGTAGGCGTCCGTTATCATATTTAAACGCTACACAACCACATGCTTACATCACACACAAAACAATAGCGTTTCATCACTTTTTGTATAGTGAAGTCTTCTTCACAAAGGAAGAAAAGTCATATAAGTTTGTTGCCGCAGTAGGGTGAGTAAACGATGGGTGAACTACCCTTTAAAATCCATCTGTCTGCGCTTCTGTTCCAGTCCCTCTGTGCCTTCTTAAAAGGCAGTTACAAAAGAGCATCTTTATTCCACTAGTGAACATCAGTGGCTTCATGAATATATTACTGCCTGTAACTTGACATCTCAACCATGTAAAAACATGTGAACTTAGTACGTCGGGCCCATGAGGTGACCCGCTCGACGCACAATAAAAGAACATTAAACCCTTACGTTTAATTACATTTTTTGTTGAACTTTTTTAATGAGAAAACATTCACAAAGTGCACCTTTAATGAGCATCCTGTTCATTTACGTACACAGAGAGAAACGATCACCTGTGATAATGATCACATTTCGCAGATGTGAAACATAAACATTAAGTTTAAATAAATAAGTAATCCAGACCATTTCTTAAACAGCAGTGATCGCACGATAAAGTTCTCTCAAAAGAAGAGCTGTTCTATCCTAACGAAAAAAAAGAATATGACTTTGTGCAACAGCACTTTAAACTACAAAGCGCATGCTTTCCTTAACGTTTACTTTTGTTTCTTCCGTCAAGGTCCCTCGGCTTTGTCTCTCGTCTTTCTTTCTGGGGGATTTTTAGGAGCGTTGAGAATAACGTGAGACTGGAGCAGACAGCGCGTACGCTGCGCTAATGAGATCCCTCTGGAAGCTCTTAAACACGCTGTCATACGTTATAATTACGTTGGCAATACATTAACTTGTGTGTTAGTGGTTTGTGCGTGGTGTTGGAGCGCTAAAAGAAGATGGAGGGATGGCTGGAGAGAGTCTATCTTTGGGAAACCAAAAAGGTGTAAAAATCATAGGGAAGAAATAGAGAGAGAAGAGAGAGAGAGTGTGTATGTGTGTATCAGGAGCTGCCGCCAGACCCCTCTAGTCTGAACTGTGAGGAGCAGGTGCAGTACAGCAGCACCAGTGTGTGTATGTAAATGAGTGTGTGTGTCTTATGGAGAAGCTTGGAGCGACGCAAAGCTATTGCCTTCTGGGTAATGAGGGGAAGACTGGTGAGAAGACCCTGGAGCGATAAAGCACACACGCACAAGCAGGAAACAAGGTGAGCCGGTCAGGTCATACAAACTCACTCCTGCTGCGTTAATACGCCTCGTGTTACCTCCACCAGCTCAGACAACTGCTACAGTTGAAACTTTACTTCCTGTCTCAACCCGCCCTTGATTTCGCTGCCAAACTCGAATCTTCCGCTGTTACATCCTCTGACAACTCGCCTCCATGTGGAGCCATTTAAATATCGTTTAATACAGCTGCAATGCCATGGTTATGAATGAAGATCCATTATCATTAGAAATAAAGAATTTTGTAGGTACACAAAGGTGCCCAGAGATAATCGTATTTGTGCAAATGTGCATCTGTGTGAGAGAAAAGAATTTCTCTGACTGTAATTGGTGGTAAAAATAGCTGCCACATTCTTTGAGTTTCACCAGACTGAACAATTTGATTTTTGTCTGCAGATGTGTGAATAAAATAAACACCAAGGCAGATAAAGAGAGAGAGAGAGAGAGAGAGAGTGTTGTGTTTTGGACGCCGGTCTCCAGCATGGCAAACTGCACTGCAAATTTTCTTAATTAGTATTTTTGTCGTTTTCATCGTCAAACCAGAACAGTTTTCTTTAGAAGTGAATTTGCGTTTGACTAGTTTTCAGAGACTACTGTATATCTTGATTATATCTTTATTTTTCTTACCCATTGGCAAAGCTAAAATTAAATCAAATCTTGTGATGTTTATGATTAAAACAAAAAACTATTTGCCAGTGGGGAAAGAAAGTAATACGAAAACTAATAACTAACAATTTAATTTAAAATGATTGTTTGTGTTCTGTAAAGGCTTCTTTTAAAACAATAAAGGAATAGAAAAACAAAGATTTAAAGCCACATGACCAGCCCAACCGGCATAAACCACTTAAGACCACCATTCTGGTTTTACCTAGTATTTTAGAAGGACACCGAGATAAAAACAGCTGTAAAAAAAAGAAGAAAGACTAAAATTGTAGCAACCAGAGGAAACCGTGAAAAGTGTTTGTCTGGGATGGCGGTGGTTCTAAAACCGACGGCTAATTCCTGTAAAACTGCTGGACAATCTTTCCTCCGCTTCCCCCTCTTTCCCACAGAGTGATAGTTGCCTTAGCAACCGTGGCAAATCTTCCTTTTCTCAAACAGATGTCCCATTTAGTTGGAAATTAGAATGTGTAAAAACCCAGGAGACTCAAATTATTTCCAAGTTCTCCAGGAGGAGGGAGAAGAGAAGAAAAGAGGAGCGGAGAGAAGAAAGGAGTGGCGAGGGATGAGAGAAAGGGAGGGTTGCGTATCCTCCTCCTCAGGAAGTGTGAAAGTGCGTTGATTATCCGTCGCTGTGGGGCAGCTAATTCTGACGGCCGGGCCGCACGCCACAGACAGCGCCGGAGCAGCAGCAGACGAATAAAGACGAAAAAAATGTTTGTTCTTAAATCCATTTTTCCGATCACGACTTGGCGATCTGACAAAATGGGACAGTAAGTGAATGGTCTCGTCTGTTTTGCAGGTAAACAAATTTGGCGTTCTTGATAAAATCCCCAAGAGCCATGTGTGCTCACATATGTGCAAGCACGCAAACACAAACAGTGTGAAAGAAGACTTTACGCTTGGAGACCAATTTACAGGTGACGTGAGCCAAGCAATGAAACCTCACATTCTGGTTCTATTAAACATTAAAAGAGAGAAAGATGAGCTGCATTTACATTATCACCTACAGCAGCAGCGACAGCGACATGATCTCATTTATTTCAGTACAAGCTGGCAACTTTTGGTGATTTGAGCGTCAGCAGTCATTGGCGTCAGGATGTTGGATGTGTCCAGCGATGCCATAAAACTGACACTTATGCAGATGACTAGCAATGAGACTGAAGCTCCAGTCAGTCGGTGTAACGAGTAAGCTCCTGATTTTATATCACATTTCACTTCTAATGTACAGGGTTTATTTTAAAAATGATGTGTGAAAATCCAACGTTGCCAAAAGCCCAAGTGTTTTATATATGCTTGCAAAGAGCACCAGCTGACACTCGTTCATATGTGCTCAACTCTGCATTAGTTTAGTACAAATAAAACATTTCAGATGGTATAAAACTGATTCAAGATCAACATGAAATGGCACAAATCAACATCCAGTAGCATTTACATTTAATGTCACTAAGACAACCAGTAATGGAAACGCCTCCTAATGATCTCATAGAAAAAGACGGGTTACACACAGAGACTAAGTGATAATTTTCCTGAACACTATGGAGCACTGGCTAAACAGTCAAGCTAAAGTTAAACACTTTCATCTTTGACATTATGCATCACTGATAAATCTCAAATTAGACGACAGTATCATACCAAAAATGTGCTACATTTAAAAAAAACATTTATTCTTATCTTTCATATTATTCATATTTTATCTATTTTACGTAATTCTACACCTATTATATATATAGTTTAGGTACCACAGTGACAATTTCATCTCGTTGACTCAATTTAAGTACACTGTAAAAGTTTTTGCTGTGGTTATGGAGCTAGTTGCCAGTAACTTACTGTAGATTTGTATTTATCTAATTTATTGGCAACAGTTTGTTCAAAGATAAATGAAGATTAAACATAAACATGTCTTTATCTTTAAAGAAAAAACTGTACAAAACCAGCCTCATGCAAATCATTCTGGAAACCAAAAATCCTCATCAAGCTTTTTCTGTTTTTCTTCCTAATTTTTCTTCCCAGAATGCTTTGCATGAGGCTGTTTTTATACAGTTTTTCTGTAAAGATAAATACATGTTAATGTTTAATGTTCATCAATCCGTGAACAAACTGTTGTCACAAAATTACATAAATGGGCAATTACAGCGTTATGGATGTGACTATAAACATCAAAAAAAACATATTTAAAAAAATGGAAATAAACATTTGTTACAGATGTGACAAAAAAAGGACGCGTATTTTGGGAGACAATACACTTGATTTCTGTCAAATAAAATGCACAATCCTGAAGCAAAAATACCCAAGTAATGGAGAAAGGATAACTCTTCTTTATATTGATTTTCATGTGTCCATTTATGAGTAATATGTATTGTATATGTATATAATATAATATATATAATGTATGTGTATTATGGATGTGACAATCCTGAAAATGGCTCTTACCTGACTATGAAAAATCATCACTAAATATAAAACAAATGCTTTACAAATTTGAAAAGATCTCACATGAGTACTTGAACGAGCAAATGTTAAAATCTGTGCTGTTACCATAGTAAAAACTGCTGGTAAAAACTTGTAAGCCCAAATGTAAATCTACAGTAGGTTACTGGTTCAAAAAAAATAACAACAAAAAACTTCAACCTTCAAGCTGAGCAACTCAAAGACCACACAAATGAGTGAGGGGTCTTCATGACAGGACTAGGGCGACCCCCCCCCCCTCTCCCTCAGGCATCTCAGATGTTAATTGAGAAGGTCCTCTCGTGGCCAGCCCTACATAGCCGAAGCGGTGAGCTCTTTCCCCGCGGGGAAACACGACCGATACATTACTAATCTCTCCTCTCTCCTTAAATCACTCTCCACATCAGCCGGCACTTTAATTAATTCACACACAAGGTCAAGCAGTTAAATGCACTGTTTTAGATATATATATATATATATATATATATATATACAGTATCTGAAGCCACACGATTCATTAGAATCTCATCCCAATGAAGAGCCGTTCATTAGCGGCTCGTGGCGCGGCCCCCTCATCAGTCAAACCAAGTGATCAGACATTGACGGGGCATGTACGCCAGACGAGGAGAGACGCGCACTTCCTCCATCTTTCTCTTAACTTTCTTCTTTGTTTTGATGATCTACTTTAATTGGGCCACTACAGAGAAGATGCAAATCCTCAGTAATTAAAAAATCTAATTACGGAGTCTTTTGCATCTCTGGTATTAATTATTCCTCGTGGAGTCGCTTGATAGCGAACGTTTCGTCTGTTTTCATTTCGCTTTCACGGAAGGGGAAAAAAAAGAGCGAGTTGCCCCTTCCTCTTTCCGTCCCTCTCGTAGGGAAGACAATCTTCGTGGTGGTCACTGCTGATCTCATTAAAGCACACACGTTTTGGCAACCAGATGTTTAAGATCATTCGTCTTGGCTAAAAGTGGTCCTGCTGCGCTGCGTGAAATCCTTCATAGCGGCAGAACAAGCAAAAGACAGAAACTGATTGACAAGAACGTTTCCCAGTTAATCTTCTTGATTTTCTGCTGGTTTTAACGCAGAGAGATCTGTCTGGGTCTACATCCTGTGGGTTTATGACAGACAGAATGACAGCAGTGCAGAAGGTCTATCCGTAAGTGCGGTTTTCTAGGATTTCTTGAGCTGTGGTGCTGATGCAGGCAACAAACCTTTTTAAGTCCAGCTCATTTGTAAACAGTTAACGTCGGAAAGACGGTACATTACACCTGCTACACTGTTATCTATGGGCATTTATGAGAACTACGAAAAAAACTGAAAAGAATTGCAAATGTTATTGCCTTGAGGATGCTATTTCATAGGTCAGGAGACTTAATAGAGTTCTCAGATACGGTTCATTTACAGCATCACTTGTCAATTTCCTTTCCAACGCTTTGTAGGAAAACACTGAAAATAGATTTGAAATACAAACTAATAGATGGATGGCACAGGTCTCACTTATTGCTATCACTGGAAATATTTAATTTGTCTTTATTCTCTCTTACTGTACGTGACACGAATTTCTAAAAGCACAAATATCTCATGTCCCCTTACGGTCAATTTGACAAAATATTATGCATGCCCTTTTTGTTAAAGGAGTAGTTCGCTTTCAAAAGAAATGTTCATGATCATTTACATCCGAGATGTTTATGTATTTGTTTCTTTAGTGGAAAAGAATTAAGTTTTTTTTTCACCATATAGTGACTTCAATGGACTCCAAACGGTTGAATGACAGTTTCAGTGCATCTTAAAGGGCTTTAAACCATACCACACCATGAATAAAGGTCCTATCTAGTGAAACCATCGCTCATCTTCTAAAAAAATATATGCTTTATAAACACAAATGTTCCTCTTGTTCTGTCCCGCGATGCGCGTTCTTGACTTGACGTTATAAGTAAAACGTTGAAAATTTGCACGTTCAACTTGTAAACACAGACTCTGTACTTCCACCAACCTCAAGCGTGACCTTTTCAACGTATTCACGTATTTTGTGAAGACATTTTCTTTTCTACTAAAGAAACAAACACATAAACATCTTGGATGACACGGGGGTGAGTGAATTATCATGAACATTTATTTTGAAAGTGAACTCCTTTAAAGAGATGTTTTAGATCAAGTAAACGACATGTCACACCGCAACATGTTTTCTTAGAAATCTGTCCAAATGACAAACTGTTACTATACTGCAAAGGTCCCTTAGCAAACTACAGGACATCATGATCATAATCACTGCCAAAAAGATGACATGCTCTGTGCATTACCTTGCACTTCCTTTTCATCTCTTGTGTTTAAATGCATGCACTTTTCTCAATTACCTTCTACCTGTTCTTTAACTGCCAGCGCATAAACATTCAGAGCTACACTGACGGCAGCCGCCCGCGGGGTTCACAGGATGTGTGTGTGTGTAAGCTTGTCACCGCATCTGTGAGTAACTGTCCATGGAAGTGTATACACAATAGATGGGGGAAAGTTTAAGCTCTTTGTGTGTGTGTGTGTGTGTGTGTGTGTGTGTGGTTAGCTCGGAGCGATACGTGTTGTGGGTTCTACACATTGTTTGTTCTTCACACTGTCTGAAAGGGACAGCCATCCTTAATACTCTATCCACCCACACCAGCTCACACACACACAGACACACACAGACAAACAGGCACGAACACACCGTGCGCCCCTGTATTTGCAGATCTGCGGATGACAAATGACTTGTAAACTTGCATTAGCATCAGCAGAACAGAAAAACACGCCACATGTTTCCCCCATGCGGTTCTTTTCATTCCAGAATCACCGCATGACAAATAGTCAGGATTTAGGAAAGAATGCCGTGTGCCAAGATCTCATTTAGCCCTGTATATAAGAGACGGCGTGTGTGCAAAGCACATGAAATTACAGGAGGGATGGTCACGAAGGATGACTGGCGGATTAGTGAGGTGGACTAGTTTTAGATTGTTCCTTAATGATTTACTTTTTTTTAAAGTTTGTATTTTTTTACTGACAGTATTTTAATCGGCATGCTGACAGCGTGCTGTGCTGTTCGCTGTTACGCAGTCTGTGCAGAAAACCCCTCTGTGAGAGGCTATGTCTTTAAATTTGTTCAAACGAACCAATGTGACACATACTGAGATGGATGTCTTTTCTATGACTGAAGGGACAGTTCATCCCCCTTAAAAAGCTGTCCTCATTCCAAACCGAAACCTGTATGACTTTTTATGCAGAACACAAAAGAACGTTGATTTCCAAACAACATGCCTCATTGACTTCCATTGTATGGACAAAACCGCCGGACATATCTCAAACTATCTTCTTTTTGTTTCATAGAATGAAGAGTCCGATAGAGTTACGAATAACGTGAGGGTGAATAAACGATGACAGAATTAACATTTTAGGGTGAACTATCCCTTTAAGACCGCTGCGTCCTTTACATTATGATGGGCTCCATCTAGACATGTTTTTTTGCCTAAAAAATATAAACTTGCCTATTCACACAGAGCGAAACATGTTGAAAATATGACATTTTGCTTATCGCTAATAGAGAACCCCATTAAGGCAAATATGACCGCAGATCAGTGAACACAAAAAGAGGTGAAATGAAAAAGGGAGAATCTGAGCAAGATGACAAGAGAGAGAGAGACGATGATAAAGACATGGAGATGTTGCCTAAAGGCTGCAGGTTATATGGATGATGAGGAGGGGGGACACAGAGATCGAATTGATGCTCCTGTGGTCTCTGGTGCCGGCTGGACGGATGGACAGATACATAAAGAGGTAGAAAAAAAAGCGATAGAGTGATAAGAAGATGGATGACTTTACTGAGCGATGTAGCGCGGCACGGATCAGAGACAGCCATCGCCCGCGGCAACACAGGACTCGGCCCATAAAGCCGGCAACATCGCCGGAACAAAATCACCATGGAGATGAGATTTTGCCACTCTGCCCCAGCACGGCGGAGCGTCCCAGACTCCACAGTGGCGGGAGAGGAGAGATTGAAGAGACGGACTGACAGTGAGACAGATGATAAAAGAGAGAGAGAGAGAGAGGCTCAGAGATGCTGTGACTGTCTGTCTTCAGCAATAGTGGAATGCTTTCACCAGAACTCAACATAGCAAATGTTTTATTAGGCCTGCGTGGCGTAAAAACGCAAACACTCGCAATCATGCTGGCAACAAGATGAGTATATCTGTCAGGATGTTTCGGAGTGGATTTATTTGTGATGGTTTTAGTCTAGCTCATGTGTTCAGGACTGCTGTTAACACACAAGTGACAAGACACACAAATATAATCACACATTTAACACCTTTACAGTACTTACAGGGCTTTTAATATGTTAAGCATTTGCTTATCAGTAAACACACCTTTGAATATTAGGACCCCACCTTCACACAAACACACATCTTGGCTTTCCATGTTTTATGGGGACATTTCATAGACGCAATGGTTTATACTGTACAAACTGTATATAATATTCCCTTCCCCTAAACCTCACAATCACACAAAACTTTCTGCTCTGTTCGATTTTCAAAAAATGTAATTTTGTATGATTTATAAGGTTGTTTCCTCATGGGGACCAAAAAATGTCCCCACAAGGATTTTGGATATTGCCATCTGGACCCTTGTGTCCCCATACCGTAGGGTTTACCAGGTACACACACTTGTTGGTATTTGTGGTTTACAGGGACATTCGATAGACGTCATGCATTTTACAGTGCACAAACTGTATATTCTATCCCCTAACCTTAAGAATCATTAAAAAGTTTCAGTGCTTTTTAGTCAGCATTTTTTTTTTTTGAAATCAGCATGTCCTCATAATGTAGGGGGCGTGGCCAAACACATGAATACAGGACTGTGTTTACTTATAATGTTGGTCAAACCAGTGCACACACACACACACAACCCTGTTCACACCAAGACTGATAATTATAAAGCTGACCGTAACCATAACTATATTAGCATCACACTAAAGGACAATAACATCGTCTCATTCGTCTAAATAAGGGCGTGCTTTAGGCTTGCAGTGTTTTTACATGAAGCAAATTTATATAATTACTGCCGACGTGCAAGTAAATATCGGCTATTTATAATAGACTATAACTTAGTCTTTCTCTAATTGTACTTTTAAAAATAAAATAAACATAAATTATCCCCATAATGAAGCTGTTTTCCTTTAGGGGTTGTTTCCATGTGGTTTTGCTGCAGTTTACAAGTTTTGTTTGTGGGCACGTTTTTCTCCCTACAGCTTTATAAAACGCACCCACGCTTGTGAGGGCCGGTTTTAATGTAATAAAAACAATTCACTGGCATGCTGTGTGAATACATTAACGTTTCGGCTTCGGGGCTTTTTCGCACATTCTTGCAAGAAGGTAAAGCGCAGGACATGGAGGGTGGCAAGAGACACGATAACAAGGAGAATCAGGAAAGGAGGAGTAAAAAAAGAGAAAAACTTGAGGGGGAGAGGGACAACACAACAACATATGGTGACAACACTCTGACAGGAAAGAGAGCAAGACTTGAGGGCGAGCGAGAGAGACGGATGAGAAGAGACTCACCACGGCGAGCCGTAGATTCGGAAGCCCCTGACGGTAACATCAGAGTCCTGCAGGTAGATGCAGTTGGTGAGCAGAGACTGAACGTTCTCGTAGTTCTCCGGCTTGAGTTTGGAGGCAGAAGGAAAGTAGTAGAAATCCTGCTTTATCAGGTCTGCCATGAACTCCTGATCAAACGTCAGCTCGTGGTTTCCGGCTATAACGATTTTTATCTCGTAGGGCAGAGTACCTGAGGAAGGAAAACACCGCTGTCATTGTCCTCATTAAAATAACCAAAACAGACAATAGAAAAGATTTTTTATATTTATGCCCAATGAACCATTACTTCGCATTTAAAGCTGCAATACGTAACTTTTCGGTTAAAAATGAACATTAATGAGTTATTGGGCAAGTACGTAAAAACCAGTGTTCAGAACTGTATTCATGATTCATAACAATAAGCTTATAATAGTGAAATAATGACATTTGACTTTAACCCATAAATAAAGTAACTTCAAAAGCAATTTTAAATTTCAAAAAGTAATGGCGATAGAAAGATAAAGTCACGGACTGCAAAGAAAATTCTAGCTCACAAAATACTATGCAGTTCTTTTTGTTACTATTAAGAATATTATTAATTACTATGTTTTTATAGAAATTACTCAGATTTTTCCAGCTATTTTTTTCATGATCAATCACTATTGATTCATATTCTGATATATCACGGTTGGGCTGTCACAATATATCGGCATTGTCAATAACTGTGATATTAAAATAAAAGACAAAACAAAAATATGCAAAATTAAATAGTAATTCCACATAAGGCATCATTTATTTCCTACAAAGGTATTGCATTAGATACCGCGAAAAGTAACACAGCCATCGTGAATTCTGTTGACCACGATGACCGTTGAGGGGGGCGCTAATCTGATATAATGACAGCCCTGTTTTAGCGTTTTCCTGAGTATTTCATGTGGAGCGTACAGTACTTGGTATAAGGTGTCTTAAAGGCATAATGTGTGATGGCTCAAGGAATACATCTAGTAGGGTTTGAACCTACAACCTTTCAGTTATAAGCCCAGGTCTTTAACCCCTAAGCCTGTAGAAGACGTTCTGTGCATTTGGGGAAAATTTGTAAAATACTTAGTTTAAAAACGTACACTTGAGTAAATGTAAATATTAGTGCTAGGCCACGTACTTAACACTCATCGCCAGCCCAAATCCCCATCAAGTTAGCCAAGATATAGCTTACGAGCAGACAGACCAGTGGAAATGGAAAGTTGGGAGCGATGGGCACAGATTCCATGTGGGCCTGCCAATAAAGTACACTGGTACTGTATTACGCTGGTTGATGCTTGCACATTTTCTTCTGGGCTTTATCCCGCAGGCAGAATTTACTACATCAAATCATAACGTGAAGCTGACATGTCTTGAGCTTCATACACAACGTAAATTAAAATGGCACTTCGTAGTTTGATGTCAATAATGCGCACATATTATTACTTCTCATTCCATCTTTCCGCAGCTCCGCAAGACGTTCGCTGAGGAGAGGAGCGAACCTGTCCACGCCTGACAAACATAAAGACAGTCTGTCCACACAAATCTCCTCTCTCCGAAACGCTCTCCCAGCAGCCCCCGCGGATGCGAGGCGAAATTACACCAAACATCTGGAAACGTTGGCTTTATTTGAAAAGTGTCATGAAAGAGATGAGATGCGTCAGAAAGTGTAAGGTTTGAGGTGTGACGGCGAGTTCAGTCAGCCTGTGTTTTGACAATCACGCAGCCAAGCGCGTCCCTGAAAAGCGGCAATTAAATTGTGGGCGGGAGTGATTTTGGGGGGGGCTGGGTGTCGGCATTGAGATTCTACGAAAAAATGACAAAGCGCGCACACACGCGGCCCCTCACGCGCACTTATGCTCAGAATGTGTGACTTACCAGCAATTTGCCTGACACTTAACATGTGCACAATACGTGATGCGGCACCTCTAAAAACCTGTGCCCGTAAGCAAAATTTGATCATCGTTGATGATCGTAAAAGAAAGACATGGACAGAAATGACTTCTGTGTGGCAGATGCTTCACAATCATCACCTCAGGAGTCTTGGATATTTAAAGCTTCTAAGCGGCAAGGCTCTGATATGGTTCATGCCGTATGCTTTTGTAATGCACTTAATATTGAACCTGATCTCAGCTCAATCTTAACTTTTCTCTGCTGTCGTCTGATTTGATTTCCAAGCAATTTTGAGAGAGCTGATATATTGGAATGCATGTTAAACTCTTTCTGACTCAACATCACATTCTCATATATCAATATACCTCTTTTGGTCTTTATATATACTAGGTGTGCTAGCTGCATGTCTCTCATACCCCTTACCAGTTTTTCACTTTATGCATAACATCATCTATCTAAAAACTATACACACAAAGGGGAAACAGAACAGTTATTTATTATCACAAAATTAACATGTTCAAAGTGATACTGTACTAGAGCGCATTGCGTCCGTGTTCACAAAGTTTACTTTGTAATAGTGTGACATTGGTTCTTAACTGGTTTTGCTAAACCCTGGATCACAGGTCTTAAGTAGCATGGGAACATTTTTAGTAAAAGACAAAAATATATTGTTTTGGTTCAAAATTGTCGATTTTTTTCTTTTATGCCCAAAATCATTAGGATATGAAGTAAAGATCATGTTCCATGAAGAGATTTTGTAAATTTCCTACCTTAAATATATAAAAACTTTATTTTTGTGTGTGGATGGTTTACCACAGTAACTCAGATTCCAGAGTTTTAAACAGTGGTATCTCAGTCAGATATTGTCCATTCCTAACACCTCAAACATCCATAGAAATCTTATTTATTCAGTTTCCAGATTATGTAAAAATCCCAATTTCGAAAAATGTACCCACATTTTACAGTTGACTCATATGACAACCAAAACTTGCACCAAAACTGTTTATTCTAAAAAAATAAAGCTCACTAAATAATCGTCATTGCAATATTAACACATGTCAGTGTTTCTGAATACGTCTTGAAATTCATTCTAAGAATCATCCCACAAAACAAACTGTGGTCAACACAAACCCCAAACGTCCATTAGTGATCATTCAAAATGAGGATGGCCATATCATAACTAATATTCACTATTTTTAGAATTTGGATTTTTTTAATATAACTTCAAAGCAGCTGTACAGATATAACCGATAATAGCTAATATCTTACTTCGTTTCAACAAGTGAAAAAATTAACTCCCGTAGACTTTGGCCTTTTAATAGCTTTAAGACCCTGATCCTACTAAATTTCTATTATCTTGGACGAAACATCTTGCCATATGCACCTTCTGTTACTATACTGTATATTCACTCAATAACGTAAATCGTAATACGCGTCTTCATGTCCAAAGAAAATAAAGTATTCCATATTGTGTTTATGTTATGCAGCATCGGTTTCGCATACATGTGTAGGCACTGCAGAAGTGTGAAAATCTCTCCGTGCATATGTTCATCTCTGTGCACTCTCTCTCTCTCTCTCTCTCTCTCTCTCTCTCTCTGGCTCATATAGATTCCAAATGGCCTGGCTTCTACAAAGGTGGAATTACAGAGAAAAATCACCATTTTACAATGGAGTCTTTCTTTCTGAAACACAAAGCAAAAAAAGTCTTTGGAAGCAATCAATCACACAAATACAAAACGCCAGCGAGAGGAAGGACGTCGCTTTTGTGAGGGAGAGGGAAACGGGTGGAAAAAAAAGTATGCCGATTTCTGCCCAAACGCCTAATCCGGACACCCGGACGAGTGTGTGCTTCTCCTTGTTATTAGTCTCTATCTTCTTGCACTCTTTGTCTTTGATTTCAAAAGCACTTTCAAGCTGCCAATAGCTTAAATTTCACTGTGAACCTGAGTGACAACGGCTTGTGTTCTTTTATGTACTTTCACTTCAAAAACAACGCAATTAAAGGGAATGAATGCGGGCCCATGCGTGCCCACACATACATGCCGGAAAAAAGCATGTTCGACCGTTCAGACACACACACACTCATACGCAATGTCTCCTAACGCCTAAACGTGTTTTGTGAGCCGCAAAACAAACATATGTGCACGTATGTTGCGGACGGGTGGAATCAGGGCTTTAGAGGTGCATAAGCCTGTAGGAAGTGTCCGGATTTGAGCTCTATTGTCATAGCTGATCTGGTGGGTGGTCTCTGGACTTTGATGGAGCAAATCCTCCAACCACCAAAATTCTGAGCCCATTCAAGAGGTTTATCGAGCTGTCTCGCTCTGCAGCAGACGCTTCTGCGAGACATTTGCCACCTACGTGATATCTGCTCTTTCTTGTAAGCTGGCCGACTTGAGAAAGTTTCTGCCAAAGACATAACTGCACGTTTAATACACGCAACACAAGTTATGTTTAATCATGATGTTCTGGAGAATACAAACGTATAATTCATACAGTACATAGATTCTTCAGATTCTATGTAAATGACAGTGCTGCATTGCGTCTTCTTGGGCAATTTCACAAAAATGCCAACATTGCCACAAAAAAAACGATTTTCAGGATTGTCACATCCATAACGCTTCATATTCCACATAAATGGACTCATGAAAATTAATATAAAGTAACTATTGGATGTTCTATAAAGAAACATCCCTTCTCCATTCATTGGGTATTATTGCTTCAGGATTGTGCATTTTATTTTACAGAAATCCTATAAAGTTTATCGTCTCCCAGAAAACACTTATTTTTTTGTCACATCCAAATGTTTATTTCTTTCATAGACTGACATTTTTTGATGTTTAGACTCAATCAACAAGGGTTCAGTAAACTTTAAACAGATGGTTCGATATAATCATAACATATTAATTCTCTGATTCTCATTTTTGTCACATCCGTAACGCTGGAATTGCCCTCACTGTATAGACATCAAATTCATCAGAAATTCTGTCAGAATTATTCTTATGTTAACTATCCAATACTCATACATGTACAGTTATATTACCTAAATAGCACAAATGGTTTTAAGGGACTGTGGGGGCAGTTCAAGTTCAGAAAGGTACATGATTTCTTATGATAGGACCATTTAAAGCATATTTGTGTTATCTGATATGTTTAATACAGTAGATGATTTGTTTTTTGGCTTTTACAAAAGCTCCCCAGCAGGCTAAACCTTCCATGTTTTAAGTCTGTTTTATAATGGGAGCATAACCAAAGTGTTATATAAAACTGTATATCTATGAATAACGGTCCATAAAGCAACAAAAATATGGTAAATGACATATAAATAGTGTCTGTAACCTCACGTAGATATGAAGACAAACATTAAGAAATGATGGTACGAAAGTATATATTTAAATATACACACTACAGAAGACAAGCCAAAGTTTTGATCTTTTGTTTCTCTGTTCAAGTTAAAGATGGTAAGGAGAGTCAAGCTGCCATGTTAATAATCCATCGCTACACATTCAGGCGGGTAAACTCATGGCAGACTGAAGAAGCAGCAGAAAGCTGCAGAGCTTGAAGGAGTAAAGAAAGAGAAAGCACATTAAACTTTCATGCCGCTTTTCTCTCCAGATAGAGGGAATGGAGGGAAAACTCTAAAGTTGAGAGAAAGGAGTAAGAAAGGTGTAAACTTTTCTCCCAACATTCTTCCGCCCCACACACATGTCAAAGCCCACGCATCTGTCACATACACCATTGGGGTGATCTATTATTCATAACTAGGACAGGACAGTACAAGACAAGGGGGAAGAATCAAACCTCCCTGACCTGAGAGGAAGACAGAAACGATATTATAGTCTTTACGCAGTGGTTCTCTTTCATTAACCGCGTGTATGTTGTTGTTTTCACAGAAATTATAATTCAAATTTACTTTGAGATTCAAATTAGAACCAACTAAAAAATACATGCATTTTTTTGTAGAAATTAAAAGATGTGGTCTTATAAATATTCTTATGTAGTTAAATTTGTTCAGAAAGCCTTTATACTGTATGCAGATGGTTTGGGTGTGTATTTAATAACTGAAGGGAGGATCATTTCTGTGTAATATTTACACAATTATTTCCATATACAAATTGTCAAACTTTACCTGTCAAATCTATAGACTAGTGCTCCAAATCACAGGACAAACTTCATTCAAAGTAGGATTTGGCATCTACTGCACTCCGGACAGACATTTGATAAAACGATTGATTTTATTTTTCAGTAAAACACGCTGCCGGTGCAGTACATTCCACCCCTGATCTCAAGAAGCTGTAGAATCATAATTATTAGGAATTATTGTCCATGTTCATTATTTTCTTTTTAGATCTCACTTGCTCACCAGTCAGTACAAAGCTCAAGTACACAGTGTGATTCAAATACTGTTCCTTATGTCAACAGTGTAAAAACACAAAGGACGTAAATCTGCATGAACGATAGAAGCAAGCAGTTTCAATCTCACTTTCTACTTGGATCATTTGATTTGAAAATCACGAGAATGCATTTGTGCTCCAACACTTCTGCAACCTCTTCATACATCAACACTAATTCATTTTTATTCATAATTCTTTATATTTAATCTTACATGCATTTCAGCTTGTCATTCCTCAGGCCCAAGTGAAATGCAACCATAAACAAACCGTCCAAAATATTGAAGCTGACAGGTTCAAAGACGTCCCTCACTGTGATCTCAAACAGCCCCGAGTCCTTGCAAACATACAGAGAGAGAGAGAGAAAGACTTCCAAAGATCTGAAAAGGAAAAAGAGGCCACGACTCGACAGCATCCCCAAATTAAGGTACACATAAATCTGTGTGCGTATGTGTGTATTTGCATCGCGAGGGTAAAACGTAAATCACATCTCTGAGGATTGCAGAGTTTTCTCAGATACACAGGAGTGAAGATAAAGAGATACGGCGCATAATAAATATTTATATGGAGACGAACGCAAGAACAAACGTGAGAACTTCCTTTCTGGTACGAAGCAAAGACAAGTCAGACCAGGAGAGACTCAAGAGGAGAATGGAAGATCTTAACGTATGAGATCTTAACGTAGACGTATGAGAAGGAATCTTAATCTGGCTGCTGACTAACCTCCATCCAGGTGTCCTGCCTACTGTCCTATCCCATCCCTCATCCTTTTCTCGTTTTTTTTTTTGAAAGTATCGTTGATTTTTCCAGAGAGGTATTACTGTAGATGTACAGAACCATGATAGAAGACAAACAGTGCAGCAATGGAAATGAATCATTCATACTTTATGATCTCTGAATGTCAATGACACCTTTAATAAACACCTTCAAGATAAATAGATATCAAAGATATATTTTTATGTTCAAAATCAATTATTTTAACTACGTCCTTTGATAATTGAATTAAAAAGACCCAGCCACAATAAAGTACTTGATGTGTTTGAAGTGTCAGACCGTGTCTGTGTTTCAGACAAGTACCAGTTCAGCTGTTCACAAACCTCAAAACTCTCCCGTAATAAAAGCTTTTTGTACACTAACATTTCGAAGGTGTTGGTCTTCATCTGAAAGCCTGTCAATCTGTCAGCATCGAAGGGGAAGCCATGAAACACATTTATATTTTTCCAGCATGCAGACAGACAACGACTATTCAGTACAGTAGCAACTCGCTGTTTGAGGGGCCGGTCATAGAGAAAGCTGACATGGTGGAATAAATAATTACGAGACGTTGCCTTCTTATTGGATAAAGCCCCGCAGCCTCATGAATAATTATAAGACATTGTAAGACGTAGATGTGCACAATAGTGCTATTCCAACAATATCTCATCATTTTCACATTCGTTGACAGTGAATCATTGTACGAGTCTTTTCCACTTTTACCTCAAAGGCACAGGAGCAAAGAACAATCTGTGATTTATTACTTCTACGTTAATGCCATTTGGACAATTCTACGCCCCCTTAATACCTCACATTTACTGGGTGGGCCAAGTTTCTGAGCATCACATATACATTGGCACGTGTTGATATATTTATCTGACTGACCTCAGAAGAATAGAGTTGACCTCAAAAAATTGAGTTGCTTCAAAACATTGTCTCTTAAGACTCTAAAAGTTCCCGAATGCATTCACAGGCCATTCACACGACTTCTCATTACACTTTTAAAGAAGAAATGATCCCATAACCTTCCTATCAAAAGTAATCTCAGTCCATAATCTCTATGCAAATGAAGTGGTTCATGGGTTCATCAGGGGGCTGTCCTTACCGAGCCAGTCGTTGAACTTCTTGACCTCGCTGGGCAGGCCGAGCTCTGTGAAGTCTCCTGCGTGCAGCAGCACGTCACCATACGGCATCTGAATGGTGTCTGTGCGCGAGTGCGTGTCCGAGATGCACACGAACCGTGTGTAGCCTGGAGGCTTTGGGGTATCGTGGGGCAACGGATCTACCCTGCAAAAGAGAGAGAGGGAGAGAGGTGCAGAATTACATGAAGTGCAATATCGTTCTCTCGTGGGTTTAACCATTGCATTGGCAGAAACGGGTCTCTGAGGAACACTGCCGATTTTGAATAAGAATGGCCCACTTTAAAATGTCTCCTGCTGGGTCGGCTGCATTCAGTCTTTACGGTAACACACATGCACATTGACACGTGTTTATTTGCAAATCGCCGTGAATCATACATAGCGGGTAACAAAGCAATAAAGAAGGACAGCTCTTATTTAAAGAGTTATTGAACATGAAAAATCAAGACCAGAAATCCTCAAAAAAGACCTTGAAACACTAGGAGGAAGAAGGAACAATCGCATAACTGAGCAGTAACAGAATGAATTGTTAACTTGGCAGGCGAAATTTGTGACGTCACTAAACGGACCTCATGAATATTAATAAGCTGAGGATGACATCACTTGGGCTACGTTCACACAGCACCAGAATACGGTTGTCAGTCCTGTATTTGAGTTCTTAATAGGGTTGTGTTCACACGCATTCTACGGAAGAGTATTAGGGCCAAGCAATATAAAAATAATAAAACCATGTCGAGATAAAAGTCAATACAATGCGAGATTAAACCTGCAGTTTTCGAGAAAAAAGTCTAAATCAAACGTCAAGAATAAATTCAATACATTTCGAGATGAAATTCGTTGTTTTCAAGAGAAAAATCGTTAAATTTTGAGAAAAAAATTGGAAATTAAATTTCGAGTATTCTAGCTATTCTTTGAGAATAAAGTCCTTGTGGTTCGTGAAAGAAACTTTTTAAATAAAATGTCGCTCCTGGACGGCCGCTGCAACGCGTGCAGTTTGTGTCAATGAATGCATCAAAATTACATCAAAATCTCTCGTTTTAGAGAAAAACTGAGGATAAAGTCGTATAAACTGAAAATGAACAAAGTATAGTTTGTTTATTCTTAACATTTTATTTCGACTTTTTTTCATGAACCAAAAGGACTTTATTCTCAAATTATAGTGCGTTAATTCTCGAAATTATATTTCGAGTTTTTTGCTCAAATTGTAACGATTTTCTCTCGAAAAACAATGACTTTATTCTCGACATTTTATTTCGGGTTTAATCTCGCATTGTAATGACTTTAATGCCGACTTGGTTTTATTTTTTTATTGGCTGGCCCTAATGTGAACGTTTAAAATTCACCTTGCAAAAGGAGCAATAAAAACATAATTTTCTATTTATTTGGAGTGGCGTTTTGTATTGTGTCCCCTTTTCCGAAGGGCCCTTCGCAGGGCGCTATATCCCGTTTGGAACGCACCGCTTGTCTGTCACGTCATGTGACGCATGCGCGTGCAGAAGTTTCGCGCCGTTAATAACTGGTCGTAGTAGTGAGTGAATCTGTAGTGACAGTGATAAACATGACAGAGAGGCGTCGTGTGGTCTGACGCACAGATTAGGAGAAAATAAAACTTTTATTAAGTGTATGATTGGACGAGGGTATTCGAAACAAATTGTCGGGGACAAAAATAAACCTTTTTCTGATAATTTCTGAGAGAATGAAAGAACCGAGAGTTATCAGAAGTGATGTACAATGTCGAGTGAACATGTGGATAACAACAAGCGATCTGGAAGACATAAATATTTCTCAGAACTCTACCAGATTCTTTAGGATAACGTCTTGGTTACGTATGTAACCTCAGTTCCCTGATGGAGGGAACGAGACGTTGTGTCGAGAACGACAGATGGGGTTCGCCCTTGAGAACCAATCAACTCTGACTACTATAGAAAAGGCCAATGAAATTTGGCGAATGCAATTTGCATGCCGGGCTCCGCCCCCGGAAATCCGGTATAAAAGGAGGCCGGCGTGCAGCATTCACTTACCTTTGTTCTGAAGAGCCTGAGACCTCTCAAACTGCAGCAGAATACGATACGTGTTCGTGGCATAAGGGACACAACGTCTCGTTCCCTCCATCAGGGAACTGAGGTTACATACGTAACCAAGACGTTCCCGTTCTGTCGGTCTCTCGACGTTGTGTCGAGAACGACAGATGGGGTTGCCTATGGAAAACGCCACAACGCTGTATCGCGTCACAATCTCTAGCGAAGCGACGGTAACAAGCCTGGGCGTGTCATCTCGAAGCTTTCGTGAGACTGTAACCTTCCAGTGTGGTGGTCGGGGGGTTCCAGAGCTTTCTTGGAGAAAGATGGGTACAGCCCTGACCGGTAACTTTCACGGACGGGGCCTTAGCTCTCTATAGGCGAGAGGCCGTCCAGATCAGTTTACACCGGGTAAGCGCGACTCTTAATCAGAGAAGCGCTACAGAGGCCACCTCCTACCCGTGGGGAGGAATATGGTGGATATAGGTATGGTCTCGTCCTTGGAGGAGAACGCATGGAACGTGCGGACTGAGTAGTTAGCCGCGAGGTGGAGGCCCACCTGGGGAAGCTCATGGGTTACCAGGAGTGGGAACCATTCTCATGAGGATACATCAGACGGAACAGCCCACGGAGGGGGTGTTACAGACGTCCGGTAGCACTAGGTCCGGTTAGAGCTATCTGTGATAGCTCACATGGTATCCCGGCCTAAGGGGGAAGGCTGCTCTGCCCAGCCAGCCCCCAGGGGGTGCTTGTTTGGTGATGGATGGAATGCCTATTCTTAACCAGTGTCTGGGTAAGAAGGGAGGCTGGTGAGGTACCAGTTTCTTAGCGATGTGTTCGGGTAAGAAGAAAAGGTAAATAGCACACTGACCCAACCTGTTAGAGGGTGGAAAGGTGCTTTCGCAGGCATACGCCCCCCCGGATGCCAGTCCTACATGTCGCCACGCAGGACGTGGGCTGACACCGGGTTTACGCGAAGGTTGTTAACCCTTGCGAAGGTGTTTGGGCATAGCCCAACCCGCAGCTCTACAGATGTCTGCTAGAGAGGCGCTTCTGCCAGTATCCAGGAGGTGGCTAAACTCCGTGTGGAGTGAGCCCTCACTGCCAATGGGCATGGGAGATTCTGAGATCGGGATGCCGTCGTAACGGCGTCCACGACCCAGTGCGCCAGCCTCTGTTTGGAGACAGCCTTCCCCTTCTGCTGTCCTCCAACAGACACGGAGCTGGTCAGAGCTTCAGAGCTCTGCGTGCGGTCCAGTACGTACTGGACACAACACTAATCGGGTTGGGTCTTCCTCCCCCATGGGGAGCGCCTGCAAGTTCACCACTTGGCCCCGGAGGGAGTAATGGGAACTTCTTGGGCACGCATCCGGGCCTGGGTCTCAAGATAACGTGAGAGTTTCCAGGGCCGAGTTTAAGGCAATCCAGGGACACGGAGGATGCTCGGTGGTCCCCTACCCTCTTGAAGGAAGTGAGCGCCGTCAGGAGGGCCGTCTTACTCTATGAGGAAGATCGGAACCTCCGAGGGGCTCTTTGGGGGGCCCTGAGGCTCCCCAGGACCACTTAGGGTCCCAAGAGGGTATGGAGCGGAGATGAGGCGGATTCCGCCCTCTCGCTGCTTAGGAACCTGGTGACCAGGTCGTGTTGCCCTAGAAACTTTCCACCGACTGAGTCGTGATGAGTGGCAATAGCGACTACATACACTTTCAGTGTGGAAGGGAGATGTTAGTCTCCAGTCTCGTGAGGAGGGGAACACAATCCTGATCAAGCACCTCAGTGGGTCTTTCTCGTTGAGAAAGACACCAGGACGAGAAGAGGCACCGTCTAGAGGCGTGTAACCGCCTAGTAGATGGGGCCCTAGCCTGGGTGATGGTCTCAGCCGTATAGGGGGAGTAGCCATCTTAGGATCTTCTCGTCCCGTCTAGAGACCAGACATGGGTGTTCCAGAGGTCTGATCTGGGATGCCAGAACGTGTCCTTCCCCTGAGAGAGCAGGTCCTCTGTCAGGGGAATGGTTCAGGGGGAGTCGCTGTCCAGAGCATCGGCTCTGAGGCCAAGTGCGGTTAGACCGGTGTGGTGTAACCAATAACACTTGGTGCTCCTGCTCCCTGACCTTGCACAGAGTCTGTACAAGAAGGCTCCTGGGGGGGGGAAGGTGTGCTTCCGCCCATCCCGCGGCCAGCTGTGCGCAAGGATATCCGTGCCGAGGGCAGGGACTATCAAGCGGGCAAATGGTGGTGTTACGGGAGGTGAACAGGTTTTACCTGGGCCTACCCGAACAGCCTCCAAATGAGCTGGACTGCACGGGGGTGGAGTCGCCACTCTCCACGAGGCATAAACTGGCGAGAAAGCACGTCGGCTGTCTAGTTCAGTTTGCCCGGGGTGTGTGGCCTGCAGGGAACGAGTCACCTGTTGACTCCACCGGAGGAGGCGTCGAGCAAGTTGTGTTTAGCTGCTGTGTGCGAACGCCACCCTGACGATCTGTATTCGCTACAGCTATAGTGCTGTCCTCGGAACAGCACGTGCATGTCTCGCACGAGAGGCCGTAGCCTGCTCAGTGCAAGTAGCATAGCCCACAACTCTTGGCAATTGATATGCCAGCGCAGGCGGGGGTTCGTCCAACACCCCACCTGCGTGCCCGTTGCACACTACACCGCACCCCTGCAGGGAGACTTCAGTCGTCACCACGACCTGCCTCATAACCTGCTCAAAGGGACCTGAGTCCGTTGAAAAAGTCATAAAGACTAGGGGTTATGGTGCGTCGGCAGCAGGGCGGCATCACCATGCGCCTGCTGCCGGTGTGCCACGCTCTCCTCGGAACTCGACTCTGAAACCAGTGTTGGAGCGGTGTCATGTGCATCAACTCGAGGGGTATTAACCCGCGAGGACGCCATGTGTCCCAGGAGCCTCTGAATTGTTTCAGGGGGACCGCTGTCTGCCTAAAATGTTCATTTCAGACAGTTCAACACTGGTTGGGCACAACTGCGGACAGGTGTGCTGACATGGTGACAGAGCTGAGTTCCATACCGAGAAAGAGGATGCTCTGCACTGGGGAGAGCTTGCCCCTCTCTTGGTTGACCTGGAGTCCCAATCGACCTAGGTGCCGGAGCACCAGGTCCCTTTGTGTACATAACAGATCTCGCGAGTGTGCCAAGATAGGCCAGTCGCTGAGATAGTTTAGTACCCGCTCGCCTTCCTCCTCTCAGGGAGAAAGGGCGGTCAGGGACAGACCGAAAGGGAGGACTCTGTACTGATATGCCCGCCTCTCGCACGCGAACCGTGGGAACGGCCGGTGTCGAGGAGGATCGAGACATGAAAGTAAGCGTCCTTCAGGTCGATTGCCACGAACCAATCCTGACACCTCATAGATGTCAGGACGCGCCTCTGTGTGAGCACCCTGAATGGCAGCTTGTGAAGGTGCTCTGTTCAGGGTACGCAGCCTTTGGGGGCAACCCGCCGTCTTTCTTGGGAACGATGAAGTGCGGGTGGTGACCCACTGAACATCTTGGTTTTGAGGGACGAACTCGATGCCTGTTTTGCCAGAAGGGTGGTGACCTCTACCCGAAGTACGGAGGCGTCCCTGCCTCTGACAGAGGGAGAGATGATGCCCCGAAACTTGGGTGAGTCTCTGGCGAACTGGATCGAGTAACCAAGACGGACCGCCCTCATTAGCCAGCGAGACAGTGTGGGCAGCTCTCGAGCTCCCAGGGACTGTGACAGGGTGACCAAGGGGACGGTCTGCTTCATCATTCCCACGGGGGGTGGTTCGTCGGCTGGCGGAGCTAACCATGTCACGGGGAGTCCCCGGAGGGAAGGTTTTTGCTCCGCCTGCTTACCTGCCTGGCGGGACAACGGCACGCACTGTCGGTTTGAGAGTGGTGACAGCTGTCATATGAGTACGACCTCACGCCTCGCCAGGGTGTGAGGTCGGTTCGCCGAGCACAGTCCAGTGGAGTGTGCGATCGGCTGCAAGTAAACCCGGGGAGAACAGAAAACTCAGTGAGTAAGTGGGCGCCAAGCCCTAACAAGGGCCCGGCTTTGGTGACGAGGCAGGAGTCGTCCCGTACCGACCGATCAGAGCCGTGGCTGTGAAGGTTCGGGCCCGATGTTGTTCTCCCTGGGGTCTTCCCGTCAGTGTCCCTTCTCGCGAGGAGGTTGCTGACGGGGTGGAGGTTTCCCCCTCGACCTCTGCTTCCGGGGTGCCGCCTGTGGGGGCACAGGAACCGGAGCCGATGTCGAAAGGGTCCTGGGTTGCAGGGAAGCAGACGTCACGTGAGATCTCGGAGGCCTGTAGGCGGCCGAGTCGCGGCGTGAAAAAAATGTGGTTAATTGCCACGGTCTGCTTCGCCGTCAAAAAACTGCTGAGCGCAGTCCTCGACGGTGTTACCAACAACCCACCCTGCGAGATGAGTGCATCAAGAAAGCGGACTTCCTTGCTGTCACTCTTCTGCACAAGGTATAGCCGGGGGTGTCTCTCCTGGACCACTACCGTGGACATCGTCCGACCCAGGGCCCGTGCCGCCGCCTTAGTCGCCCGTAGAGCGCTGTCAGCGGTGGCACGGAGATCCTGCATTATACCCGGGTCGGCCTTACCCTCGTGGAGCCCTCTCAACGCCCTGGCCTGGCGGACCTGCAGGATGGCCAAGGCATAGAGAGAGGAGGCAGCCTGGCCCGCAACATCGCAAGCTTTCGACACCAGTGATGCCGAAGTCTTACGTGCTTTGGACGGTAGGAGTGGTCGATCCCCCCCCAGGTGGTAGCCGTCCGCGGCACAGGTGCACCGCAGGCGGACGTTCCACCCGGGGGATCTCGACGCAGTCCTTGGCTGCCTCACCATCGAGGGAAGTAAGGGAGCCGGAGCTGGTTTCACTGGAACGGTCCGTGAGTGGAGCGTTCCAAGTTTTACACAGCTCCTCATGCACCTCCGGGAAAAACATGGCACCCGGGGTGGGCGCGGTTTGCACCGCGCACCGACCTCGGGAACCACGTATCCCCGGGTTAGCACGGATGACATCACTTCTGCTTCCTCCTGAACTCGACCGCTGGGGGTGGAGTTTGGATTCGGCAGAGTCGGATGCCAGTCTCCCTCCGATGCTGTGAGCGACATCTCATCTACGTCACACATCGTTTCCGAGTGTGTGCGTGAGGATCCGGACGGTATGCCACCGCCGGTTGGGGAACGTTCAGAAGAGCGAATCGGGGTGCGATCGGCCCGTGAGCACTTGGCTGGCGGGTTTACGTTCGCAGAGTTCCCCGTATCACTAACGCTGCTAACGTGGGTGGTCATCGGGGCCGTAGCCACAGATGTCACAGCCCGGGTAGCAGACGAAATGGTGGCTGGTTCCCGTAGGAAGACAGCCACCCGTGACCGCAACTTCTGAATGACAATCTGCCCGCAGTGCAGGCAGATGTGTCAACGAACGCTGCTTCAGTGTGCTGGACGCCCAGACACCTAATGCAGCGATCGTGTCCATCCCCCTCCTCGATGAGGGTGCCGCACCCAAGAGAACAGCGGGACATGCCGCGCTGGAGAATGCTCAGTCAGTCCTGAAAAGGACTTTTAGAAAAAATCTCTAACACCTCCGGAACCGCCGAGACGCCCAGGGGAAGGTCGCTGCAGGAAGGGACGATCCGCTGTAACACGTCGTAGCACCAGCGTGTAGTTGTAGAGGATTGAATCCTGAGTTGTACTCATGAGCGATGGCTCTGAAGAACAAAAGGTAAGTGAATGCTGCACGCCGGCCTCCTTTTATACCGGATTTCCGGGGGCGGAGCCCGGCATGCAAATTGCATTCGCCAAATTTCATTGGCCTTTTCTATAGTAGTCAGAGTTGATTGGTTCTCAAGGGCGAACCCCATCTGTCGTTCTCGACACAACGTCGAGAGACCGACAGAAAGGGAACCCAGGTTATCACCCTGAATACACTTTTGATTCGACCACGGAGGGTGCAGGATTTTCTGAGGATATCTGGTACAGCGATAATGAAGGTAATGCAATTCACAGAGATTGAGATGAAAACTGTGCTGTTTTGCTATATAGCACTAAATCCATTGCGATAATGTCTGCAGATGCGCCATCTTTCATGTGTACGTCCGTCACTATGGTTACAAGAGTCGCGTGCGAATACCATTGCTCGTTAAAACCAGGGGGCAATCTTCCGGTTTCGTGGAACCAACACGGAAGTGACTTAAACTGCAATTCATCGACTGGCCACTAGAGGCTGGCCACAAAACAGCAGAATCAAATGTTAAAATGGCAAACTTTACAGGACAAAATAACATGTTTACATATTATAAATAATTAAGGGCGTGGCCACTTGAGCGACAGGTGTCCATTTAGCTGTTACATGCACATTTATGGTGTAGTTTCAGGTACTTTACCTCAAGAGTAAGCTGTAAACCGCTGTAAACATTGAAATGCAACCGACAATACGTCAAGCTTGGCCGGCGTGGTTTGTTTCGGCAACCAGGCACGTCCTGCCTCTTTGCCCATTTTCGATTATCCGGGATTGACACGCGATGCCAAGATGGCGACCACCGGCTCCGCCTACTTTAGGCTTCATTTTTACTCTTTACAAACCTACGGGTGACGTCACGGACACTACATCCATATTTTATACAGCCCGTGGTTCAAACAGACAGTGTACAAGCTTTAACTTTAAACCGTTGTGTAAACAGGAAATTTCGAGACTCATGCCCGTAAGTAAATACTGTGGTCAATCCTAAAAAGTGACTGTATGGACGCACCCTTGGTGATCTCCAAAGATCGGCCAGTCATGTCACACGAATTATAAATGATGATGTGATTTGCCTCTTGGATGTTCCAGCCTTGTCACTGAGCTCCTATATAAAGAGACACTTTTTATTTTAAAACTAAAACATAAACAATATATTATCATGGTACACTTTGAAATAAACTCATTTAACTATTAAAATTGCCGATTGTATAGATCGGCTCTCGGCAACACTAGTGAGTCTTTGGATGCTTGGATTTCTTTTCAGTGCAGAGGAACAAAGAATTTTTCGGAAATAAATGTATGAGCTGAAACTATAATAAAGTACAGCGGGATTGCTATGAACGTTAACAGATATTCAATATTAGCAGACTAAAGTCGATGAAGAGGGAACCTGATAATAACATGTGCAAGTGTGTTTCTTACATGTGGACGTGGGGGGGCTGGAAACGCCCCTGGTTGATGTTGTAAAAGGTGAAGGCTTGGGTCGGGTTGGTGCTGTATTCGTCCACCTCGATCGCTCCTCTTGCTCTCTGAGACTGTTGTCGTCGGGCTGCCATGATTTCCGAAAGAGTGAAAGCCATGGCGACACACTTTCTCTGTCACACGTGTGTGGATGGAACACAGTTAAAGGGATTGCACCCTTGCTGAGGTCAGAAGGCGCAGGACAATCTTGGGCAAGTCAGTGGGGGGATCCACTTGCATTCAGTGGTTAGATCACCTCACGGCCCCGCTGCTGGGATAGCAAGAACGCATGATGCCCCTCACTAGTACAATAGTGACCGCAATGCATCCGAGACACCTGAAGAAACAAGATAAAGCAGATGCAAAGAGTGACAGCGGCATATTATCAAAACCCACAATCAGACACGTGTGTAACAGCAGCATGTCTTTCTCTCCGGTGTGTTAGCGCTGAGATTCAACACAAAGCCATGGTTACCATTCTGTCACGATTTCTGTGTCTAACAATAGAGTTCTCTGCACTTTCAAGACGGCAGAAAAAAAGATTTGACGCAACCGAGACCATTGTTTGGGAGGAAAAGGACACAAAAGCTATGTGAAAGAAATGGGAGGCGAAATGTTTTTTTGAACAGAAATAACAAGGAGGAAACGAGTAGAAAGCTTCTCCATTCTTCGCCAAACACAAGATTTCTCAAACCATTTGGAAGCACAGAACATTTGCCGGGTGCGTGGGATGAAAAAGCATCATGTGTAAGAAAATTTTATTCAGAAAAAATGAATAGAAAGAGACTAAAGAAAAGTAAGGAAAATTCAGGGAGACAAAATGATTAAAAAACAAAGTCTTATTCTTTCTAAGCTGGGGAAGTATGAAAAGTTTCACATCCTAAACAAAAATCACTTGATCGTAAATAAATTAGTTTGTAAATTTGTTCATTTTTTGAGACTTTGTCAGAACTTTGGTTGGCAACCACTCAAAGATGATTTATTACAATAAAAATATCCAGTACCAAACGTACAATATAACTACCATGGCACATACTGTGTGTATATAGAATTTTTAGCTTACTTATGTTAGAATACGGCGCTACTATATTCCATACCCAAAAACATGGTAAAAAAAACATTTTAAACAAAATGTTTAAATGTTTATTTTTTTTGACTGACTAAAACGGGACACAGCTAGACCTTGTCAAAATATTGCAACTGAAATAGTGATTAAAAACATTCTTTAATTTTTGTTTGTAAATTACAAATGATGAAAATGTCAAACATTACAAAAAAACATATTTTTTTTACTGTATCTATGGTAACAGTCTCCAAAGCCCAAACCCAACAGCATCGTTAACACGCGCACACTTGTTTTAAATACATATTCATGTTTATTTAAAAGAGTTCAGCTGCTGATTTACATACCTGGATTTATTGAAACTTCACAGTCTGCTCGCCGGTGCTTTCACGGAGACGTTCAGGACAAGAAAGCCAATAAATAACCGGCGAGAGAAGGAAAACGCGGCGTGTCCCGTGAGCAGAGGCGCGCGCTGGTTTGTTTGAACCGGAGTCGCGTGGCGGCCCAGTGTGTGAGTGTGTGTCTCGCGCACAGACACTCCCCCTCGCACAGCTCTGTCAGGATCTTTTTCTCCTCCCTCTGTCAAATGCTACTATAGTGAAATGTTTAACTTATGAATATTAATGAGGTCATGATTGCGTTCACTTCATCAATATTCATGAGCAAATCTATTATACTCCATACTAGGTAATCGATTAGCGTACACACTTGCCAACGTTTGCCTTTAACCAATCAGCAAGGCCTCCTGGACAAACGTCAACTGAGTGATTAATATTCATGAGCCAAGGTCTTTCATAGTCATAGTCAAATAAATGATTTCAGTCACAAAGGATGTCTTCATTCTTTAATGTCGACAACTTTCACTTAAAAAACATTTCCTGGTTGTAAAATGTAAATGTAAAAGATGCTTTATCTAACTCGAAGTGCTAGTTTTGTCTGACGTGGTCCAAATGGATGTTTTAAGTAAATTGAGCACTTGGACCTCTAAATAAACAAACACAAGAATAAACGGCTTCTGTGCTTGTGAATGAACACTCTCAGTAAAAGGCTTTACAAAAAACACACAAAACAAAGTTTAAAATACCCTGTAATTGTAGTCCTGATTTTTTGCTACTAATCACGTACCAAACATGTATTAAATAAATTAGGGTTGTTGCTAAATTTCACTGGAGATTCTATATTGCTTTTTCTTAGTGCATACTGACCCCTGGCGGGGACACGACTGTCATAGTTTAACATTCATTTATTGACCACAAGGTGGCGACAAAGCACCGACATGAGATGACATCCTAAGGTTACAATAATTCATAAGCGACAACCAAAAAGGTAAAATGCGTTTTTGTTACTTGAAGAAACGTTTTTTTTTTATGTTTCATATTAACTCAACCATTTTTCTTAATTTTAATAATATTACTGTTAAATTTAAAAGCAAGAAGTAAATATTAAACCACACTGAGCCCAGCTTGAGATTTGATGATTTATTAATAAAGTGAGATCTTAACAATAGTTCCCTTTCCCCTCTACACCATCGGGGTTCATCTTGCACTGCTGAATTGTACTTTCTTTTATTACAAGGCCTTTACCACGACTGTAAGCAAACAGAGCCCTGCTGAACACTGCCACTACTGTAAATATTAACTTAATAATATAAAAAAATAAAACACGAACAAAAAACTAACATTTTTACATCATTTACATATCGGCATTCATAAAGCTTACACGTCCACACCAGCAGCAGTCTTAGTCACTCCATCCATCAGAGGGGAAGCCAAAGTGTGTGTTTATGACAAAGAGATCGAGGTGTGCATGTCAATTCAACAGGCCATACATTCTTCTAACAACAACAGTCCCATGACAATGTTTTAGTAACAAATGTGTGGTATAATAACACTGAGCCTGTGTGTGGATGAGTGCGTGCTTAATTTCTTGTACTGTTAAGTGGATACTAAAAACGGTAGAAATACAAGCATTAATAAGTGCTCATATAACAAAGCAGCTTTAGAATGATAACTTTAAACCCCCTGCCCCGTCCCAACCGGTACTATACTGTATATATTTATATGCAAAACAATGCAATATACTGTCAATGTCAGTTAGTGTTATCTGCATCACTTTAATTTTATGGCACATTTCTCTCTCTCTCTCTCTCTCTCTCTCTCTCTCTCTCTCTCTCTGTGTGTTTGTGTGTGTGTACAGAGTGCAACAAGCATTTCCTAAAGCTGTTCTTTATCGTTACATCTCAAATTATGACAACCAGGCACAAATAAATCTAACACACATAGAACTAAACTATGCTAGATTATGGGCTGGCATTACACTTGGTATATTGTCCAGTTATATCATCTAACATTACTGCTCTCAGAACCGCACACACACCCCTACTAATAACAGTCTGGAGGTGAAATTGTTTTGGCGTTTTTAAGCCAATCAAAATTCACATTCTCTTGTTTTGTGCTGTTGTCAATAATCTACTCTTCATTCAATCCAACAATAAGAGCACAAGTGTCTGAGTGCACAACACAAACATGAAGAGCCATTATTATAACAGATATGTTTTAAATCATATTTTCTCGTTGCTGCCCGTTAATGACTTCACAATCAGTCCAAGGCAAGAAGGTCAGACTTGCCAAAATCATCACATTTACAAACTCTTAAAATGTGCTGTTCGCTATAACTAAACAGAAATCAATGTATAATTCATTGCAAACTGACCGTAGACATGATTAAGGGGCCGGTCAAATCAATATAATGAGATGTGAGGTGAATTTGTGTCTGTTCTGAAGGAGGGGGTGAATAATATGTTCAGTTTTATTTGGCTTTTTAAGTGTTAATATCAACACAGTGTGGGAGGAGTTTTCTTGTTTCTACAACCAAAGTAAAACATCTCTATACAACAAAAGCAACTTAGATTTCCTCTAAAGTTTACAATAAAAAATTCAAGTGCAATTGAAGCTCCAAATACTAGTTCAACGACTCACACGCAACTTACTCTCGTACTCTTTGTCTCGTAACCTTTCTCTCGTTTTGACTCGTTTTTGACAAAAAGGAAATGTTAAGTGCACCCATGATCTTAAAACCCCAATGCACATCAGGGGAGAAAAATCCTCTTTTCAACAACAATATATATCTGTGTGTGTGTGTCCTTCTATGCCATAAGCCTGCCTCAAATTTTGTATGCACACACACACATATATATATATATATATATATATATATATATATATATATATATATATATACATACATACATACATACATACATATACAAATATATACTGTAGATATCAAACATTCAAAAAGGGCTTTCGCAAAATCAAGCACATAAATATTACAAAACGAAACTGGGACGAATAAAAAAAGCGCATAGAAAATTTTAGACGGAAAAAATGGCCGAGGCCTTCCGGAAGATAGTGGAGAAAAGAGAGAAACAGCTGAACAAGAGGAAAAGAGATGCACATGAAGTCGGGGTCTGCGACGCTCTATTTGTACGGCCGGAGAAACCTGGAGACTTTGGAGCGTAGCAGTTTAATAAAGGACCGCGGGAACATCTCCTTTGACTCCTGCACGGTGTATTTAAAGTAGTTATGAGGGTAAGCCAGGACATCAAACAGAGCTTTAATCAGTTTCTTATCCTGAAAGCAAAAAGGGAGACAAAATTAAACACCGCCCATGTGTGTGTCATACGGTAGTGAAAATCTATTTTACTTTTAATATCTCCTGGTGGTTTTCTGAGGCGTAAAGTCGTCCGTCTCGAACGATGTCCTCTATAAGTTGTTGATAGTCCTCTGAAACAACAAACAAACAGTGTCCACAACCAATCACATTGATATTGATTATAGAATGTATAGGGATGTAACAAATCACCAGGAGCCGGTTGAAAAATGATTTTAATGTGTGACGAATCGGTGGAGGTGTGAACTGAATCACAATACATTTTTTGAACAGCAGGGGCCTCCATGTTCACCGCAAACCTAAACGTGGACATGCTGATATTTCTTAAATGCAAAAAATCCAAGAAAAGCACAGACAGTATTTGTTTGTTTATATTAAAGAGACTTTTTCTATTATTAATTTGATTTAAAATTGCAGTTTAGTTTTGTAATTTGAAATAAAACATTTTATTATACAAAGACACGCAAAGCATTTAAGAAATAATGCAAGAGAAGTTGTTCATTTCTAATTTGTTTCAACTCATTTTGTAAAAATAAATCGTGAGTAAATCATGAATAAATCGCATTGTGAGATCAGAATCATGAATCGCATCGCATCATGAGCTGCGTGAATCCTAACATCCCTAAAAATGTATTTGACTATATCTTACCATCATAAGTGACGTATGGAACCTGAAATCCCTTTCCGCTATTGCCCTCGTTAGACTTGAACTGTATCCACAGCTTCCGGGAACGGGATGTGAAGGCGATCGGTCGCTCATACGTCTGGCACGTCTCATACGTTGTAATAGAAGTGGGCTGGGCTAAGAACACAAGAGAGGGGTTGGATGACATACCATGTGCACCATTATTCATTTTCGTGTGCAAAGTTGCATGCAAGCGTACAGCTCTTCCTCATGACGAGGACGTCTCCGCACTCATCCTCGATTGGAAGAAAGATCTCGGGCACCACGATGAGAATGCGCCTCTTGTTCGGAGGGTTGATGTTCCAGACACAGTTCACATTGGATGGATAGTCCCCAGGATAGTTGGGAGATTCAATGTAACCCATAAAATCTCCAAGCTCGCCTCCACACAGCTGGTCTACAGATGTTGCAAACAAACATATATCCTGATTATACAGGAGCGCATGGATGGTGCTTGCATCTTTATGTTTGTCGTAATAACTCTCTTACTTTTGCAATGGGAGACATTGGTGGCTCCGTCAAAATCCGTGGTAGTGTTTCCAGGGCAGGTGATGCAGTAGTTCTGTCCGAACTCAGACTGGTACGTCCCAGCCGGACAGCGAATACAACGGTGCGTGGTGGCATTATAATGATGTCCAGGAGCGCAATGAACTGCACAGACAGACGGATGATAGACAGACAGGTCCAGATAAAACATGCTCTTGTGTTGTTGTAATGCGCCGCTTACCTTTGGCTTCACAGTCTCTAAAAGACGTGCTGCTCATGTGTTTGGTCATGAGTCCTCCTCCACAGGGGAAGCACCGCACACGGCCCGGCTCAGGCTGGAAGGTGCCCAGCGGACACGGCTGGCACGGCTGGAACCCATCGGTAGAGAACTGACCAGCCGGACACTGACCTACATTATTTTATAATTGTATGTTTATTTCATTGTTGTATTAATGTTTTACATTTTTACGAACGATTAAACAATTATGGGAGGGCTTGTAATTATTTCAACTTCCACAAGGGGGAGCCAACAGCAAAATCTATCTATCTATTCCATCAATCCATCCATTCATCTAGTCCATCAATCTATTCCATCCATTCATCCATCCATCCATCCATCCATCCATCCATCCATCTATCTATCTATCTATCTATCTATCTATCTATCTATCTATCTATCTATTCCATCAATCCCTCCATCAGTCTTTCCATCCATCCATCTATTCTTTCCATCCATCTATCCATCCATCCGTCTATCCATCAATCCATCCATCCATCCATGTAGTATATACATCCATCTATCAATCTATTCCATCCATCCATCTATCTATCTTTCTGAAAAGTTAAACATCTGTATCCATATACACAGAAGGACACACCTCCACACTCTGAGACGTTCTTGGCCCCTTCCATCACCTGGCCCTCCGTGCTGGGACAGGGCTCGCAGGACAGCTGACCCTCTCTGTCCTGATAGGTTCCTGGAGGACATATGATGCACTGTTCCTGTTCTCCGCTGTAAAACGTGCCCACACCGCAGCTGACTGAGAGATGCACAAACGGACAATGGCATCACACAAAAACATAATGCACAAAATAAGACAACAAGAGCAAGAATGCTCACCACATTTTCCATCCGTGAGGACCTGTCCTATACTGCATGCCTCATTTCCCTCTATCTGTGGCACGGCGTGCTGCGCCACCACGTACGCCGTGCCCGAGAACTGAATGTAAAACTGTTGCCGGCTGATGGACTTGCGCAGGGTGCGCATGGCGCTCTGCAGCCTCTGTTTGGTCTTCTCACGCACACAGTCCACATTGCACGATTCTGAAAGAGAAACTGATGAGGTAAAGACTGCGACAGGCATGAAATAACCACACTTGCAGTTTTAACGTTACCCGAGGCTTCTTCTTCTTTCATTTCCATCTCGAACTCTGCGGTGATGTGGGAGACTTCTTTGGACGGAGACTTGCGACCACGGCGGCGCTTTTTGGAAGAGTCGCACTTCAGATTCACAAATGTCACCTGACAGTCATCCGTGCAGGGGAACTGACCTACTGAGGAGAGGGAAAGAAAAACAGACATTTGTTGCACATCCCTTTATGTAAACATTTTATATGTTAAACATGGTGATTCGTCTCACCCTGAAGGCTCTGCTTTCCCGTGTCTCTGGGTTTCTCTTTGTTGCGGGGTCTCAGGTGACACTTGGCGTCTTTGATCTTAAAGCGACTTTTCTGCTTTACAGGCTGGGACAGCATCTCTGATGGATAAAAAAAATGCAAAGTCTCATTCGCAGGGTTTGGAATATCATCACGGAAAATCACAAAATATGAGCTCTTTTCGTATTCCAACATTCAAACGTACTAAATCTGTCCTGCCGGTTGAAGAGCCAATCCAAAGTATTTAAACTTGAGGACAGCGAGTCCAAAGTAAAAAAATTAAATAAACAAAGAGAATAATTGAAAGTGGGAAATAAAGGGTCGGGAGTTGAAGGCTAGAACAGACTGTGGTTGTGCACGTTTTGTGTTCTTCTAGAACCATCTCTATGGTTCCTGTGGGCAGTTTTGGGCCCATCAGCGATGGTTTGGTACTGAACCTTTCGGCGTTCTTTTAAAAGAGCTTGAATGGCGTGTAACCCGTGTGCAGAGGCCCTCAGGAGTAGCTGCGGTAGAATCCCATCTGTGTATTTCAAATCTGTCAGCATGTAGACTCGCAGCCAGCGCAGGGTCATTTGCTCAGGTTCACGCCATTGCCGCGGACGCCATCCAAAGCAAGAAGTAGCGCAAGGTTTTTGGTGCAGTTATAACATTTTATTTTATTTAAAAAAACAATGTTTTTTATATTTATATTTCAAATTGAATTTGCAATATTTTGTTTTATAAATAAAGTTTAGTTGAAAACACAACTGCTGCATTTATTAAATTTCGTTTTTTTATTCAATTTTATTAATTCAATTTTATTAAATTATATGATTAAAAGTATTCATTTTTATTTTCATTTGAAATTTAGTTTTCAATATTTTCTTAAAAAATTACACACCACTGCTACATTGATTCAATATATTTTTTTATTAAATTAAATTAAATAAATTGAATTAAATTAAATTAAATTTGATCAAATAATTAAATGAAATGTATTCCTTTTTTTGTCATTTTTACAAAAAAAATTTAAATAAAATTTTCATAATTTTTTGTGTACAAACAAAAGATATTCGCTTTGTATAAACAATAGAAGTCAATGGTATTACAGTATTTTATTTAGGTAAATGTGTGTGTATGTGTTACCGGTGCAGGTCTGAAGGGAGCTACTGCTGGTTATGGTGATGTTCTTCTTCGGGACTTTACCTGGCTGGACAGGTACCCCGCAGCTCAAAGTGTAGCTGTTCTCAGAGTCTAAATCAAACACAAACACACATTCATTTGAAAAGTTTAACAGATGTTCCAGGTGCTGCACCTGATAAATGTTGTTGTGTGTGTGTACCTGGTACCTGGTAAAATGTCCCCACAAAGATGGCAATATCCAAAATCCTTGTCCTTGTGGGGACATTTTTTGATCCTCATGAGGAAACAAGCTTATAAATCAGATTTATTTTTTTGAAAATCCAAAAGAGCAGAAAGTTTTGTGTGATTGTTAGGTTTAGGAGGAGTTAATATGATACACAGTTTGTACAGTATAAAACCATTGCGCTATGGATTGTCCCCTTAAAACATGGAGACCCAACGTGTGTGTGTGTGTGTGTGTGGAGACGGTTTGCTGTCAGAATGTTGTAATGTTGTCTGGAGAGTCATTGGCCTGACTTTGGCCTTTCCACAAATCATCCAATGGCAGGCTGAGTATTTCTGTTGGCATTAGACTACAAGCCCCTGGTGGACGGGATTATAAGAGGTTTTATACATCTTTAGTGCTCACTGTGTGAACCCAATGAAACTATTAACACACACGTACAAAGAATCCAAGAGTCATAAAGACAGACACTCGCGAAGTACTAAAACATACTAATACTCTTATTTTCACATGCATGCTAGTAACAGTAGAATTTGTATTACATTATTTGTTGCTTTACCAAAAAACACAAACAACAATCAGTTAATGCACTTACTGTAATATACCATGATAACATTATATATTTATTTTGGGACACAAACTACTTCTTGTAGTGCGTTCTAGACATGTAGTGCATACTGCGGTTTCTGGGAGAGAATGTGACGCTTGTTTAAGAGTCGTGCAGACCAACGAACCAGAACTTCTGGAACGTCTGGAAGTTACTTTTGGGTGTTAATATGTTTACACACATTCCTGTGAGCTGATGGCCCGACATAAAATTTGTCAATGACATCTTTTGGGCATCTTACACCTTAATATCTTTACAGAATCAGCCCACAGAGATGACAGATGTCCTTGTGAAATACCGTCTCGACATTCCACAACATTTGCAAAAGACGCTGTTTTGTAGCTTTCTCACGAACGTCAAATATCATGCGTCTGACGTCCTCCGGTTAAGTCAGCTGTACATATGTTGGCATTTATGGTTTGTTTGGCTGTATGACATTTATAGTTGATGATGTCAGTATGTTTCATCTCAATACGTCGACCATGTGATTTAGAGAAGCACCACAATAATTCGACAGTCATCTTTGATCTGCTGTCCTTCATATATAACAATATGCATTCTATTATTTACATTAAGCATTGTGTTGTCCTGCATTCTGCAATCGAATGCACATAATGCACCAGAGATGCAAACTGTGATGTAGGGTTTGTACCACTAGTGGGCAGCAGAGGGCAAAGACCCTCATGAAGAAGAACCTCCGTCTTTGACTGTAAAATGAGTCTTTTATCCATATAAATACTTTTTTCATCCTATTTGCAAAACAGTTATTCCAAGAAACACCTCCAAACAGTATAAAATCAAGTTTGGCTGAATTCACCAGAAATGACGCACAGCCGAGTACCAACCTGCCAGGAAGAGAGCGTTCGACGGGCAGGACAGGGCGCACACCTCCCCCCCACCTGTCTTGGTGCAGCTGAGCTGAGCACGAGGTGCCGACTTCCCATTTGAGAGGCATTTGACCGCCTCTGGGGGACAAACGTGGAAGGGTTACCATGGAAATGGCAAACATTTTGGTATGGTAAAGAAATACGTAGGGCCGAGGACTGAAATGAGGACTTACCGACGCAGTCTTTCTTGTTCCAGTGAAGCTTTTTACCAGGAGGACAAACGCACTCGTAGCTGCCCTGTGTGTTCACACACCCGTGTTCACAGCTGCCGTTATTAATGCTGCACTCGTCAATATCTGAAACAAACACGTTTAGTCTATTGAGAAGCAAACACTTTTACCCTATTGTCCATTTCTTGAGTTTATGTCTCTGTGTTGCAGAGTTATTAAAGTTTTGTTTTCAGCTTTATTGTAGTCTATGTTATATAATATATTCAAATTAGCTTAATTTTAAATACATTTGTTATGTGTTTATTTCTTTTAAATATATTTACTCTTTATATATATGAAAACGCCCTTGTTTCTGAAATGACAACTTTTCTTGACACCAGGCCCAGCGATCGCCAGGTTCTGGAATGCACCTGTCATTGATAAGTTAAACACCGCCTCCACAGAAGAATATCAAGGACTACTTCTCTAGACCCGCCCACTGGTTCGCGCATGACAGTACTGAAGTTACACAAGTGGAGCGGAAATATTGTGGAGTCACTGCCTGGTTCTGTAAGAACACAGTCAATGCATAACCTCCCCTACATTAGTAATGCGTGGTTGATTTTTTTTTTAAGAGGTTCCAACTCACGGTGGTAAAATATTGAGCGTTTGTTCGCTTCATTTCACCACGGATTCCTTTGTGTAAAAGGCACAGGACTAAAATTAAAAGCAGTGCTGTGCCGTCAATATTGGATCCGAAACAAAATCGCTTGATATGTCTTGATAATGTGTAACGGAACGTTACTGATCTAAAAAAATTCACAGAAGGCTCTAACTAAGTTTCCTACGCAAACTGCTATCCAATCATAGCAGTGGTTGTTAACTTCCAATTCTTCAATGCGGCACACCCAATAAAACCAAGCGTTTTTCAAGCCGGCCTCCAAACCCGGGTAGAAAATAGCCTATTACTTATTGATTTTGATGTTTTTGAATGTAAAAAAACACAACAGTATAAGTTTTTCAAATAATATTTAGGTCTCTTTTTTATTTCAGTTAACAGACATCTCTTTTTTTTAGTAAACTATAATAATCTTGAGGTCTTTCAAGAAGTTGAACTCACCTCCGCAGTGTGTGAGGCCGTAGAGACTGTAACCTTTCTGACAAACACAATCGAAGCTTCCCGGGTAGTTGATGCAGATGTGATCGCACGTCCTCTCGAAGGAACACTCGTCGATGTCTGCAATGGACAAGTGCACCGTTTTTACATATTAAACGTTTGAAAATCTGAAGACATAAATGATGCCTCAAACCAAGTGCACACTATTACTTTTCTAAGCAATATGACTCTAAATTTGCTGGCGCATCATACAATAAGAGATCAGAAAGTTTGCATCGAAGGTAACACCGCAGTGGTATCTAAAGACCAAAATATCATGGAGACTTACCACAGGCTCTTTTGACATTCAAACAACCCAACAAAGCGGTGAGAAGCTCTTTACGAACAAGAATGAAAATGGCAATTCCAGCGTTATGGAAGTGACATTTTGCGTTATAGATGTGACATAAAAATGCTCAGAGAATGATTTTGTTACGATTATATTGAACCATCTGTTTATATTTTACAGAACCCTTGTTGATAGAGTCTAAACATCCAAAAATGGCAGTCTATGAAAACAAACTATAATAAAAAAAGGGAAATAAACATGCGTTATGGATTTGACAAAAAAATGGACGCGTTTTTTGGGAGACTATAAACTTTGTAGGATTTCTGTAAAATAAAATGCACAATCCTGAAGCAATAATACCCAATGAATGGAGAAGTGATGCCTCTTTATAGAACATCAAATAGTTTCTTTATATTCATTTTCATGTGTCCATTTATGAGGAATATGTTGCGTTATGGAAGTGACAATCCTGAAAATGGCTCTCACCAGATGATAAAATAAAAATAAAACAAATGTTTTACAAATTCAAAGAGAGATCTCACATGGGTATTTGAACCAACAAATGTTAAAATCTGTGCTGTTACCACAGTAAAAACTTTCTTCCTGGTAAGGTTGAATTTGTTTTACGGAATTGCCCAAATATGTAAAAATCGAATTGATTTAACGTCTAACTGGCATCAATGTTTTCCTAGGTTGTCTGATGTGAGGTGAACAGAACAAAAAAAGGAAAGATGTGGCTATAAAAACACAGTTGGACAGTTGCAGCTTCAGTGACTAATACACAAAAGCACATAAGACACAGCTGGCACTGCCAAACCACGCAGCCTGAACAGTACTTTACCAACACACCCCTTATTGCCATCCAGTCAGTTTCAATAAACACACACGCATGTACACACGCCCATAAGACCGATAGCCAGGAATAGGGTGGTGTGGTGTTTTGGTTCAGCTTAATAAAATCATTTCTGTTTGTATTGCCACTCGTGCTACGACACGCTTTCAGAATTCCGCTGCCGTTCACCTCCAGTAAACTTGACTAAACGCACACATGAGCAAACGTACACATATTACACAGCTTGTCGCGCCTGCCAGCATCCCGGCCAAACAACAGCAGAGCATGAGGTGCTTTTGATAAAAGATGGTGTGCGCTTTTTAGTGCCAGCAAATGTGTCCTTGAATTGCCCGGTGGCTTTAGTTAGTATACATTGTGTTATAGTTTGTGAATCGTCAAATACTAAATAGTAGATTATGGCTTGGTTCTGTTCCTCATATAAGCTGTCAATCAAAGCAATCACAAACCTTGACAGGTGCGCTCATTGGTCAGGAGTTTGTGTCCTTTCTGACAGCTGCACTCGAAACTCCCCACCGTGTTGCGGCAGAAATGATCGCAGCCTCCGTTATTCTCCAAACACTCATCGATGTCTGCGGAATAGAGAGAAAGAGAGAGATGATGATGGTGATGGTGAAACGCCAAAAACACTGTACGAGTATTCTTATAAACAGCTTTTTGGATTTATAAACAGTTTTCCTTCGACTCGCTAAAACAAGACATGCACACAGTCGCACAATATCATCTTAAATATATCAGCCAAGCCTGGCAATCCCCCACAAACCCTATAAAAGCTTATCCCATCAACAAATGTGTAGGAAACTGCGTGTGTGTGTACGTGGCGACGTTTGGGGTTTCCTCTGCAGTTATTTAAGACGTAGCAAACACACGCTGGCTCAGGTTTGCTCTAATATTAACTGAACTGAGGTAGAACAGAAAGTTTCCACTGGGCTCGAGACCACAGATGCACACGCTAACAGAACATGGGCGCATCATGGCACAAGGGGGCTAACATACACACATTTACATAAACCTATGCAGGTAAAACTACACGGAGACCTGCAGCAAACTACAGATACAAATATCAAAATCCAGCCATCGATTATTCATCCTCATGTCATTTTAAACCTGTATATGACTCTTTCGTCTGTGGAACACAAAAGATGATATTTTGAGAAACGTCTCAGTGGTTTGTTCCATACAGTGGGAGTCAATGGGGACCAATGTTGTTTGGTTACCAACGTTCTTCAAAATATCTTCTTTTGTGTCCTGCAGAAAAAGTCACACATTTCCTTTTTTTGGCTGAACTGTCCCTTGAAGATCAAAATGTGAAACATAAGCCAGCATCTTCTGAGACCACTTGGGGATATTATTGTAAAGTATATTGAAGATAAACATTTGAGTGATTGCAGATTTTTGAGAAACATTTAGAGTTTAAAAAAATATATTGTCAATGTTATTTAGTTATGATTTAGGAGTATGGTTTAACTGTTACCTATATAAGGTGGCACCAGAAGTCTTAATGTTGATAAAAGCAAGTGCTTGTAAAATGAGGTCACCTGCCTACAGGAAGGGCTTCATCATGTCTGACAGTCTGTTTCCTGTCTACCTGTCAGATGTAACACTGTGGATCATTCGTGTCAACTTGTTTCCACAACACTCATGATTAGAGCAAGTAGTAAGATATATCACAACTGTTGATCTACTGTAGCACATGTAATGGTTATGACAAATATGTGTGGTCTTTAAAGGCAGAATTCAACCAAAAAAGAAAATTCTGTCATCATTTACTCACCATCTTGTCATTCCAAACCTTTTTGACTTTCCTTCTTCCGCAGAACACAAAAGATATTTTGAAGAAAGTTGGGAAACAAACAGTGGTTGTACCCATTCACTTTTATTATATGGACACAAAACCAGTGCAAGTGAATGGGTACCGTCAAAGTTCGGTTACCAACTTTCTTCAAAACATCTTCTTTAATGTCATACAAGTTAAAAATGAAAAAAGGGTGAGTAAAAAATTGACATAATTTAAATTTTTAGGTGAACTACCACTTTAAATCTTTGAACTTGTTTAAGCATCTTAAATAATTAAACAGCATGCTGATTTATTAACAAAAGCAACAAAATAACAGAGTAAATGACATAATGGAATGTTTATCAGTGATTTAACATTCACACATCCCAAAACACAAACAAACTTTATTCCAGTGGCTCCGGAGCGCGACGGGGGGCTAATGAGATTCCACATAATGAAGTTTAATGGGACTAAATAAGCTTTGTGTTTGAGCAAATACATTAAACAGTTTTCACATCTGTAAATGATAAAAAAAGTGGTGGGGAGAGAGCGGACAGGCTGAAAGTATTAATCTACATTGATTTTTATTAAGAGAAGTAAGAGCGTGTTGAAGAGAGCGTGTGAGTAAACAAATCACTCCGATAACGTATATCTGACAAAGAAAGAAAGAAGAATGACAGAAAGAATGAAAGAAAGAAAATGAAAGAAAGAATGAGCGATTTTTTTTATTTTTAAAGCCCTTTTTATTACAGTGCACATTAAATAAAACTAACTTGGAAAAACTGAGCAAAGGGCACCATGGTTATACCATTTTAACTCGAAACTCAGAAGATCATTTGTTGATTTGTAATAGTAAAAATCAACTAAAATACGAGATTTCACCAGATTGAAAAACAAAATTACAACATCATTACCAGTTTTTCCTTCCACATTATTTTCCTGCCCATGTATATAGCCAGTTTGGCTTGACCTAAGATAAAATTTAACAGCGGACTGATAGCAAGAAAGAAAGAAGAATGATAGAAAGAAAGGGAAAAAAAAGGAAAAAGAAAGAATGGGGTGTTCGCAGCCAGCGTCTGTACTCAGGGATGTGTGTAGCCTTACCAAATATTTGTAGAAAAAAAGTAATTAAAATGAATAGATTTTTGGAAACACGAACCTTTACAAATAAGTTATGACAGAGCCACAGAATCTAGTTGGAAACAAAAGGAGCGTTCTCGCAGATGGTTCTCGGGCTGCTCACCTCAGGCCAGCTAATCTCTGAGAAATGCGCTCTTGAGCACTCCGGTGTATTTTTTGGAGATTTAAATGGCTGTTTTATTTGTTCAGTTCATAAAGGGATTTCGCCGCATAATAACATCACCGCTGCCCCTCCGAAGCCGCCAGGAAAAACCAACGTGGTTTCAGATGCAAAAACGACCGGGGGTCCGCCGGGGCCAGTGTCATCCGAGGTGATGCTGCCTTTTTCCGGGGTTCGACGTACAAAAATACAAACAGATCTGTGCCAGACCTCATTGTCAGGGTAAGAGCAAGTAGAGATCGAGATTAACACCAGACTGTTCTACAACCCTTAACATCTTTCAATGGGACATATGTTGCGGAAACCAGCGTATATTTTTCACATATAATCATTTAGCAACTTGCGAATATGAAAATCTGCCTATCAGTTCTGTCATGTCAAACATCACACAAAAGCAATTCTAACTTTCAGATAAAACCATTGAAACACACCGCATCAACACACACCAGACCTCTCCCTTCCCATCATTCATTTCTCTCGTTGACACCATGTCCACACACCTTCTAATCGAACATCTGGAAGCTGTTCACAGTCATTTCAATCACTCTATCCTAACCCACACCTCTCTCTCTCGCTCGCTCGCTGTACGCTCATCTGTCTTTTTCTACGATCAAGTTGAGTCTGTCATCGTGCCGCTTGGGCTTTCCTGTCTGTCATCACAGAGGAAGGACCTTTTATCAAATCCTGGCTATTTAAAAATGCCCGTTATAATCAATTTTACATTTAAACACCCACACACAGTTATAAGAAGTATGATCTCTATATGATGTGCTCTTTCTGTTTAGTCTGTGGTTAACATTGGTACAACTGTAGTCGCCTGGTTTATTATGTTAACGGCAGGGTATTTTCTCGTATGTGTCATACTTACATCCCGATTACATGGGAAAGCTGAACACCTATCATTATTGCACTTTGATCTGTGGCTACCTTTAATCTCACACGTTTACCATCAGTTAAATAGTCTGTTAAAATGTTTAGTCCACAACAAAATTGTTATTGTCTATTGCAGTCTTTCTAGTGAAGGAAGCAATCTTGTACAGACATGAAAATATTGTTCCGATTGGACACAACAGAGTTCCTTTATTATATCTTGTAAAGGGTGGTTTGATAAATATTACAAGCTATTAAAACACTTTCTGAAAGAGAAAATGAATAAGGAATATACTTTAGACCAAGCTTACTTAAAAATGTGCAGTCACTGTTAAAGTCCCAGTGAAATTAAAATTAACAATGCTTATTTTTTCATGATATATTGCTGTGATTATTGTAAATAGTTTAAGCATCTTAAATAATAATAGTAATCTATGTGGGTCATTCGATTTTTTTATTTGTGTGCCCTCATAACCTTCAGTTAAAATCTGAAAATCAACTTCAGTCCTATCCATCTTAAATGACCTATGCTAGACGGCTTGGGCGGAGCATCCGTTAGCTCCTCCCCTTCAACTGTCAGTCTGCTGCCAGTTCATTTCAAAATGCAGCGACTGTTTTAACCAAATCCAATCAAATCGCAGAGAAAGACGACCCACTATTGTTCTCATTAGAAACTCAATTCAATTCGGAAATGTGTTTAAAACGATCGCGACTTCAAGTTCACGGGGACTTTAAACTCTCTTAATCCTGGTTTGGGGCGTGTCTTAAATTTCGACCAATCTGCTTTACATCCAAGGCATCTTCCCATCCGTTGTTTCCACCGAAAGGACAATCAGACTGACGCTTCATAATCGCCATTCATGCACACTTGCTACCTAACTAAAAGTTCACAACTGCAGTCTAGTATGATGTCCTATAGTCTATATCGTGTCTTGACTTTGATTGGCTGTTGTTATTTGCTACCAATGAATAGTTGATGAATAGCTATTTTTACAAAGTTAACAGGTAGTAATTAACGGTCACTGGCACAGCACACCTGTGATAATTTACCGCAAAAGTATGTGTGAGAGTGTGATTAATTGCATGTCACCGTGCAGATCTAAAGACTGGATTTATGAAGGCGAACCCCTCAGGCGGGCCTAATTATTAGGGCGGGTCACAGCTCAACCAGACCAACATCCATCTTACAGTATGTGCGCTGAGATCAACATAACACCTCGTGCCGGCGAAGCACACAAGCATGGCAGCGGCCCTGTCGCCTTCATACTTACTCAAGAAGAATACACAAGGCTAAATAAGTCTTAACAATAGCAGTTGGCTTTAAAATCCTTTAGTGAAAGTCTATAAGGTGTTATTAAAATCTCAATCAGACAAAAAAAATTTTAAATGTAAAGCACTCATTTTTTTAGGGGAGGGGGGATTCAACATATTTTTCCACCTGAGGCATATAGAAATATTTGCCTAATATGGGTCTATATTCTATTCTATATGATAGACATTTCTGGAGTATTCTAAAATGGGGATCACATCCAACATGCATGAGAATATTACATTGATTCGACTAGCAATAGCAAGTGCGTTAACATGTTGTTTATCGCTATGATGTAAACTACATCTTATTGCTAACGCATTTTCGTAAAAGTGTGAACTTCCTGTTTTGTCAACACAATATTGTACTTGTCAAACCTATCAACTCAACCTCAGGATGGCGCTCTATGTGTACATGTGCGTATAAAGTTTTGTATGACAGCCTCACTATTCAAACAGTGGTTGGTTTGCTGTATGGTGCAGACAAGGCCGCCTGCGCTGTTTAACGCACATACGTGCTACATTCTTTTCCTTGTTGAAGAAACAGTCACATGACCATGCCTCATCGCGATGGCAACCACCCAGGAATATGAAAAAATTGTCAAGTCTCCTGGAGTGAACTTCAGGTGGCAGGCCTTCAACGTTAAAGTGCCAATGTAAATCGCCCATCCCATCCTTTTCACAGTCACATTTCAGCAAGCAAAGCGAGCGACTGCTCTTGAAGACTTCATCGTGCAGGTCCACTGGACCCCGGTCCGGTCAGAGAGTTCTCGACTGTGTTTGTTTGGAGAGAACCCACCATCACCCTATGCCTAGATCGCTTCGCGGCAGCCCCACTTTGAAACCCCCGGTCATTGACGTCAAAGCAGGATTTTCGGAAGAAATGCTTCGCGGCCAAAGCAACAACAACACGGCCGCCATCCACCCATTCCACACGACAGGGTCGGTGTTGGCGTGGGATCACACGTCCGCCCCGGTGATACCTGACCATTTCGAGGAGAAGAATTCATTGTATAATGTGTCTCCAATTTAATCCGGGCCTGGAAGTCTAAAAACAGGAAGTCTCAAATTGCTCCCTGACATTCAGAAGCTCACAGAGGGAGAAGAGATGTCTTTGTTGTAAACACAGACACAAACAGCACGCATTTACGCACGCACACTGACCTTTGCAAGTTTTGCCGTCGGGTTGAAGGGTGAAGCCCACTGGACAGCTGCAGCGCACCCCGGTGGCCGTGTCTTTGCATGTTCGATCACAACCGCCGTTATTTACTGCACAGGTCTCTGGGTAAAAAAACACACACAGGACGGGACAGAGAGAGGGAGTAAGGCAGCATAAACACAATTAAAAAATAAAACAGCAACAAATGCTTGTTGACAGGTTGAAAAGTTCTTGCACATAGTTAAAGCTGTAAAGTGTACATTCTCTTCAATCTATGGTTTGCTTATTATGCAGATACAGCATTAATATTATCGACTACTCAAACATTGGCTCAACCAATGGCGTGAGACTGGGGTGGGTCTAATTATGTCCGACCAATGGAAGACCAGAGTGATCAGGAAACCTTTCTAGAACAATCGTCTTTCTTGCATTATTCATTATTCTAAGAAAAAATGACACACTTGAGCTTTAACCATGTTGATCTTTATAAGGATGTGCAGTTATTCTGTGAATTTGATCGTCACAATATTTGGAAAGGCGTATGCAAATAATGAAATCCAGTGGGTGTAGTTCCCATCTGAAAATGAATCACAGTTTGATTGTGTTAACATTGCTAGATTTGATAGCGAAGAAATCCAGCGCACTGACCTTGAACTTAGAAGATGGCAAGGGTTATGACAGAGGAAGAAACACAACAACATGAAAATAGCTGCATTCAAAAAATAGGACGCATTTGTAATTTGACCACAACATTCCGTCCAACACAAGAGGCAGTAAAAAAAACGGAGACAAAGGGAACTAGAGTTTTTTCCTAAGGACGATGTGAATGTGAGGGAAAACCTGGAGAGGGAAAAAGAGGGTGAGTTGGTTAGTCTAGTCTTTGGATTGGAAGTGAAGGTTTAGGATGCACATAATACTGTTTTGTGTTGAGAGTTCACACAAGAATAAGTATTCTGTTGTCATTTATTCACCCCGATGTGATTCAAAACCAGTTTTTGACTCTTTCTTCAGTGGAAGATATTTTGAAAAATGCCTCTGTGGTTCTCTGTCAATCCAATGTAAATGGGGTCTGATTGGGGTTGTTTGGTTACCAACGCTCCTCAAAATATCTTCTTTTATGTTCTGCAGATGAAAGAAAGTCATACAGATTTGCAATGACATTAGGGTGAATATATGATGTCAATAACACTATGAAGATGGCTGGGTTAAGCAAGTTTATCACAATGGCACATTTCTGTAGTCCATCTGAGCCAAGATGGCGTTTCCTTCCATTTGGGAACAGTTACAAGATTCTTTGCTTTGAGCCACCATGTGCTTTCTGGAAGGTTCAGCCGGTCGAACGCGGAAACCCGCTGGCAATTTGGTTTGGGAAACAAAAGAGCGAAGATCTCCATCCTCAACAGGACAGTTTTTGTGGGTTGGGTGAGAGGATTTCTGTTAATGATTTATTAAGCATGTCAAAGACCCTGTTATTAGACTCTAATGCTGAGCGTCTAAAGCCTCGAAGAACAGCTGGACCGTCTTCGCCCTGGGACATGTACACGGAACATTCAAATACTTTGATTAAGCCCACGGTGAAAGGACTCTCTAACCTGCACGAGGTTCTGAAGGGGCGTGGCTAACTGAGTGGGCGGGGTCAAAGCAGCGGCATCCTCGGATTGATGGATGTGTATTTTTACAGATTCCTAAGCCGTCATGTTCGAGTACGCCGGCTTCTTTTGGCGAAGGGCCAAATAAAACTACAAGCCTGTACTGTAGACACACACCGGAGAGATTCTGACCGAACGCCCGCCTTTCACCCCACTACTCAAAAGAGTCCCTTCTCCTGAAGAAAACCACACAGGCCTTCCACAGATACACAGATTCGGAGCCCTTAACAGCTTTCACATTCCATTAAAACACACACACCATCCGATGAGGTGGTAAGACTTGGCTGTCCGCCATTCCTGACGCTCGGTTGCCGAGAGACAGCTGCCCGGAGGTGTGTGTGACGTTTATTTGGATCGCGCTCTGGAGGTCAACGCATCCCGTTCCACATGTGCCTGACACATGGCAGTTTATTTAGATCCAATTCCTTAAATTCTCTCCCGCTGCTAAGTGACCACCTTTAACAACACCTTTTTGGATTCCCTCTCGTCCGGTGTGCCCGTTATTCCCGTCTCTGGGAACGGGAGCTTTCTTTCTGACACCAAGTTTCCAGTTCAGTTTGTCAGGATTGGTCACATCCTGGTGCTGTTGGCCTCGGCTGCGACAGCAGGGCGGAATAAAGTGGGAGCGCGGAGTGTCAAATCTAACGTTCTCCTGTGGCTCCTGTGTAAGAGAACGGACACACTTGCGCAAACACTCAAAAGCGAAGGCAAGCTTGCGGTGTGAATCCATCATAACCGGCCCATTTGTGCATCATGACCCTTGGAATAGGATATTATAGGAGGAAAATAATGAGGTCAGCGAGTGTGGCGGTGATGGTACTTGTCGACAACTTTCTCCGAACGCTTCATGGTGAGATCCAGTGTGAATACAAGTTAAAAATGATCATGTTGTATGAGATTATATTGTATATAGGGGTTAGTTAAAGCCGAGTATACTATTGTACATAATGCACTTGGTTTTATTTGGTTCTGTATAGAATTAAGATTTTGAAAAATGACATCTGTACACGCTGTACAATGTAGAATGAAGACATGTTCTAAATGAGATTGTCTATTACTAATTCAGTAATCAAACGACCAAATGTGTCCAAAAGATCAGACTTTCTGACCCCCTTACACAGTGGATATTGAGTTATACATAAACAGATCATATACTGTACATAGTATAGAGTTAAGAACATCGTGGGTCCATCCAAAATGTGTCTTCAAAACCCGGAACACCTGTTAAAATAGGTTTTTAAGAAATAAAACCCATTAGGGCAGTAAATAATTACACCTCAGATCAATGAGGAATGTTAGAGAGAGCTGTGCAGACTCGGTGAAGTGTGGAAGTGATTTTGGAAAGTTGATGTTTGGTTTTCTCTCAATGCAGCGTTGTGCTACAGGAGGAAAAAGTGATATCACAAACCAAAAAAAGACACTCCAAGATTATCAAACAAAGAAAGGAAGGTGATAAAAAGAGAAATGAAAAGAAAACAATGCATGTAAACTAAAATACCAGCAATCTGCCATATGATATATACAACTGTAAAAGGTTAGTTGGATTTGTTTTCGACCCAACAGGACGTCAAATTTGTTGAATCCATAATCATATTGGTCACAACATCACCGAGCACAAAAACACTCAAGAATGATGGTTTAATAAAACTGACTTCTGTTACCTCGTCTTAAAAATAAGTGTTTGCCATGTCCTTCCAAATATTTTACAAGTTCTCTGTCTGCCTGACAAAATCTTGGCTGTGTTTCATGAATTCAAGGACAAATGGCTCTTGTTTTTGATAGTTGTTTGATGGGAGTTATTTGCTCTCTCCAGAAGGAACGGAAACTTCATTTTATTCTGCATTTCAGTTTGCAATCCTAAGAAATCAATAACCAAATTATATGTAATTTATTACACCTAGAATAAAGAATAAAAGTTGTGTTTACATTATATGTCTGAATACTGTGCATGTTATTTGGAATTTATAAACACATACCCATACATGTATAGAATATATCTTTACGAAATATTTTGATGGATTTATTTATATTTCATCTTTTTTTATATTTAATATTTAATATATATATATTTTTAAATATATGCGTGTATGTGTGTATTTATAAATACAAAATTATAATGCACAGTACACAGACACATGTTATGTAAACACAACGTTTATTCTTTCTTCTAGATGTAATAAATGATATTAAATTTGTTTATAGATGTCTTGCAGACAAAAATGCAGGATCAAATTTAGATTCTGTTCCATCTGGAGAGAGCAGATAACTCACAAGCTTCAAGAACACCAGCCATTTGTCCTTGAATTCATAAAATACGGCCAAGATTTTGTATTCTGGATGAGATCAATCACGATTAATCGTATGACAGCCCTAATTAAACCATTTCTTAACTCTCTTTTACTGTAACAATGCCTACTACTCAAAATATTAGATTTTTACTAAATTATAACAATATCATATTTTTCTGATAATAGCAATTAAATACTTTTGAATTTCTATAGTACATTTTTTTAAGAACACACACTATTAATAGAGCGTTAAAAAGTGCCGTCAGGCATCTTTCGCTGTGGTTCACCACAACCCACAGCATCCTGTGATGTGGAACGTTCTGGTCCAACTCTCCGGTCATTCTTTCTCCATAAAATCATTTTTGTCCAGTACTCAGTCCTTCAAATGTTCTTCCAGATCAAATCTTATGCAATTGTGAAACCAGCTACACAAGATTTATGCAGTGAACTTTGCAACCGTGAGAGGATTCATTATGATAAGTTTACAGTGACTTCTGTGCGGAGACATCCAGCTGTTCCTTTGGAAATGGAAGCGGATGGAAGCAGTCAGTCGTTGTTAGTTTTCAAGTGTTTGTTGGAATAGAAGAAAATAGAGCAAACATTAAAGAAAGTTTGAGGAGAATGCAAAAGGAACCTTGTCACGAGGGGACATTTCTCAAATTTTCTGTAGGGGTCAGACACAGATATATCGACGAGTGACCTTAGGGGGAGGGGCAAAGGAAGGGAAAGGAAAGAAAGGCAACTCAAACAGACTAATAAGGGGGTAGAAGCACAAGCGCCATGGCAACACATAGAAAGAGGAAGAAAAGAGTTACCCATAAGTAGACGACGTTTCACCCGCTTGTCTACATCAGCTACTGACGTGGAATTGAATTCAGAGCTCTCAATTGCAGCCTCATCTTTCTCTAAAACACAAGTGACAGGGGACAAACAGGGAGGAGCATGTTAATGAGAAGCCCAATGTCCATCGCCCGCACAGGCTGACCCGCCCCCGGCGCCACACCCACCGACGCCCGCGACAGGCTGGCAGAAACCGAGCCACTCGCGGACGCAGGCACGACGTGGACGCCTGGACGCGGGCTGCCCGACCATCTTGACGTTTGAGTATGAACCAAAGCCAAGAGGCGTAAAGCCATGAAGAAGCGCAAATCACCCCTGTTAGAGTGTTAATCACATGAACAAATAGATAAATAAAAGAATTATCGAGACCTCCCGAAAGGGGAAAAACAGAACGACCAGTTTTATCACGAACATGAGTAGTGGGAGGAGCTTAACGTAAGGGAATCAGGGGAATGGATGGGAGGGGCCGGCCCGGTTGCAAGAAACCTCTCAGTAATTATAATTATGGGTTTTCTTACCCTTAGTGGTTTCTTGCAACCGGGCCCTGATATTGACGTTATGATGCTGTTTCCGTTGCAGTTCTTGTCTTCCATATCAAACGGCCACTCGTGTACCTCAGTGAAAGAAAGGACGAGCGGTGGAGGAGAGAGAAAAGATAAATTAAAAGGAGAGAGAAGATAGAAAATGCACAAAAGTCCAATATAATTTTTTTTGCCAAACCTGCCAATTAAAAAATAGTTTTAGTTCATTTAGTCAAAATTTGTTATAGTTTAATTAAAAACAATTATTATAACAATTATTTTTATGTATGAATTAGTCTATTTATATAATATATATATATTTTTTATCAATTTGTCTTTCTTTTTATGTTTATGCAATTATTATTATGTCTCTTTATAAGTTAAATCATAAAAATAAATATTCATGATATTTTCAATTTAGTTAGGAGAATTTCGCCACATGAAGTTCTGGAAAACGTTCCACCGAGGTACAAATAGTCAAAGTATTGTACTCACAATTATATCAACATCACTCCTTTCTAATAAGATTGCCAGACAGCTGACAAAATGTTCTGACTAAAGTAACTTCATTTATTGAATCGCTGACACTTAATGTTACTATAATTTAGTGCTTGGCAAATACAAATTTGGACCCTGGATGCACGTCAAAGACAAACATGATCGTGAATGACAGAGAGGAAGATAATGAAAGGAAATCAGACTCCACACAAAAGAAGGCCAGATAGGCTCGGTGACAGGGTCAAAGCTGAAAGGAAAGATTAGAAGGACGAGAGAAGGGTGTGGTCTCATGGTGGGGTCCATGAGAAGGACAGAGGTTTAGGGGTGGGACGTGCGGAGAGGTGAATGATTGACAGAATCTGGGGCAGCGCTGGTTGCCTGTTTGTCTATGGAACACATTACAACTGGCTTTGACAGTCAATGCAGAAAACCATTTAACAAGGAGTGGGGATGCTATGGCCAAGCTCGTGAAGTGAGAACGGTTAATGGCTTCGGAGCATGCAGATACGCGAGATGGGTGTTAGAGCGAAAGAGGGCGGGGCTCAGGCTGAAGGTAGCCAATCCTGAATGAGTGCGATCAGTGGATGTTGGGTTTGAAACTATAGTTCAAAGTAGAATCACAAATCGGTTATTATTTACACACTCTTATGTCTTTCTTTTCTTTATAGACAATGAAATTAGAAAGGGACGGAGGCTCCAAAATGACTAAAACATACTAAAATAGCTTGGTGTGAAAAACTCTGTAGCTTCTGAAACCTCCTATGTCTATGTCCAGTTTTTCAGTAAAGGGAAAAAACACTTATTTTTAATCGACTGTGTTGCACTTTTGAATACTTAAAATTGGTTAGAAAACCCAGTGACAAACACAAAGGGTGACTTTTGATTGATTTATTATAAAATATGGAGATACCAGGTTTCAGAAAGACTCGCGTTCTCATATATTCAAATATGGTGTATCAAGTTTTCACATGAATGACGTCAAACGTTATTGATTCTTGTACTTCTCGTAACTGCACATCATGGATGTAAACGTCTTGATAAGTCATATCTGAATGTAATATGATTCGAGTTTTATGATACTTTAAAGATGCCCTTTTGTTTCTTTTTGGTTCAGATTCACATTGATAGTATTGAAAAGCAGCACTATCATTATTGATCTGAATCCTCTTTTGAGAAGAAGGGTGAATAATGGAGAACAATTCATTTTAAGGTGAACTATCCCTTTAAGGTTTCTGCATCTCTGTTTGCTCTGCATCATTGTAAACACTTACGACTGGAGGACGAGTATGTGTTTAGAGAACTCTGTCTGTATTATTTGTGTATTGTGGTTGTGTTTAGGATTTGTGAACTACACGACTTGGCTCTGACTAAAGGACTCCACCAATCAGAGGCTGGAGTGAGAACGAGGATTAAACAAACGACGAAATAAATGAGCAAAGGACAAACTGATCAATAATCTACTACCTCTAGTGTGACTTCAGGAACCATAAAAAGCACAGGGGTACTACTAATGTTTTACCAATGAAGGAAACAGAATAAGAAAGAAATGTATACACTGACAAAACCATGCACGTGCCTTAGTGCGCGAAAAAACAGGGAGCAAACAGACAAGCCAATACGAGTAAAAGAAGACGAAAACAAAGAGGAGAGAGCGTGCAGAGAGACATGCGACATGCAACTAAGATGAAAGGAAGAGAGATGCAGTCTAAATGAAAACAAAAAGGGAGCGTGGAGGGCAGTTTTGCACTGTTTTTGTTTATTCGAGGTTGCAGACGGGGTTGGCTCATGCTTGTGGAGAAGGTATTGTCGGGGTCGAGGGAATGCGATTGGCTGGCTGCTTTCAGAGAGGACAGGCGGGGGCGGGACCGCCGTACAGACCGGCCGGTCAGAGGGGATGTTGTTTTCTGATTGGTGGGGACGCTACCGTTGATCAGGCTGCAATTGAGAGGTGCGACCTAAAAACCCTGTCTGGTGTATTTGTCTATAAACCACTTGATTCCAGTCAGACACTTAAATTGCAGACAAGACAGGCAATCAGTAACTTTCACCAGAAAGGCGTAAGGAAAAGGAGGAGCCCATGACAGTAGCCACACACAGGAGACCTAAAGGAGCACTAAACACAGGGAAAGACCAGACCCACACAGCACAGCTAAACACACAGACCTCAGCAAGGGTCGAGAGAGAGAGAGAGAGAGAGAGAGAGAGAGGGAGGGAAGAAGAGGAAAAGAACAGGAAGAGTGAGATGTGGTGGGATCGATCCCTAAACTCCTCTTCTCGTCCCGCGGCCGTTTGGTGATGCTCCGGGGAGGCTGGAAAGGAAAATTGAGTTTTGAGGCCTGGAGAGTTCACTCGAGGCTTTGAGCCGTCAGAGGAAGGCGAGACTTTCCAGTGTATAGATGTCAGCAGATATAACAAAATGCACTTTTACGTTTATGCTCCAGTGAGCGATGAAGCGGGTGCATTGGTGTGTGAATGTCAGTCTAACACAATACAAGTATTATTTTCAACAATGCTCAATTCTAATTCAAAAGTATAACACAAATGTGACCCTGAATCACAAAAGCAGTCTTATGTAGCATTTTTTGTAAAAGACAAAAATACATTGTATGGGTCAAAATGATCAATTTTTCTTTTATGCCAAAAATCATTAGGATATCAAGTAAAGATCATGACCAATGAAGATATTTTGTAAATTTACAACCTTGAATATATAAAAAAAATATTTTTGTGAGTGGCTGGGTTTCCTCGGTGCCTCTGATTCACAACTTCAATGGCAATTTTTTCAATATTTAGATTTTTTGCACATTCAGATTAAACGTTTGTATCTCAGTCGGATATTCATCTTCCAGATTATGTAAAAAACTCAATATTGACCCAAAAAACTGGTTTTGTTGTCCAGGGTCACAAATAAGAAATTATTAATAATTAATAAATAAAAATAATTCATTTTCAAGAAATCACAGAGTCTAGACATATTGAAATCACACTATTGATGATGTAATCATGGCTATGAATGGCACATCTTAAACAATGATTTCTATATGAAAAACCCCGCCAAAGAATACATATGGGTCAGCACAATCCTGAGTGTACGTCATAACAGCTCCCTGGAATAGCTTGGCCTGAGCGTGAGGATCTGATCGGTCATATCGCTGTGTGCTAAGACATGTCTAACACGGAGTATAAATGTGTTTCCTGTCTGCGAACGTGCCACGCTGGATGACTGATGACCACTCACAGGTCCCTTTGTGCCCACTAAACCCACCTGCCAACTACAAACTCCCAATCCCGTAAAAGCACAAAGCTTCTCTGTTTCAGTAAGAAATCTAAGCCTTGACACAGATGCACGCACATAGAGGATGTCATGCTCTCATATGCTCCGAGTGATGATACCTGACTAATTTAAATCTTATTTAAAGCTGGGTCATACAGGCAACAGGACGAAACTTTGCACGGGCTGACGCAGCAATTTCTGCGTTTTTAAAGTTTCTCACAGTCACGGCGAAGAACGATCCAAATGAAATAAAATAAAACCCCTTTTGGAAAGCTTTGCACGCACACAGATGTAAAAGTGCTTCCCTGAGACAACAAGAGTAAGATCTAAACTTACCTGCGGCAGGCCGTTTGTCTTCAAAATGAGACATAAAACGAAATAGAGACAAACCATTTCCTGCTCAGTTTCTGAAGTATTACCCCTGGATGAAGCCGTACCCGCACGGCGTGTTAAGATTTCCCTTTCGGCACAAATGGCAGAACACCATGGGCCGACCGGCTGGCTCCTCCACCATGATGGATGTTGGACCCATGAAATTTCCATCACCAAGCACATCTTCCCAAACCCATAACACACACACGCATCGCTCTCGCACCTGACCCCGTAAAACTTTTCTAGTAAACTTTACTTTAAAACTTTACTTTAAAGATACGCAAAGATACATCAAGAGTTCCACTTACAGAAGCTGTGTGTGTGTGTGAGAGAGAGAAAGTCGAGAGAAGATAAATGGCTGAATTAGAAGTGTGACCTCCTCGGTGTCACAGGTAATGGGCCGCTCCATCATTAAATTAGCCGCTAAACCGCTAAAGCGAGTGGGAGAAGACCATCATCCACAAACCACAGACATTATGTGCTTTTATAGACGCAATTTGGTTTTGTTACAAAGATTTCTTACTAGGATTTGGCCTTCATTGCTACTGACGTCAATCCTGGTTTGATGTGTTATGCCATGCTATATTTAAATGTACATGTGTACTTTGAACGGGATTCATTCTAGGCGTGCCAAAGTTCTCTACTCGTACCCAACACACTTTCTCTGGAGTCTTCGACAGGCTTAGAAAAAGTCCTTCAGACAAATAGGAGAGAATGTTTGTTCAAACAGCCGTGCACCCCCAACTCTCTCTCTCTCTCATTGTGTAAATACAACAAGAGCAAATTGTGACCGACATTAACTTACATATTTCTCTCTAAGAGCTTCACTGGAAGAGGAAGATAAAATGGCTAGACAGTTTGTGAGCGTGTGTGCGTGATAGACTCACCAATGCAGGTCTTGCTGTCTGAGTGCAGGGCATATTTTTGATGACATCCACACACGGGCCCCGTGTCTGTGTCATCGCACGTATGTTGGCAACCACCGTTTCCATAGTTACATGTCACTGGCAATACACAACAACTGTGAGGAGGGCTACAAAAGTGTAGGACTATGGATACCCCTTTAAGTACACACATATGCACAACCTGATCTGGCTAAATCCCACATTGGATAGTGTGCAAGCGTGTCCAAAATCGTCCCAAATTTGGATTGCAATTTCCAATGGATTTTTAACCACAGAGATGATTAACATCAATTCACATCAAATGTATAATCAAAATGCAATTTTATGATGCAATGCCCTTATTATTAATATTTCATATTTAGAAGTATTCTCTTTTCATTGCCAGTTTTTTACTTACAATACAAGAAATTTTCAAAGTGGGAATCAGCCAGCTTCTTAAATAAATATACACGCATGCATACAATTTAAAATACAAGTACAACTTTTAGTCTCAAATTAATAATTTTAATTAAATTGAACGTTTACTGTAAAAGTCTGTAAAACAGGGCACAGTAAACTGCATAAATAAACAGGAATTTTCTGCATTGCTCTGTGTTTTAGCGTTAACGCAAATGTCCGAGAAATTAACGGATAATGTTTTTTTTTATATGTGACATCGCTACAATCCAAAATTATGATATTTATTATTTACTTTTAGCAGGCACTGTTATTTATAAGCAAAGAATAAATTTGATTGTAATTCTGTAAATGTTAATAAAGCAATTTTATGTTTGGGCAGACAAGAAGACTCTCAATCTTCTACTTGTAATATATGATGTGATCCTTTGATGAAAAGAAGTTTCAGGGATGTCAGTCGACCTTGCTCCGGCTAGTTTTAAAAATAGAGGAAGGAGAAATGGAAGATGAAAGTCCTCCAGATGTTCAGACCCGCAGCGCTATAACTAATACGCCCACGACAGACGAGTGGCAGAAGTGGTTTATTTAAGAAGAGATCAGTATTAGAGGACAGACTAAAACGAATCTGTAGACATGTTGTTTAGCTCTGATTACACTGGCAGCTTTGCTTTGAGTTATATATTGGAACGCCGTTTGCGGCATGCGAAGGGAAAACTGAGGGATTTTTCCATACCACTTGAAAAGGATCTACACAAGTGTCATTGACTCAGAAGGGATCGACTGTATGCGGACATCGTAATTTATAGCTACGTACCAGCTCAGCATTGACCGACATTGGTTCAATCAATACGGACTTGGGGAGTGGCTATCTGTGCAACCAAAAATTGTTTTTGTAAGCAGTAAACATGATTGTTGGCGTTAACACAGAATATGACTCTGAAATGAAATACATACATTTGCAGTCGCGCTGATTTTCCGCCAGCTCAAATCCCGGGCGGCACTCGCACGCCACGCCGCCTTTGGGGGTCTCTCTGCAGATATGAGCGCATCCGTGGTCCTTGTTCATACAGTTCATCCCATCTGCCGAAAAAGAGAGAACCAGAGAGAGGACACTAAAGTTACAATCCTGTTCTTTCCCATTATAAGCGCTCCTCTGACAGGCTCTTGGAAATGAGCGTATGATTTTTATGAGTGGTGTAAATTTGTTTAATGTTTCTGCCACAGGACCTTTTTTCACACACGGAGCAATGCCGACAACGCACATATAGACACTTTCCATGGAGAACAAGTTCAGCAAACATTCTCAATTCTGTTCTGTTTCATTTTATCCCCTTTCATTTCAGTCGTTGCATTTAAAGAATGATGTGTAAGTGATGAACCGGTTTGAGGATTTTAAAGGGACAGTTCCCAACACCTATACAATTTTCTTTGTCGTTTGAAACACTAAAGGAGAAAAAAATTGGTATTGTGCAATACAAAGAAATGCGATAGAGCTGTCTTAAAATTAATTGGACACAAATTTAAGCTTAAGTACTTTTTGGGGCATGACTGAATTGCCTATTCAATTTTATTATACGAAAGTAGAAAAGCTATCCAAATGTCACACTTTTTTATGTGCCACACACAGACAAAAATAAAGACACACAAAACTAAATGATGAAAGTATGTTTTTTTTTTGGGTGAACTGTTCCTTTAATGCTTGCTCAAAAAGAGCATAAAACACCATTTCGCCTGCTTTCTTCAGTCTTTCCCTTTTTCTCTGATCTCCACAGCACAGCATATCCCTGTTATCTAACACGACATCTCTCGCCATCCTGAGCAAATTTTCTTCTTCCTAAACAACGGGACAACATAAAAGGGTGAATAAAAGACAAAGAGGAACTGTTGGGCTCCTCTAATGGACATCTTAAAGCCAAACAATGAGCAAAGAATGTGTATGTACACAAAAGCGAGTCTCCGTGGAAACATGGCGGTTTCTTGAATCTTTAAGCCTCTCTACAGCCTCTTGAACAGAGCTGAGTGTTCTCGGGACTGAACAGAGAGAGGGCTGCTTTTCTGTCGGACACCTTCATGTGCCTAATTAACATGGATTCTGGAGAAGACCATCAAGCTTCGAAAAAAAAGGAGATCCGACACATTTTACGTACAAAAGAGTGTGAGGCGGTGTCATGATTGTATGGTACAATGAGGTACTGAACTTTTAATACTGTGCTTGGAGGGTGTATTTAAAGTTTTTATATATTAAATTATTTATTTATTTGCTTTTTTTTCAGACATCTAGTTTTTTTAGTGATAATGTAATAAACTAAGTATATACATAAATATACACACACACATTATATTACATTTATTCATTTGGCAGACGTTATTATCCAAAGCGACTTACAAGTAGGAGAGCGTATTAACATTTTGTCAACATCCTAAACAGTACCGTTAGTTAACAAGGCCATGCTACTAGGAGGATTAAAGCTGGAGTAAGCAAGGGAGAGGATCACCAACAAGGTGTTGTTTTATTATTGTATTATAGTTGTCCAGTCTTGATATGACCAGAGTCCAGAAGGCAGGCAGAGACACGGGCAGAGATGGTGGGGTAATATGGCCGAAAAGAGAATAAAGCTGTGTATCATCTGCATAAAAATGGTATGAGAACCCATGTCCCTTAATAATTGGACCCAGGGAGGTGGTATATATAGAAAAGAGGAGAGGAGCAAGAACTGAGCCCTGAGGCACTCCAGTTGTCAGCAGGTGAGATCTGGATGATTTGCCTCTCCAGTATACCTTAAAGGATCTGCCTGTGAGATAAGAGTCAAACCAGTTGAGTGAAGTTCCAGAGATGCCCAGTTTGAAGACAGTGGACTGCAGGATCTGGTGGTTCACAGTGTCAAAATCAGCAGAGAGATCAAGCAGAATAATGACAGATTAGAGCGGTATCTGTAGAATGTCTTTTCTTGAAGCCGGATCGTTGACTGTACAGAAGATCATGCTGGGAGAGATAGGCAGAGAATTGGTTAAAAACTACCCTTTCGAGGGCCTTGGAAAGGAAAGGCAGGAGTAAGATTGGTCTGTAGTTGCTGACCACTGTCAAAGCAGGATCTTAAGGTTCTACAGAGATCAGTAGCTTCCTCAATGTTGAGAGATGAGTAAAGGTTTGTGGTGGGTAAGGAGGAAGACACCATGAACAAAAAGCAGGTGGGAGAGAGGGAACAAGATTACGACGGAAAGAAACAGGGTTGGGGGCCATTCAGACAGAACACATTTTTTCTTTCCAATGCGCTACTTTCCCGTTGTTTTTCGAGTTTGGTGGAAGTGCATGAGCGTTACGCTCGCGCCTTTTAAAGTGCCGCGTTTTTAAGACGCTGTGTCAAGTTAAAAAAATATTTTTACATGAAAGCTGCTCATCAATATCTGCTCCAAAAGCAGTGAACCAATTAGAATAATTTGGAGGCGGGGCAAGTACTGTGAGCTTCGGTGTACTGTAGCAAGTTTACATGACAACTGTTTTATTTGACAGCAACATGGCAGAGGAGGCGCATCATGGCTGTGTCCAGATACCAGAGTCTTTTAGAGGCAGAGACGCGTTCTGACTGAATGGCCCCTTATGGGTGGGAGGTGATATTAAAGGGAACTTTATAAAGAAATGGAGACATTCAGGGGAGTAACTAGAATATTATTAGTGGTGCAGTTACGAGTCCGAACAAGATCTAGCTGTTGTCCTCTGTGGGTGGGAGGAGTGTTGGCCCTGTGAAGGTCAAACCAGGAGAAGAGAGCTAAGACGTCGGCTCCTTGTGGTTTGTCTAGGTGGATGTTTAAGTCACCTTGCATTACCAGTGGAGTGCCGTCTCAAAAAATATGTGATTTTTATTATTTTTATGATTATTACAAACTAATAATATCCATTACATGAGTTAAAATGAACATATATGTGTTTCAACAATGGTGTCCTACTACCTTTCAGTACAAGGGCTGTAATCTATAGAAGAAAATCCTGTTCCAGAGGAACTCACAGGGACCCTTCATCATGGGGCAGCGGCTCCGGTCACCCTTCTTCTGGAGATCCAGGTTAATACTTTAATTGATCCGACTGGGGTTTGGTGGTGCTTTAACTGGAGGTGTTAAGAGATCATAAAATACCTTCGGCCAGATTGAGCGTTTTAAAAGTGCCACATCGCTATTACCGCGGTGACAAGAGTGATAAAACATGAAAGAGTGATCAGCACTTACATCACATAACAGTAGTCGGCAACGTGAGACAAAATGGGTCATTTAAAGTGTGCATGTGAAAAAAGAGAGGGAGAAAGAGAGCGAGACAGACAACTTTTAATATCAGGCAGAAGTAATCTGTGTGTGTGTTGTTACCCATAAACCCATCACTTAAAGGAAGTGCTCTGAAAGCCCCAAATGCCATGTCAAATGGAAACCCCTCTTTCAAAGTCTAATGCATATAAATTTATACAACAATTACAGTTCAAGAAGCAGTGTGTTCAGCTCAATGGCCATAGGTGCCTCTCACGTCATGTCAGATTGTATTTCTAGTCCTGTTCTTTTGGAGCGAAATCTTGGTCACTGGCATTTTTTGATGAGAAAACTCATCAATGTCGCCGCATTATGTAATGCGTGAAATTCGTTAAGGGTATAAAACGCACATCTATACTGTACAAAAGCGCAAAAGTACTAGCACACATCTCCAGACTCCCTTTTTGTCAAGTTTTGCAAATGCCGTTTTCATTCAAATCTGACAGACTTTCAATCTCTCTCCAAATGCACAATACTATACGTACTAAGCCATGAATTTCAATGAGGCTCTTTTTTACCAACTGCCCCATTGATGTCCCTCAACTGAAAACAGCCCCCTCCTCATCTCTTGTTCAAACACAAGCTTCCTAACAACTTGTCACAACTTCTCTCTCACTCTCTCTGCCGCTCAGACAAGCTTATTAATTACGGTTAACATGAAAAAGAATCTCTTTTCTAGAACTTTGCACAAGTAGCCAAATGACCCTTAATGATGTTCCTGTGATTTGAGAAAGAAGCGAGATTCAGTGGTCCATTATGTGTTTCTATCCTCTCCCCCTCTCTCAAGATAAAGGTTTGAACATAACGGTGACTTTGGTATGATCAGACCTACGCCCATGTATCTACTGAACCGAAGTCCTATGGCTTCACATGGCCCGGTCCAACATGGCTCCACCTTCCACAGTAACATTGCACAAACAACAACCTTATAACACGCAAAATAGAGAAATGAAAACTAAAAAAGAGAGAGCAAAAGCGGAAAGGAGGCAAAAGTTATTCACCTCAAAGCTAATATTTAAGCGCAGTATTTTTAACCAGCGGAAGATGGTGGCGAGACCTTTAGTGCCCATGTGATGTCAACAGCTCAACAGTATGTGTGTGTGTTTGTTTGGTACAGTTCAATCAAAGTTCTTACACAAACCGGCCCGGAGAAAATGTTTCATAACACTTGAATCGTTCAATTGAAAACTGCATCACTAGGACTACCAGCACAAATACGTGCACTTTGACCCCTGGCATGACCCCACAGGATTCCGCTGTCAAAGCAGGATGTTTGCTGGGGACTCGGGACAGGAGCGAGTCAGCGTGCACAAGAGAGATTGCTTTTCTCGAGGACTTTTGGGGTCATTTCGAAATTGTGACGCATTGTATATATGTGTGTGTTTGTGTGCGTGTGTGTTTACAGTGGTTTATTTTTGGACCACATCGTCTCCCCTCACTCTCTTGACAACATTGTCTCTTTTCATCCCATTTTATGATTGCCTAATTTTTAAAGACTTAAGACAGTTTCGATTGACCAGATTTGCTCAGCTTTGAGCTTTTCACCTGCCCAGCGAATTAAACTTCCACCATAATAAATGAATTGTAACTTACATTTGGGCAATTCCATGAAAATGTCAACCTTACCACGAATAAATTACGTTTTTACCTTTTACCTTACTATGGTAACAGCACAGATTTTAACATTTGGTGTTTCAAATACTCATGTGAGATCTCTCTTCAGATTTGTTTTATTTTAAGCGCATGATTTTTCATAGTCAGGTAAGAGCCTTTTTCAGGATTGTCACATCCATAACGCTTCATATTCCTTATAAATGGAAAAATGAAAATGAATATAAAGTCACTATTTGATGTTCTATAAAGAGGCATCACTTCTCCATTCATTGGGTATTATTGCTTCAGGATTGTGCATTTTATTTTACAGAAATCCTACAAAGTTTATCGTCTCCCAAAAACCACATCCATTATTTGTCACATCCATAACGCATGTTTATTATATTTTTTTTTAAAGACTGACATTTTTTGATGTTTAGACTCAATCAACAAGGGTTCAATAAAATATAGAAAGATGGGTCAATATAATCGCAACAATTTCATTCTCTGAGCATTTTTATGTCACTTTCATAACGCAAAATGTCACTTCCATAACGCTGGAATTGCCCATTTATTAAAATGTGGATCTAAAAAAAGGTGATTTTTTTAAGATGAAGAAGTAAAAGAGAGATAGACAGAGAGGGATGTGCTAGAGTGTTGTATGTAATGCTGAGGTCCAAAACAATTTGACCAACATTTAAGTGAACATTAGGGAACAACAACCAAATGGACGTGTGTTTTTAAGGAAAGGTTTTACTGTAATGTTACGGTAACCCAATGTAAATGAGCAGATGTGATAATGTGCCTCTATCAGTCTGTACAATATATAAGGTGTAAGAGGACAGTAGATGTGTGGATCCGATTCCTCACATCTCACTGTGTTTCATCAAATTATTAACTGCATTCTGATAGATATGAGAACAGTCCAGAATTAAAATGTTTTGGTCTTTTCTTCACTTTGATCGAAGGTTCTCATTCATTAGAACTCCACTGCCAAGCCGCTGTGCCTTCTAACCTTCCCGAGTCCAGAGGAGCCGACGGGCTGTTGGCAGGGCACCAAAAAATTAAATTCCCAATTTACAACCGTTAACGATTGCCAGGATTTGGGCAGTTAGGCAGAATTTACAAGGATATTATTTTCACAGCATGTGGTGACATCTTGTGCCATATTTGAATCCCGTCTTGTTTAGAACGGACTGCTCGGGCCAGCACAACTCTCAATGGCACAGCCATCAGATGCTGAAATAAATATAGAGAGGAACTTACTCATTTAAAGGGATAGGTCGTCCCAAAATAAAAATTCTCTCATCGTTTATTCACCCTCATCACATTCAAAACCTGTATCCGACTGGAACAAAAAGAAGATATTTCAAGAACTGTCACAGTGGTTTGGTGTCCATACAGTGGAAGTCAACGGGAGCCAGTTTTTTGAACATTCCTCAAAATATCGTCTTTTGTGTTCTGCAGAAGAAAGAATATCATACAGGTTTAAAATGACACAAGAGTGAATAGAGGATGGAGGAATTGTCCTTTTTGGGTAAACTATTCCTTTAAAAGACAGTTTTGTTCAACACAACAGTGAACCAAGTGGGGTGGTGACCTTAAGTCATTCAATCTGGGAAGAGAGGTGAAAATAAAGTGAGGTATCGGGATGACACAAAGACAAATGAAAAAGACACAACTGATGTTGAGCATTGGACCTGGGCCATTGAGAGTGGAAACTGTGTAAACTAAAGAGGGATCTAGAAAGTTAATAGTCACCCTTTCCCAGCAATACACATGGACACAGTGCTAAATGCTATCCGAGCTTCATCACATCCTCTGTACATTGCATTTGACCAGACAGACAACACTGAACTTCACGCATACTAAATGCACTTTATATTTGATAGTCTACACAAGCTGTAACTGACGTGAAGATCTAGACGTTACAGTCAAACCATCACAGAGGTCAATGTAGAATTGACATTAGTCTTAGTGAAAAGAACATGCTCTCTACTTCAACACAGCAGACAGACGGCGCCGATGACACGCACACACACATATAACACTACTCTAGACATGGCCAGTAGGACGTGCTGCTGAGTGAAGAATTGTAAACACATAACATTACACATCTCTTACACACATTTATACATATGTCTTAGACGCAAGCCAATTGGGCTTATACTGGTGACAGACGAAATGTAAACAAGATACACACACACACACACTTTTCTAGTGAGTGAGAGTGTTGAAGGAAGGTGAACGGTTCACTTAGGGTGAGATTTAACGTGTGAAAGTGTGTCATCTCTGCGTGTGTGTGTGTGCATGGAAGTGTGAAACCAGATGAGGAAAACTGCTAGACTAAAAATGATGAAAATGCGCTTACGCATATGGTACGGTTGAATATGGTAACAGTTAACAGTGAACCTTTCTACAGCTTTTAATCATCTTATTTCATGTTCATTTCGGCATTAACAAATATCATTTTAAAAATCAAACATTAATAGTAAACAATGCAACACGCGCTCTGAATAATGTGAATATATGATCGCACAACACTAACAAGGATTAACACATGCTTAAAAAGTACATTGCTCATGTTTGATTCATCAGAGCACATCAGTTATCCACAAAAAAAAAAATGTATTGTTACCAAATCTGCCTTTTTCTTTTTGCTACACCATGCAACACAAATTGTGAACAAAATGTTCTTTAAAACGACTTTAGATTGAGATTAACATGCTACACAGGCAGGATGTGTCAACATCTCAAAAGCGTTTAAACTAACATATTATTGGGCATTTAACACCTAGCGTCAATGTACCGCCTGATGTGGCATGTTATCGACCACCACAGACGATCACTTTGACTAAACTTTCAACAAAATGTCCTTTAATCAGAATAAGTGAAAACAGAAGTGAAGAAGACACCCAGACTTTCCAGTGCGGAGTTTCTGATTCCTCTTCTGTTTACACAGGGTATATAGAAGTGTGTGTGTGTGTGTGTGTGTGTGTGTGTGTAGCGTGTAAAGCCATCCAATACTGCCAGAACGCATCAGTTAGCTATCCACAAAAACAAACCTTTCGCCTGTTTACAGACAAGCACACTAGTGTATTTACTACACCTTCACTTTTAAAGTAAAAATACAACATCCAGGACAAGAGATTCAATCTTAAGAGTTATAAGCTTCCCAAAAAGCAAATACACTCGCTGTAACCATCGCTGCTGTTAGTTTGACTTAACCCATCCTTGTTCACAGTACTTAAAGAATGCAAATTACTAATTTGACATAAGTTAACTTTGTTATTTATACTAAAGATTTTCAGGTTTACTTTACAAGTGTTTGACTTGTCAACTTAACATTGATGAGTAGAACGCAAAACCCAATAATATTGGACCTATTGTTAAGTTTACTTAATATAAACAAGTTAATTCAACATGACTGGTTGAGGGGGATTTTCAGTTCCCAGCATGCTTTGCGTAAGACTGCATTTAGACAGTCAATTTCGAAATTTACTGTTTTTCAGTAAAGAAAAAAGACCTGTTTGTGCTTAATGTTCATTTATCTATGAGGTTTAATAGAGTTTATTGTATTTTTTGTTTTAGAGTGGCCATTGTTTTGAAGAGTGGTACATGTGCTTAGGATGTGAGAGGTTTATGCGCACACATTATGTCTATTGAATCATTCAATGAGCTTATACTGTGCTATTGCCAGTACTGAAATGCCTCTCGTCGGATTTTTATTCATTGTGTTTTGACTTAAGTTAGTATATCATTTATGTATAACGACAAAAAGTACCATTGAGAAGGATTAATATTGAGTTTAATTATCTTGAAATTACTGGTACACTGGTACTGGTTTGGATTTACTCAAAAAAGTTTTGTCAACATTACTTAAATTTATTTTGTTCATACAACAAAAGTATTTGTTCAAATAACTTAATATTTTTGCGTGGAACCACTTGGCTCAGCTTTTTTAAGTAAATTCAACAAATACATTTTTGAGTGTATGTAGTATTTCTGTTACTGTATCCCTCACTTGTTCTCTGTCGAGCCTCTCACTGGCAGTGTCATTCTCCACCTTTCTAATCTTTCCTTCCCACTATATTATTGTTCTTTTTTTATTTACTGTCATCTTTGCCGCAGTGTATCTCCATTTTTGACTCCATTTAATTTTTCAAGTACTATGTAAAGTTAAACAAAGTGCAACAATCAGTACACTTGGAAGCTAGTCGATATTTTGTGATCCGAGTCAACATTTCCCTCCGTCCGATTGGCATGGTGCCAATCCCCTCATTACTATAGCAACTGATCCAGAAATAACCAATACTGACTACACGGTCTTAAAGTCGGCATGAAATTAAAAACGTTCATTCTAAATGATTTACACAGTTGTGAAGTATTTATTATAAATAATTTATCTGTGCAATCATTATAATTTTTGTATTAATTTGTGGATAAAATCAAGTCCCGCCCTACATTTTAACTCATTTCAGAAGTTGTTTCACGATACAGGTTTCACATAAAATGGATTCTTTACATGCCAAATGAGAGCGTAGACAGCCGTTCCTTATGATCAGAAGGGAAGATGATAAAAATGCAAAGGGCTCGTAGACGCCTCTCCACATTCCTCATGTGACCGTGAGGGACATCAAAAATGTGATCACATTCAACCCACATTCATTCATGACTGTGTGCGGACCTCTCAGATGGGCACAGTGCGCGTGGACGTGTCCGCCTCCACATAGGGAAGCATCATTAGTTAATTCTGACAGGCTGAATGGGAGGGTCGCATCCATGACACACACGCGTGTCACAGAGTCACATTGATTTTGCTTTCATATACAAAAATGTTGCTGCATACACACAAGGTTGGGCCCACTAGCCGCCTGCGATTTCAACCCTTCAACTTTGAACCCTGACCCCTCCAGCTCTGTACAGGGTCAAGACCATCAAGTCTAAGTAATTCTTCACTAATCATACGTTTCCATTTAAATAAGAGAGTGAAAATGAGTGAACACATCCTAACATCTAATCCTGCAATCTGATTAGTTGACAGAATTGTGGTTTAATGATGGACTGTTATTCTTACACACACACACACACACTCAGGATCACACTTACCATCAGAACGGTGGATGCAGGTGTGCTGGTTGTCACTCAGGAAGAAGCCCTGTTTGCACTGGCACTCGTAACTGCCCATCGTGTTCACGCAAACCTGCTGACAGCCGCCGTTGTTGTCCAGACACTCCTCCACATCTAACATCCAGCAGAGAGACACAAATACACACGGTCATTACAAGACACATAAACACGGCCGCCCGAGGCTTCAGGCGAAAGCATCACGCTCAGTCTCTCGGTGGAAACGACGCAGGTATCGGAGTGTTTGTTTATCAACGGCCGATTTTCGCTTTCTGCTGCTACTGGAGAGCGATGTTGATTAAACGGCTGGTTAGATGTTCCAGTTTTCAAACACATTTAACAGACAAACAAACCAGTAAACAGCAGGTCGACAAATTACGAAAGTGGAATATGTTGGCCAAATAAAATGTAAACGAAATACCAGTGAGTTGCACATTGTAAATGGATTAAATTTACTTTTCGATTGGATTTTGTATACAGATTTTAACCTTTACAAGTGCACATGGACACCAGCTATAAAATCACAAAGAAATCAAAGTTTGTTCCTTTCAGGTTTCATTTCTGGTTGTGAAGTGGAATATATTAAACACACATGCAGGGTCATTGTGTCTTTGTCAGCCCCATAAGTTCATTGTGGGTATAATGTTTGAGTAACAGCGTGACATCGGGGAGCAGTAACACACTTGAGTGAATTTTACACACCCGTAACTCTCTGCCACTGTTGCATCGGCAGTCCATAATTCATGGAGGCTATAAAGATTTTGAGTGGTGTCACCGTTATAGCTATGACAGAACTTAACTTTAAGGAAACTGCACCATTTGGGCCTGAACATTTCTATTTGTATTTTATTTGTATTTTAAAAAAGATTTTTTCCCACCTCAGGCGTAAAGCATCACATTGGATGACCACTATTGCTGATACATTCACCCTTATATTCACATTCATGCTCAACAATTAGACAAAAAAAAACAGATGAGATTATTATTTAATATCAATTGTTGTTCCTAGACAGGAATAATATTGAAAGAAGAGAAAAAAAGTCTCATACATTTCTTCATTTTTGTTCGATAAAAAATGTAAATATAACATAAACATAAGATCTCAACCACGTTAAAACTAAGTTTAGAAATAAAAAAAATCGAGTTTAAATATCTAAACATTATTAAGGACTTCTCGAAGATTTGATAGATTATTAAATAATATTATAAATAAATAATAAATAATATTAAATAATGGATTATTTAAACTATATCATTTATATTAACCCTTAACTGTAGTTTACTTTTAATTTACATTAACCCTGACTGTAGTTTACATCTTGTTTTAAATTCCAGCGATAAACACACGCATACAAAACCACAACTGAGCTTGTGTATAAAAGGCTTCATTCTATAGCCCCATATTCTCAAAAAAATTCAAAATATTCTCACCCTTTAAAAATTCGAAGCAATTTTAGAAGAAACATCCAAGATCTTGCTACTTAAAAACAAAACTCAAACCTCAGTAACATTCCCCTACGGGTTCTCTGTCAGACCGTGTGTGTGTGAACACATGATGGAGTGTGTGTTATCCGCCTGCGTGAGTATTTTTCCATCTATCTTGTTTAGTACAATCCGTCTCTGTTGTTTACACGCCGCTCATAAAACTCGCTCAGAATGTGGCATTCTGGAGGCATGAGTGAGCATCAAAGCTTTGACAAATGAGGCCTGGCAAAAACATGTCCATTTCCTGCGGTATTCTAGGTGAATTAAAGAACTGCGTCTGTCTCCAGCGCGTCTTTCTGTGACAGCTAACATCCACCTGTGTTTGGGTTTACAGGCTGTGTGGACCGTGTCGAGAGGTATCACGTTTTACAACCTCTGAGATATGTTTGGGACACTTTAAAACAAGTACAGTCATTATGACACTAATGTAGAGACACAAAAGCACAATGAACTGACTCTGCATAAATACAATAAATTATAGAGTATAATATGTTTAATACAGTGAGAGGCTGTTAATCCAGGAAACGACCAGTTCGGACATTTAAATCGTTCCACAAATGGCCAATTCCCTGAAAATGTCAACCTTACCACGAAAATATTAGGTTTTTATCAGCAGGTTTTCCTTTGGTAACAGCACAGATTTGAACATTTGGTGGTTCAGATACTCATGTGAGATCTCTTTAAATTTGTAAGATTTTGTTTTATTTTTAGTGCATGATTTTTCATAGTCAGGTGAGAGCCATTTTCAGGATTGTAACATATGATGCTACATATGATTCATAAATGAACACATGAAAATGAAAATAAAGTAACTATTTGACGTTCTATAAAGAGATCTCCCTTCCCCATTCATTGGGTATTATTGCTTCAGGATTGTGCATTTTAAATCCTAAAATGTTTATCGTCTCCCAAGAACTGCAACATTTTTTTGTGTTACGCATGTTTATTTCCCTTTTTTAAATATAATTTATTTTCATAGACTGACATTTTTTTTATGTTAATCTCTATCTACAAGTCTTCAGTAAAATATAAACAGATGGTTAAATATAATTGTAACAAATTCATTCTCTGAGCATTTTTATGTCACTATCATAACACAAAATGTCACTTCCATAATGCTGGAATTGCCCATATATGGAAACAGGAGGTGACCTTGCATGATTGAAAATAGCATCCCGGGACATTATGAAAATGGCTTCCAGGTGAAATCACATGCCTTTAAAGAGCTTCCATGGAGTACAAACTAAGACGGTGGGGCTAATAGAGACTAACTATCATATCCAGCCCGGCTTATGAGCTAAAGTGTTGTATTCTGAGCAGATCCCTGTGGAATTATAGAAGAGACTAACGTAATGGCTCTGTCTGGACGTGTTAGCTATTTTTTTTCTGTATAACACCTCAACTCAGCAACCGGAGGACGCATTTATACAACACCCATGTGTGTAGGACATAGATACACAATTTTACACATCCACTCATCCGTAAGCGATTCAGGACGCGAACACGACCGCTTTTGATCCCAGTTTAATTTGGTCACAGTGGTTTATTATGTGGCTTCTGGCTTCACCTGCGCACATAACTCTTATTTTAGCCCCCGTGGACATCTTGTTAACACGGCTGGGACTGCAATGCCTTAACTGTCCTATTAACTACTGTAGGGTTATAAAAGCAGGGATGACGGGGGGAAGGCCTGACCACAGAGGTATCCCTGTCTGGCAAATTTGCATGAACGATTTTTTTTAAATAAACTTTTTTAAATATAAAGTATATGGACACAGTTTCTGTAGTATTCGAAAATGCCCGAACCTCCTGAAGACGGTTATAACTAGGGTTGCATGATAAATTATCGGGCATAATCGGTATCGAACGATAAATAGTCAGTTTTAATGTTATCGTATCAGCCCATAAATGTTCATTTTGGATGTTATCGTATCGGCGGATAAATGGTCATTTTTTATGTTATCAGTATCGGCCGATAATAAAATGTATGCCGATATATTAAAAGCCAATAAATAATTACCTCTGTTTAAAGTACTTTATCTGCATGATCCACACAGTTAAAATACTGTGTAAAATACAGAACTGTCTTTCTGTCGTGATCATTCACTTACTGCTTTTATCAAAACATTTCGGATGTATATACAGTATGTAGATACAGTATTTATGAATGTGTAAATTATAGGAACAAAAGCATATTGTTTGAATCAGACTGGTGTCTGAATGCTTTCTGTCTGGAGATCTGCCTATTGAAAACATTTTTCTGAAAGAAAAAATCTAAAATTTGTTTATTAAATAAAAAATATGCCAGAAAAGTTTGAAGGTTAAAGAATCGCTAACTAGTGTAAAGTGGGCTTGGTACAAGAGAACTAATGGTTACCATGTTTTCAAATAAAAGCAGTTGTCCGCCTTTTGTTTCAGTCTTAAGGAATTTTATATTAATATTTAGATACTGTAGATCAGCCAATATATCGGTTATTGGCCAAAATTTACATATTTATTTTACTGCTGTTCAGATATTAGAATATCCCTTATGAGGCCGCCACAGCTTGTCACTTTTTATTGCTGCATGTAAGAAAACATTCACGTAGGCACGCTTCTCATTTGTCACCGTGTCACAGACGAGAGTAATATGTGATAAGAGAGCCCGCAGATGACATGTGCCGTCTGCCTCCGTCTGTAGCGGCTCTGGCTGCGAGCGCTGTTTAATGTGGGAATGGAAACAGATATCATCAGTGTGACAGCTCGCTCTGGCTTTAAAAGGAGGAAAAAACAACATTTCAGCTGTCATCTCTCAATTAAAGCCCTCTCTGCCAAAACTTAAACAAGAGCGCTGGCATCCCAGCCTGCGAGTTTAAACTAGAGCGCTTTTGTTTTGTTTGATTGCTCTTGTGTAAACTTTCATTTGGAAAAGATCTTAGATGACATGACACAACAGGGAGAGAGAGAGAGAGAGAGAGAGAGAGAGATAGAGAGAAAAGAGAGAGAAGATAACGAAAAGAGGATATAGAGAAAGAGGGATGGAGGACCGACAGAATACTAAAACGGGAGATGAATTAGAAAACAAACCTAGTGAAGGGTAATGACCTTGACGGAAGTGAACAGGAAACAATTTAAATAAAGCGAAGTGAACTCAACACAACTGAAGAGAGACAATCTTAAAAAAGTAAACTGACGAGAAGTAAACAAAACGGATCTGAGGTCAACTAAACACAAGTGAAATAAAAGTGAACTAAAAAACAAATACGGTGACGTGAACAGACCGGAACTGATCCAAAATGAACGAAACAAAGACTACGTTTCAATCTTAACTTAAAAGACATGAAGACGTGTCTGATCAGAATCGACCTGACCGTATTAGAAGCGAACTGAACGTCGATTGGCTCTTTCAAAATGACCTTTGTGACCTCCATCACCGTGGTCATAGAGAACATTCCTTCCTTCTACGACTGCACGAGTTCTCCTTCATTCTGACGGTGCAGCGAGAAGGGAAAAAGCAGGCAGAAGATAAATAAACAGCGGCAGCAGAGCAGGCATTCATAAAACACAGCGAAGCATCAACACATTGAGTCCAGCTGGCTGCACGCAGAGGGAAAACAAATAAGAATAGAAATGAAAAAGGCTGAGGAACTGCACTGGACGGCTCTTCAATCAGCTCGCCATTAGTCAATCTTAAATCAATTAAAGCTTGAACTTGTTAACATGTGACATCTGGAGCGCCAAATGACTTCCTACACGGGACGGACAAGCCACTCCTCTGATTTCCCTATATTTCAAAGGGCTTGCGGGTTCGGTTGGCACTCGGTTGGTCTGTTTGAAGACATTGTGTGTTTGTGGGGAACGAATAAATGTTGTTTACTTTTTGTCTGTAAGGGATGAACGTCGTGTCTAGTCACTAGAATATCATAGTAACATGCATATCTACACGCTAACGTGGCAGGTTGAGTTTGAGAAAATGTAAAAATCTATTTGAAATAAGACATTTCTGTGTCTGGTGTACCAACAAATTCTCAATGAACATTTAACAAAAAGCATTATGGGAAAATGGCAGACGGAGATGAGCTGGAAAAGGTCACGTGGAATAAACGATCAAGAAAACGAAGGACACTTTGTTAGAGAGATTTAGGGAAAGGTCATCATCATAAAGTATGATTCATTTAACATTTTGTTACGGGTCAAGTGGTTTTACTTCCTTCTAAACTTGTGATCGTACTCACCGATGACCAGCCAATGAGAAACATTCGGGGTACTACGACAACGCATCATGACATTGAAGCTCCAATGAGAATGAATGAGGTTTTTAAAAGAGCGACAGACACAGTATATGAAGCAATGAGAAACATCACCATAATATGACAAAGTGCCACATTACACGACTTAAGGAAGTCAAGTGAAGTGTCTAAAGCAAGGTCACGGGTTCAGCGATCTATCAAAAGCATCTGTGGCCAAATATTGATTTCCACAGAAAATAATTTTGACGTGTAGAATGTTCCAATAAACACAGCACTTACAATGAAAGTACATACACGCTAAAATGCGCACTTAAGATACACATGAGATGTAAAGATTATGTGCGTTGGCATGAGTACAGTGAGACAGAGTGGCTTATCGACCTTGTCCGTGTTATATCCAATCTTTCTGCTGTCGCGCATTATGACGAGGATCCCGAAAAGGAATGCGGCATAACTATTTGTAGGCGCACATTTTTAATAATAGTTTCGAACGTCGACACGTACAGTATTTGCATTGCACCTGGAACACTGAACAGTGAGTTTGAGAAGAGACGGCAGAGGGGAAAAAAGCCAAGCTTGATCTTTAAATGCTTCACATTTTCTGTGTCAATCTATTTCTAGGGAAGGGCGGAAGAGAGGGGCGAGATGACGGAAGACAGAGGCAGATTAAAAACAAGGGAAAGGACAAAAGAGGACAAAGAGATAGATGCGGGAAAGCAGGAAAAGAGAGAGAGCGAAAAGAAGGAGGGGGTATAACAGGACTGACGATGGCCTCTGCGGCCTGCTCTTGGTTCCCAGAGCCATCATTTAGACTTGTATTTGAGACATTCCACAATAAAGATGTCAAATAGAAAGCAAGTCTATAGCCTCGAGGGAAACAGCCTGGAGTCACTCCAATGAGACCCACAGCCAAGATAACCAATACAGATACTGAAAGAGAGAGAGAGAGAGAGAGAGAGAAGATGCAAGGGTGGGGAGAGAGAGAATGTGATGTTAAAATGACAAGAAAGAAAAATGAAGCTCAGCATCTTCAAACACGACCGGTTTGGCGCACGTATTTGCTTTGGATGCAAAGGGCAGAGAAGAGAGCAGCTCAGGTTCCTCATAGAACTGCAAAGAAACATGATGTCCTAGACGGTCACCGTGTCATCACAGAGCCACCGCGCATCACTGCGATAAGTCTGTTTTGACCAAAGACACATCTGCACTCACTTACAGGGGCAAAGCAGACAGCCTCCGTGAACAAAAAAACACTTTTTAAGGAATTCCTGAATCCCCACAGCAATCTAGAAAAACCATGAGACCCGGTCTCGACTCCCCGGGTCGTGGAATTTCATCTTTGAACTATTTCAATAAATAAGTTATTAATTTTCTCTCAGCCTTTTCTTTCCCAACTTCCATTTTCGTCCGCTAACATAAACATCTGACCTGACTGGCGAATTCTGGGAAGTGGATGCGATTGCGCCACTGGTGACATTCGGGTGACATTTGGAAGAGACGAAAATAAGCGTGAGGTTCCTGTTGGCGTGCTCCTGTCAGAACGAGCTGGAACGCTGGCGCTAGACGCGGCTCGGCTGGCCTTTCCGAGGCGCTGCGCAGAAGGGGCCGGAAGATCGGCGGAGCAGATTTGTTTACGTTCGCGGAGGGGGTCACGGCTGAGGTCATCGGCCGGGCAAATAGATGACGAGAGAAAGTCTGTGTGAGAACGTGTGTGTGGAAATGCATTTTCTAGGGTTTTACCCAGACAGTTGTGCCCGTCGTCTGCGAGCATGAACCCGTCGTAGCACGTGCACCTGTAGTTCCCGGGGATGTTGATGCAGTCGTGCACGCAGCCGCCGTTGTAGTCGTTCTCACACTCGTCCATGTCTGAAAGAGACACACATTTAGAAATCAAATACAACATCAACTCCGGCAAGAGATGTTTATTTTTAAGGCGACATGAATGACGCCTGCCCATGCAAAAGAGTGCTTTAACACTTTTCTCTGTGGTTGCTAGGGTGTTCTGCTCGGTTGCTAAGTGGATGCATATTGAGCCCTGATGTGGCCCTGATATTAAAATGATTGAACAGAGGATAAATGAGATTTAAAAACAGTTGACATATGTAACAAAGCTTCATTTCCTTAGAGTTTTTAGACACAAATGAACACAATATTTCTCACTCTTTCACTCAAACACATGAATATATCAAAACCAGAAAGACAGAAAGTATCTTCCTCAGACCAGACCATATAAACAGGTGTCTGTTTTAATATCAGTTCAACCTCAAAAAGAGAAAGAAAGAGAGCGAGAGAGATACCTGGCCTGTTCTCTTGGACAGATATGGCATTAACTAAAAATAACTGCGTTTCGCATTACTTACACATTTTTTAACAAATCCCACAAACCACATTGTGAAACTTCAGCTACAAGAATAGATCCTTCAAGAATGCTTGTTTGTCTTTTTATTCGTAAACAAAACTTTCAAGTCAATCTTCCGAAAATCTATTCAGACAAAATTTTCTATTCAGAAAAGTGAGACACACTCAAATAACACATATGGGCATAAATACTTCACCTCCGTTTTAGTCGTATATTTGTTTTTTTTTCACTATCAAAGCGAACAGCAGTGTCAGCTTTGGCGTATTTTGAGGAAATGACTGTTGGATTACACAAACAAAACGGCCAACTCATAACTAAAAAATCTATAAACACTCAGCCGGCACACAAGAACAGTTCACAACTTTTTACATTTTATCCAATGTAGGGATGTTAAAAGTTATGGTATGTTAATACTAACCCGATACTCACATTTAAAAAGTGACAATCCTACAGACAAATTTATATAGGCAGCAAGCAGACGCTTTTATCTAAAGGATAGAAAACAATAATTCATTTTGCATCAGGATTTATATATTATATCTAATAATTATGTGAAAACTAATACTAAAACTAGTTATAGGTTGTGCATATTTCCCTTTGGATTTTATTTTAATTTCTGAAATGATATATTGAAATTTGAGGCACTGATTACTTAACTCATATCTAAAAAAACATGTCATTCTTGAATTGATTATTTTTATTATATTTAAATAAGTTTTTGGTTTTAGTATAAATTGGTAGAGTCGAGCATACATGCTCTAAAGAGCACAGCTGAAAAAAGTAAGCAATTTTCAGATGCGTTTTTCGCGCTTGTTTGTATGGTGTCTCTGAATTGTCAAAACACCTTTCGAAATCCTTGCTACAGATGTGAACATCGCAGAAAACAAAACCAAATTTTTTTACGATGGACCAAAATATCAGAGGCAGTGTGTGTTTGACACAACATGGGCTCGTAATTATTTTTTAACGTGCAAAAATTTCGGACCCAAAGTTTCAGATTGTATGTGCAACTGGCTTAAGACGGATGGAGAAAAACCCCTGAAGGTAATTGAGAAAGAGATGAGAATCGACAGTGATGTTTTCAGATTGATTTTGGAGCTCTGCAACTCAAAGTAAATTCTCTTTATCAGTGACATTACACAGACAAAACATCCAACCAAAAGAAGATGGTGAGTAAAGACGTTAACACTATTAACTGTGTGTGTTGTGGAGGTGAGCAAGGCTAATAGTGTGTGTGTGCGGTGCATGTGGAGAGGGCCGGGGTTGTGTGGATGGCTAGTGAGCTTCCAGCTGATAAACTTCCTGACCCGGAGCTGTCATTGACATCAGCCAGTAGAGAGCCGACAGTGTTGGCCTGTCACTCGCCGTCGACACGTGCACATCTCTAATGGAAGGAGACGTGTTTACGCTCAGATTAGGCACCTCCGTTATCACCTCAGCAGGGGTGGAGCCGGCGGGGGGCGACACCTCAACGGCCTTCAAACACTATCTGCAAAAACACCAAATCCTCACTGCTGGAAAACACGTCATGGGGAGAGGGGGATTGGAAAAGAGCCCTTGCCAAACAGATTTTCGTCAACTTGGGAAGTGAGAGACAAACTATGACACCTTGCTAATGTGCGTTTGCGTAAGGTTTCTCCCTCCTTCAGTTCACATAATCTCAGACGCGGTTTTTATGAGCCGTGGCAGTGCTGCGGGTAAAAAAAAACAACTATAATTAGATGAATGACTGGCAAATCTTATTCCGCTTTCTCTTTCATCCTCCCAGATCTGATCATCGCCAAAATAACGTAATAAGCCTAAAACTGAGATGGACACAATAAGTTGAAGACGGGACTTTTGACAACCACCCAGAACACTGCAGCATCATAACATCAAGTTTTGCAAAAGACACAGGCGTACGGTCACTCATGATCAAACAGACGTGACTGGCTGGCGTCCAGGCCACGAAACATCACTCCCCCAGAGATACTCACATGTTACATGTGGTCCTGTCATTGTAATTGCATTTTTGTTGTACGAAACAGGGCCAGTGTGTGCTGTCGTGGGCCATGTGTGTGTCTCTAATAAGCATTAGTACCAATCATGACATATGATGGACTAGCTTCCTCGCTTGGGCGTGTGTTCAGCACATGGAGCGATTTTTCCGCATCTAAAGTGTACGTGTATGTCTGTCTGTGTGGCGGCGCTCTGACGTGTCCTGCGAGGGGAGGGTCAGTGATGAAGGGCGGCCACACTTAGCCAGCCAATCGGAACATCGGCAGCCCCGTGACGAGTCGGCAGACGCCAGGCAGACAATGGCCTAGTACTGCGCCGACACCTCTGTCTCTCACTCCATTTATCGGTCTCCTCCTCGCTGACCCCTCCCACCCCCACATTCACACGAACGCCATCACAATTACACCACGATCCGACTTACAAGACTAGTGCACTTCAACGGCGACCTGTTTCACTGACAGATGAGAAAGGAACAAACAGGATTAGAAAAAGAAGACTGACGCTGAGTCATATTTACGGGATTTGTTTAATCTCTTTCTCCGCCCCTGCAAACAGACACAGGAGTGAATCCATCACTCATCACAGAGGATTTGACATTTCTGAGGACTGAAGGGGGTCCCGTCCACTGATCAACCTCACTAATGAATCAATTTACATGATCAATAAATGAAAAGGACTTGATTAAGATCTCATAAAGAAGACGTCTCGTCTCCGAAGAAAAAATGTACTCCTCCGGCTCCGTGTTTATTCCCGTTGCTGTCTCGGAGAAACAAGTATAAATCACCTTCTCACATTGAACACACTTCGCCGACATCCAAAGTAGACGGGCGGCTCAAACCCATGCGTTTAGCAAGTTCTTTCTTAATTTCCTTCAAAGGCAAACGCGCAGGGCTTTAATTAGAGGGTGGATGGGGTGGTGTATACGGGTGTTAATGGGCTTCAGACGAAACACCCCCCATCCTTCCCACAACACATTTCACTATGGACGGAATGTCCGCTCAGACAAGAGAGAGAGAGGCAACGTGAGGTTTATAATAGTGGAGACGTACACACGCACGCATAGTTAACACCAACACACCAAAGTCTAACCCCTTCGGATTCAGCGTAACTGACAGCCTCATTGCCCTCGAAGTGTAGACTGCGGTCTGAAGGTGGGAGTAAAGAGGTCCAGAACATTCCCTGTGTTTCCTCAGAGAAAATAAAAGATGTTGTTCTAGCCCACGCCGTCTGGCCTCCGAGTGTCGAGCGTTAGCAGAGGAGCAGTCTGGTGCGGTGCCATTTCGAATCCACCTAATTCATTAATGGCATCGAGGAACAGGCTTCAGGTTTCATAATAGGTAGAGAGCACATTTCCTCTCACCCTGAAACACAAGCTCCACACATGTGGGTAAAACAGCAAGACGGAGGGGCGAAAAGAACAGAAGAACACCGAGTACAATAACAGGAAACCCAAACGGCATCACGCTCGGCGCACCTTTCTAACTAGTTTACGCCCGTGTGCCTCGTGCCCTCAAAGTCTGAGAGCAGACGTGAGGAGAAATGCGTGTCCCTTTCGGTCTGTCCTGTACACAAATTCCTCCTGGGTTAACGCAACCTGGGCCCATAAAACAAACTCCCATCTTGGTAACTAAAGGCTTTTGGAAGAGCACCATCACTTATATAATTCCTAAGAAACGTTCTTCGTTCCTAGTGCAACTGGGATATTTTTGACTTTGAATCTTAAATAAAGGTTTTAGAAAATGTAGAGTTATGATGTAAAATGAGTTATACATATTTGAGACAAGGTCACCAATCATTCGTAAGCCCACTTGTGACGCATATCATAGAAACACTTTCGTGTCAAAAAGGTCAAATATTCTTGCTTCCAGTAAAGCGCACAGGATGTTCTTTGGTACGTTCACAAATCAAACTCGTGGAGTCTGTGCCAGCTTGAGTGCATGCGGTCATTAGAGCAAACGGGGGACAATCCAAATACTAAGAAACACTAATATCATTACTGTGAAAAAAATGCAATGCATCATCACGTTTTAAACATGCACAATAGATGTGTGCGTCAGTGTGGTGCAGTGCCATAATGTGTATTTGTAACAGTGTGTGTGTTTGCTGTCAGGCAGAACGCTAGAGAGGTGTAAAGACTAGAGCAGGTTTTACCCTCCAAGCACCTCTCACCTTCACACCGCACTTCCTCCTCACTAATTAAGACCCTCGGCAGGAGCCGACTAACATCTGGATGACCCGCCGGAGACTGTGATGTGATTTTAAATGTCCTCACAAACAGTTTTGTTTTATATTTGCTAAACCCTCAGATAGGTTTGTCTAAGGGTTGTGTTAATGGAGAATATTCCTCTGATTTTAACGGGATGAGATGTATTCACTATAGGGATGCACCGATACTACTTTTTCCTTTCCGATCCGATTCCGATACCTGAATTCTGCGTATCGGCCGATACCGATTCTGATCCGATACTAGCACTGTTTTTCATGATCAAAGTAGACTTCCATATTTTAACTTTTATTGCCAGAGGTGGATAGTTAAGCATGTTTACTTTCAAGTACATTTTAAAATATCTGTACTTTATCAGAGTACTTTGGACAAAAATATTTCCCTACAGTATGAAGCACATCATACTTACTCCACTACAGTCCATAAACAAATGTTTTTTTTACTTTAAATCCATGAGTACATTAAAATCTACCATTTTCCTTTACTTAAGTATTTTTACTTAAAAGTATGATTTTTTTAAATGTAATTAAGTGCTGTATTAAACTTAAAAATACATACAAAACAAAAATGTGGTCTCATAAAGCAAAGATACTTACAAAATGTTTAACAAATAAATCTGTTTATTACACAAAGCTATCACAATATGAAAGTCACCAAACTCGCTCATGCACATCCTGGACACAAAATGATGCGCTTAATACATTCGCTTCTACGTTATTTAAAGTCATGCGCATTGGACGCAGAATGATGCGCTTAATGCACCCGCTTCACTCACGCGCATCCCGGATAGAGATGATCCTGTTGTCGCGGGGATCTTTGCTTCCCAAGTTCAAAACAGTTATAACACAAAGAGAAGAGATATGTTATGTGTTTAAATCATAGAACATTGAATCCATCCTAAAGTTTAAAGTTATGTATGAATGACGCATAACATAGACCGCTTCTAGTGCTTGAATCTAATAACGTTACACTCAGCGAGTACAGTCTCCGGCAAAATGCATTTTAAACAAAACCACAGTCTACTATCTAGTGATTATGAAGAATATTGAAAACTTTTGAACGAGTAACGTCCTGACTGTTCCCGGACACACGCATGCTGGATTGAGATTGACAGATGACCGCACCAGCGGAGGTCAGAGTTTTTTAATTATGCTATATTGGTTTATTCCTCGCACAAAGCTATCAAAATACATGACATCGAAAACAGTGCATGACAACGTTTATGGTAATTTCCTGATAGTAAGTCCTTTATGAAGCTTTAGAGTAACATCCACGGGTATCGCAACGGATCGGACTGAAGAGAACCCGTCAGTCCGATACCCGATCCAGCTAAAAAGACCTGGATCGGCCCCAATTCCGATCCAGAGTATCGGATCGGTGCATCCCTAATTCACTAATGCAGTGAAATGAAACTGTGTGTGTGCGAGACGGTGGATAATGGGGGGCAAAGAAAGATCCGGCTGACCCACCTTCACAGTGCTTGCCATCTCCTTTGTAACCAGTCTTGCAGATGCACTTGAAGGATTTTGGAGTGTTTTGGCACAGAGCGTCGATGTGACAGTCGTCAGTGGCTTCAGAGCATTCGTCTGCATCTGCGGGGTAAACGCATGGAATAAGACTTAGCTAAATGCTTGTACACATGTCGAAAAATTGCTATTGTTTCTTCTAGACGGCAAATCCAGAAATCCAACTTTCTGAGAAGAATCCTGCATAGTTTCTCATCAAATATTTTGAAAGAACAGATAATTCTGTTTATTTCTATTAGGAGAAATGTCAAAAAACTAATGCTTCCTAAAGCCTCAAAATAGCAGGAAGATGCCAGTTAAATGATTTTTCTCTTAGAAAGCGTTTGTCAATCTTGAAACTTAAATAAGGGCGTTTACGAGTTCAGAAGCATCTGCATCTCTTTGAGGAGCACACCGTCAATCAAAAAAACAAATTGATCTCTTACTGGACTAGACCAAACTCAAGTCTTCATGACAAATCTATTTCTTCTAACAGGGGAATACGGGTGTGGCAGAGGTTGATGCTGTGTATTATTATCACGTATTATTGGCTTGAAAAGATGCTGATTCCAGAACAGGATACAGAACACATGAGCAGAAATACTTTTAAATGTAAGCAATATATGGATTGCTTCACCCAAGCCCAGCAATGTCCAAAATAATCAGGTACACAGAACTTCAGATGTGAAGGCAATGACATAAATGAATGAATGAATCAATTTATTCTGTATCATCATTAGTATACTCAAATCCATTAGAATATTCAACTTAATACACAACCATGGCAGAAAAGTCGCTCCGCACCATGTGCGCAACGCGCTGCGCGCTCCCGTGATCAAACCCTAAACACCCCAAATCATTCAAACTCATAACATATAAACGCAATAAGGGCAAATAGAGTCAATATTTGGATGAGTGTCTCGTGATTTGATGCATAATCAAATAATTTCCGTTTGAAAATGCTCACATACCCGAGACTCTAACGCGCAATGGCCAAAAACTCCAATGAACTTATAATTTGGAGACAAGTAATATGCAGGACTCTTTTTTCACCTGTTTTCATAAAACATCTATTTCATCAAATCCTAAACCGAGGTTAAAAGAACCGAACTGTTTTGTGTGTTTCATTATTGACATTTTCCAAGCATTCATTATGTTGAGACACAATACGCATCGATAAGCGCGGAGGAGTGAGTGGTCGATAAGCCCCCAAAATCGACCCCATCATAGAGCCTCATACACCCCATGGGATCCAAATTCTCTTATTAGGGAACATCAGGCGTAATGCTTTGCGTTAAATCAGATTTGCGCCCTAGAGAGATATTCAACATGCTATTTCCAGTTATGTCAATAATATAAACCCACGGTTTTCACCAAAGTGTGACCGAGTATGCAGAAATAAAGCCTTTCAGGTAACCACCGGCTAAACACAATCATAAGTAAATATGCTTTATAATATCGATTATTGAAATGGACATGTGCAACATGAAATATTTTCATTACAGTAATACTTATCAGTTATTTAAAGTTTCACCTGAAATGATGCGTAAAATGAGAAAAAGGCTTACCTGCGACTCCGACATTTCCCATGACATCGAAAGTATTTATGAGGAGGAAAAGCAAACAGACGTCCCAGGAAAAGCAGACAGGACCCATAGTTCTACACTGGGAGTGAATGGAGTTCTCCAGTTGTGCGTTTCTTTGATAAGAGGAGCGTTTCTCCTGCTGCTGCCAGAGAGAGCTGAGAGCTCGATGTCTCGCGACGCCCGCTGATTGGTTTGCACACATTTGAGGAGGAGATGGGAAAGGAGAGAGAGAGAGAGAGAGAGAGAGAGAGAGAGAGTAAGAGAGAGAGAGAGAGAAAGAGAGAGAGAGAGAGAGAGAGTAAGAGAGAGAGAGAGAGAGAGAGAGAGAGAGAGAGAGTAAGAGAGAGAGAGAGAGAGAGAGAGAGAGAGAGAGTAAGAGAGAAAGAGAGAGAGAGAGAGTAAGAGAGAAAGAGCGTAAGAGAGAGAGAGAGAGAGAGAGAGAGAGAGAGAGTAAGAGAGAGAGAGAGAGAGAGAGAGAGAGTAAGAGAGAAAGAGCGTAAGAGAGAGAGAGAGAGAGAGCGTAAGAGAGAGAGAGAGAGTAAGAGAGAAAGAGCGTAAGAGAGAGAGAGAGTAAGAGAGAGAGAGAGAGAGAGTAAGAGAGAAAGAGCGTAAGAGAGAGAGAGAGAGAGAGAGAGAGAAAGAGAGAGAGAGAGAGAGAGAGAGTAAGAGAGAAAGAGCGTAAGAGAGAGAGAGAGAGAGAGAGAGAGAGAGAAGAGAGAGAGAGAGAGAGAGAGAGAGAGAGAGAGAGAGAGAGAGCATGACTGCACAGATAGAGTTGCTCCCTCCATTTATTTAAGTGTTCAGGCGAGTCCCGGAAAATTTAATTAAATAAACGATGTGTTACTGTTTTAATAGATCCCTTTAATTATTAAAATATTTTCCTAAAAGTAGAGATTTACGCATTTATAAGTATCCCGTGTTCTTCGTCCAAATTGCGCCATTTCAAGGTTTAATTAATTGTTTTTATTTATTATAGCTATTCATCTGTGATATCAGATTTGAAGACAGTTATTTATACAATCATGTAAAATATATGTAATGTAAAGATTTTAGGTTTCCGATGTCAGGCCCAGAATTTCTCAACTTACTAAAGAAATTTCGCTTTTTTAATATTTACTTAATATTAAGCAAGATAGTTGCCGCTATAAAAAAAAACATTTCTCCAAAGTTTGGAAATAAAATGAAGGACTCGAACAAATCAGAGATGTTACAGTGACCTCTGCTGGCCAAACAGAAGAACTACGTGTTTGTGGTCCGACTCGAGGTTATCATAACTAATCACAACTACATTAGGAGAAAAGCGATCTAAGTGTTCACGCATATACTGTTCAAACTGTTCTTCATTAATAAATAAATAAATGTAGAAGTGTGAGGGAACAGATCTGAAGCCACAGATATATGTGCATTTACCTTAAAAAATGTATTGATTCTTCTTGTTCTCTGGACATTATTAAGAGATTATGTTTTATGCTGTGAAAATACACAACTTGATATTTGATAAACATATAAACACTGAAAACTATATATCTTTAATAAGGAAAGCCCTTGTCTACAATGCACTATTAATAATGCTAATTAGATCAATTATGCAGTTTGCGGACACAAATATTCACAGTAAAGTGCGTCAATGTTAACATTGTGTAGTTATAGAATAGCATACTAATTCCTGAAACAAAATAATAAACTAACTAAAAATATTAACATTTTCATTATGTCTTAATATAAATTCACCTTTATTTGGGGAAATGCGTAGTTTTCAGCTTTCATATTTTTGCTCATTTAGTAATGAAGTAAATCAAAGCTCAGCAGGGGTCTATAAAGTATAAAGTTAAAAAACATATCAACGTTATATTGAAATATCAAAGTGATAATATATATAATATGTCATAAAACTGCATATAAATCAATAAATACAGCCGCACGCACACAGGGTACCGCTCAGCCAATCAGCGCTCTGTATCGCAAAGCGGAACGTGTCATGGCGTCCTCCTTGAAGGGGGTTGGGTTCACCGCTTCATAATATATTGCGATATTTTATATTCCTGCGGTCAGCCGGGTGTCTCGAACGCGTTTTGAGGACATCATTGCACGGGACAATGGGGACGGTGCACGCAAGGGTAACGTTGATTGTTTTCTTAAAAGATTCTGCGTGAAATTGGCTTTGAAATGTCTGTGACCTCTTGTGATCAGAATGATTTTTTATAATGTATGACGTCAAAACTTTAAATGCCCAAATGCTCAGCTGGGGCTTGTATATGACTACATAATGTACAATAAATGGACATCGTCGTGTTTTTGTAGAGTATGGATTCGTTCCCCATGTCTGGGCGAGACCTGGGCGTTCACCCGGATGACGTAGAGGTGATGGAGGCGGGGCAAGAAACTAAGCAGGAGATTTTAGAAAATAAAGATGTAAGTTGCGTTAAAAGTTACATTACAAAATGTACAGTTGTGTACTTTAAAGTAACATGTGATTATTTCTTCCCATCACTGTACTGTATTGCAAAAGTAACTCGCTGTGTTTTGTGTTTTTGGATCCAGGTTGTTGTTCAACATGTCAACATTTCAGGACTAGGCAGAACTAAAGAAGATTACTTGGGCTTTGAGATCTCGGATGTATTCACAGCCAGGAATCTGGTGGAGGTGAGTTATCGGTCCAGATCGGTGTGTTTTATTAGGATCGGTTGAGTCGTTTTGAGGGGCCAGTGTTTGTGCAGGTGATGAGGAAATCCCACGAGGCCAGACAGAAATTACTCCATCTTGGCATATTCAAGGATGTGGAGGTGGTGATCGACATCTCAGAAGGTACAACATCCATAACGTACTGATGTCCAATTTATGCTTTATTCAGTAGAAATTATTCTAGCTTCTGCATTTCTCTCAAAACAATTTACACTCACTCTCGATTGCTCCGTTTAAAACATTTGAGATTTCTCATGACATGTCTGTCAGGTTTCGCAACACCTTTCTGTTCTATTATACTATCGTTTTGATCTTCTCAGGAGCAGACGCGCTGCCAAATGGACTTGATGTTACATTTGATGTGACCGAGCTTAAGCGACTCACCGGAAGCTACAACACTATGGTGGGAAACAATGAAGGCAGTATGGTGAGAGCCGCTCGTGAAACACATATTCTCATGATTTGTATGATCATTTGCATCATCTCTGCATTTGTGTGTTTATTTTTACGTAGGTACTTGGTATTAAGCTTCCAAACATGTGTGGCCGAGGAGAGAGACTCACCTTCCAGTTCTCCTATGGGACGAAGGAAACATCCTACGGCTTGTCTTTCTTTAAACCACAGCCAGGATATTATCAGCGCAAGTATGATTTCTGGAGTTCTGCTGAATTTGGTTAGATCTTGCGTTGGATGTCACTGAATTCTTTCTCTTTTGTAGCTTCACGTTGAACTTGTACAAAGTCACAGGTCAGTTTCCGTGGAGCTCACTAAGAGAAACAGACAGGGGGGTTTCTACAGAATTAAATGTAAGAGAACGGCGGTAGCTACTGAGTTTTTACTCTGAAAGTACAGAATGCTAAGGTGAGATTCACGTGTCTTTCAGTTTCCTCTGTGGATGACGGACCACACTTTAAAATGGGAAGGTGTTTGGCGTGAACTCGGGTGTTTGGCACGCAGTGCATCATTTGCCGTGAGGGAGGAGAGCGGCCACACTCTTAAATCGGCCCTTTCTGTAAGCTGTGCTTGGGTCACCTTTAACCCCAGACACCCACACCAATGTTCTTAAGCTATAAATGATCACTCGTTTGATCAAATGTCCTCTTCTCGTCTCTTACTAGCACACAATGGCAGTAGACACCAGGAATTCTGCCATCTTGCCCCGAAGAGGTGCCTTACTGCGGATCAGCCAGGTGTGTGCGTTCGGTCACCAGCCCAGAACACATCAGCACTGATTTGTTTTTCATTCACCGCTAGTGTGCCTAAAACGTCCGTCATTGACCGAAGGTGTCGGGAAGGGTTTTCGCTGTACTGTTACACATTAGTTTTGTTCACAGTGTTCGCTCTGTTGTTTCAGGAACTGGCAGGATACACGGGTGGCGATGCCAGCTTTCTCAAGGAGGACTTTGAAGTGCAGTTGAACAAACCTTTTCTCTGGGGTTCTGTGAGTAGCCTAGTTAACTTCTTTTGACTTGTTGGCATGTTTAAAATTATACACAAATGCTGTACATTTGTAGTATTTGGGCATTAATTGGCTTTTCTCCTCCTCTAGGTATTATCTGCATCTTTGTGGGGAGGGATGCTCTTTCCTATCGGGGGTAAACCTACATCCATTGCAGACAGGTTTGTTCCTTTTCTTTTTTGTTGGATTTTAGGTTCGCGTTCCATTGCACGAACTATCCGACGTGTTTATTTCTGGCAGGTTCTACCTGGGTGGCCCAACGAGTGTGCGAGGTTTTGGCATGTACAGTATAGGCCCCCAAAGCGAAGGTAAGTATCTAAATATTATTTTTAAACGCACAGAAAACAAGCTTTTCCATAAAACTCTAATTTTGGCTTTTTATTTAATGTCAATTCTGTTTCTGATTTGACCCTTCCTGTGTGATTTTAAACTGATCAGGTGATTTTCTGGGTGGCGGAGCATATTGGGCTGGCGGGCTACACCTGTACACACCTCTCCCCTTCCGGTCGACCCGGGGTGGCCTAGCTGACCTCTTTAGAACCCACTTCTTCCTCAATGCTGGAAACCTTTGCAACCTCAACTATGGTCAGTATTTTGTCTTGTAAATCCCCTAAGGGTTAAAAATGATTTTTTTTATCATATCGCTGATTCTGTAATTTCATATATGCTTACACGTTTGACCACAAGGGGGTGCTATTGTTTCATTGTAAGAAGATTTGTATAGTTTATCTTATCCTTTTTTTCTCAATTTCCTTTAATCTTAAACCTTTGCGTTGTTAGCCTCTATTAATCTGTCTTCCATTCAAATGTTCCTACTGTATCTTTTTGTAGGCGAGGGACCACATGCACATCTACAGAAGCTAGCAGAATGCATCCGATGGTCTTACGGGGCAGGAATAATTCTGCGACTGGGGAACATTGCTAGGCTTGAACTAAATTACTGCATCCCCATGGGTGTTCAAAGTGGAGATAGGTGAAGATAGATGAAATAACTCGATGTTGTTAGCGATCAATTATTTAAGAACTTACTGTGACATGTTTGTCTTGTAGGATATGTGATGGTGTGCAGTTCGGTGCAGGCATTCGTTTCCTGTGATCGCCTCTGCTGCTGTTCTTGGTCTGATGCAGGGAATTGTGGGATTGCTTATTGTAATATTTTTGAGTGTTGAACGCAGGTAATAGTATTTCCTGCATGCGCACTCTGAGAATACACTTTTTTACGAGGAAGGCGAAAGGTTGAATGAGCTTTCTTTATTATTGATTTTTGCTGCATACCTCTCAACCTTGATGTTCAGAGTACACGGATGGCCAGTTTGCATCAGATGCTGATACAGCTGTTTGCAGTATGGGAAACTTTTAAAATGAAGCCACGGTCAAGCTTGGTACTGTATCATACGCATACCGTCCCCTTCTATGTTATTTATCAATGCTTGGGCTGTACAATAAATACTGTGCTAAGAAAAACAGCATGTTATTAGTCTAGACAATATTTTTGGATGTAATATTAATCAAGAAACTGTTTTGTTTGAATGAGTTGTCAACCGTGATGCAAAACCTGGTACTTTAAGTGAATTGATTGTGACAGACCTGACTGAACCGTCCGTGAGTCAAAAGTTCATTCATGCGTCCATCAGAAGTGCTCTAGATGTTATTGCCCTTTTTATTGTAAATGTCCAGCTTTATAGTAATGTAACAAAGTGCTTCGTTTTGAGTTGGACGCTAATTTTAAATAAATATTTTAGACACTCTTATAACTTCACCGTGAAAATAATTGAAATAAAATAATAACAGTAATGAAGGTGTATTTTTTATCTTACTGCATGGTAATTCATTCAAAAAGGTGAAGATGCATCTTGGCATGCACAAATACCTTTCAAAATAAGGGAAATTTTAAAATGCATAGATGGAAATGAAACCTACGAGCTGCGCTGGAGACGCATTATGACAATTTTAATATTGAAGGGGTCATTCAAGGTACATTATGTTAATGCCTGGGACTTGTATTGTATTTTTTCTTCCTGTCAAAGTTCATCTGGTGGATCATTAACAGCCTGATATTTGACAGGAAAAAGTTCACTGAAATGACCATTTGTGGGATCACGAAGCTAAATAACACGTCTTGAGTAGAACACCAACTGTACACCCGTTTTCTCTCAGACACAAATCATCACATCTCTCTGATATCATTATGGATGGAGAAGTTGCTTCAGTAAGTATCAATTTGTGATATCGTTTCATTTGTTTTTTTTATAATTATCCGCTTAAAATAATTGAAAATATTTTGTGCGAAAACAAACTTGTTTTTTAAACATTTAGACATAGCTTTGCCAATTGTTTTATTATATTTATTAATTTCACCAAAAAAAAAAAAAGTCAAAATAGCAAAAACAAGTAATTTTGTCAAAAAAACAAGTTCAGTAACAAAATGTTTTAACGTGTTTTATCAAATGTGTTGTGTGCAAATTAATTTCACCATATAGACTCTTATAAACCAGAACGCGCAACTACCAAAATAGTAGTCAGACCCGTGACGTACGGAATGGCGCCCGGGAGCGCGCACGCACTGAAAGCAGCTACAACGTCAGCGAGCGACGGTTTAGTGAATCTGGTTCATGTCGAACAGACCAAATACAGTCAAGCGCGGGTGTGAGAACAGTAACAGCAGTCAGGACTTTAAAGCTGTTTTTTAACGTGTGTTTTGCGTTTCGCCATGTTGTGGACGGCGAACACGATCATGAGGAAATTCTCCACGAGCTCCGTGAGTATCTTCTGCATTGTGTCACGAATGAATGAATGCGTGCGTGCAAATGTGCTATATCGACGACACACATAAATACATTGTACGACATGTTTATAAACGTCGGTAGCCTTAAAGGACATTAAACGAGGGTTTGACACACACAATCTCGCATGCTGTCAGTGGATATACGTTAACACAGTGCAATGCTGCAGTGTTGTGTAAAAACACTTAATATATCCATATGCACGTCCATCACTTACAACAGATAACAGCTTTTATATGTTTAAACTGATCTTGACCAATGCATGCCACGTTGCTTTTGGTCGGATTACGTCCAAATCTTTGGTGAGTTGCGTCAGCAAGAGGGCGAGAATATATGAGGGGGGGTCGTATTACTAATGGCACTATTTTAACTGTACTACTAGATCCCTAAATATCTATTAACTTCACATGTGCTCTGTATAGTTAAACATACTGCAGAATTGTTTTTTGCGATGGCAAACCAAAATAAACTTTCAAGTATTCTTTTTGACTTGCGACGTTTATTTCTTCCAGTAACTTTATATTTGTGCCCTATCGTGAATAGAAGTTATAACATTGTAATAAGACGCGAGTCGATCGTATTTATAGTAATGTGTGGTGGTGCTGACCAACGGATTCGAATCTTTACGTAATGCGCATGCGCGGTTCTATCTATATATGCAATCAATAAACACTGACAGACAATAATAATTTATAATAATTTAAATATACAACACATAGGAAACAAGAAGTAACTCAATATAATGGTTCATTTGTACTGCTTGAATTACAAAAAACGGACTGTTATGTCCTATTAGCCTATATGCCTTAATGCAAGTGATGATTTACAATAAACACAATGAATAAGAAAAGCGTGCAGACTCTTATACAGTAATCCATGTTGTCTCTGACTCTGTATGCTTTTTAAAGGGATAATGTAAAGGCAGCAAGTTGTAATTGCAGAAAAAATTGACATGAAATGTGAATTTGAAATATTTGATTAGCTCAATTTCACGTTGGCCAATCAAAATCAAGCATTTCAACGTGTTATATGTAGTTATAGTGCATGGTGTTGAAAGAATATGTACTGCATATTAAACTGCAAATACTTTTTTTTATCACAGTTCACAAGTCTAAAACCAAATTGAGGTAGCATAAAAACTTTTCTCTTACTTAATCATCTTTTTACAATCTTTCACACAGGCTTACTGCCAAAATAAACTAAAGCTGGCCCTGATTGGTCAGAGCCTGTTTGGACAGGAAGTATACACAAACCTTCGCAAGCAGGGTCATAAAGTGGTTGGCGTGTTTACGGTTCCTGATAAGGATGGAAAGGCGGACCCCCTGGGTAAGCATCAGATGGGTGGGAGATAACCGACCAGTGAGAGTTTGTGTTTCTGTGGGAGTGCCGTAGGGGGCTGGGAAACCACTTACAGTCATTCTCTATTTGACACTCATCCGTGAACACATGGCTAAAGTGAAACAGAAGGATTTCGGAAAATTATCACCTCTTTGAATGCCTGTTATAACATTACGGTCACAATTATTATTGGTGTCGTCCATGGTAGATTAAATAAGGGCGTGACCTCATTGTTTTAGTGTAAAGGTCAAAAGTACACTACTGAGAGGAGCGTTTGTGACACATGTGAGATCTCTATCATGGTGTTTTCTCTCATTTATTCTCAAGTTTGACCCCATATTCTTTCATCAGCTGTTCACAGCTCATATATCAGGGATATGGTTTGGATAAGTCGTTCTGTGAAGTATGACTATAACAGGTGTGATCTGGTTTTATATCAGCTAGCTTATATAACTGGTTTCTCTTGACCTCCAGCGGCGGTGGCAGAGAAGGACGGGACGCCGGTGTTCAAGTTCCCGCGCTGGCGGGTGAAGGGGGAGCCCATACCGGAGGTGGTGGAGGCGTACAAGTCTGTGGGTGCCGAGCTGAACGTCATGCCCTTCTGCTCTCAGTTCATCCCGATGAATGTGATCGACCACCCCAAACACGGCTCCATCATTTACCACCCGTCCCTCCTGCCCAGACACAGAGGAGCCTCCTCCATCAACTGGTGAGTCAGTTCTGACCGCAGGTTAAGGTTAACCAGTCATGTTTGCCACCGTTTCACAGTCAGTACTCGCATTTCCCCCTTCATGAACATCAACGTTTACTACACAATAAAAACACCTTTTGGTTTCATCAATTTAAACACTCAAAAATAAGGATGTAATGATTCAACGTGAGGCGATTATAATGTGTGATGATTCGAATCGGTGGAGGTGTAAACTGAATCGCAAGACATGTTTTGAACAGCAGGGGCCGCCATGTTCACCGCAAACCTAAACATGGACATGCTGATAATTCTTAAATGCAAAAAAATCCAAGAAAAGCACAGACAGAATTAGTTTGTTTATATATATTAGTTTTGTAATTTGAAATTAAACATAATTTTATTATACAAAGAAACGTGAAGCATTTAAGAAATAATGCAAGAGAAGTTGTTCATTTCTAATTTGTTTCAACTCATTTTGTAAAAATAAATTGTGATTAAATCGCATCGTGAGATCAGAATCGTGAATCGCATCATGAGCTGAGGGAATCGTTACTAATTAAAAACAAATGCATAACATTGGCATTTTGAATTTGTGATAGGATTTGTATTAAAAGAAAATTCCCCATTTTATGTCCGCACTCAAACCAAAGTTTCACCCTTGATATACTGTATGAATACTAAGATGTATTAATTGCTGAGTGTGTTGGTTGTATACTGTTAAACCTGATGGTGTGTGTGTGTGTACAGGACACTCATCGAGGGCGATAAGAAAGCAGGATTTAGTATCTTCTGGGCTGATGATGGTTTGGACACTGGTCCCGTCCTCCTGCAGCGGGAATGTTCAGTAGATCCCAACGATACCGTGGATACCCTATACAACCGCTTCCTGTTTCCGGAGGGCATCAAGGCCATGGTAACCCTGACAACCGTATTTTCGTCCAGATTCATTCATGAGTGCACGAGTTTGAAACGAGCTTGTGTTCAAACAGGTTGAAGCTGTACAGCTTATTGCAGACGGTAAAGCCCCCAAGATCCCTCAAGTGGAGGAGGGAGCCAGTTATGAGGGCATCCAGAAGAAATCCAATGCCAAGGTGAGCAAACTTGCAGAAATCAACACCTTCTGTTGTTCCGCTAGAGACCTCTGCTGTCTTCTTTAGATGTTTTTAGGGAACAGAGAGTCTAGTTCTGTGTTGTATGCAGCGTGAAGTTCGGCCATGTTTGTTTTGGGAATGTGTTCATGTGTATGAGTTTGTTCTTGAGTAGAAGTCATCATCTTGTTCTCTTTCTTACTTAAAGGTCAATTTGGCCCAGTCGGCAGAGGCCATGCATAACTGGATCCGCGGTCATGATAAAGTTCCAGGTGCCTGGGTGACTATTGATGGAAAGGTGTGAATGTTTTTAAACACTTATATATGCTGATACGTAAGGCATAATGTACAGGCAGCTATCTCAGAAATAATCCCCGACAGTGTGATCAGGACCCTACATGAAGCTAAGGGTCTTGTTTCCCAATGGAGGGGCTTATTTCGCGATAACAGCTGGCTTCTTGTACATTATCATGCTTATTACACGGCTGCTTGTCACATGACAAAAAACTGAATTATTTTATTAGCTCATTTCTACCGAATGAAGACCTTCCTTTTACTTTCGCTTTTAAAGTTAGAAACGACGTTCAAACGTCACGATCGATCACATTGGTTTAATCATTTGTAAATATAATGTCATATGTTATTAAAATACATTTTTATTAATAATATTTGTGTAATATTAAACTGCCCCTCTCAAAATTGATTTGCAGCATCCGGGTTACAGGGTGTTATTAGTTTTGAGCGGTTGTTATATATTGACCCTTGGAATGTCACGACTGGCCAATCAGAATCAAGCATTCAAATGTGCCATGTAATAAATACAATTTACGCACCCCTCACCCGACACATTGCATTGTGGATCTTGATTTACGTGTCAATATTGTTTTAGCTGCTGTCTTTCATATGGTGACCAAAGCTGTTCCTGGTCCCCATCTGCTTTCCTCTCATTCCCAATCATGAATGTCGTGTGCTGTGTTCTGTAGCCCGTAACACTGTACAGCTCATCAATGCTAAGCGGTTCAGTGCCGGCCGGTCAGCCAGTAGAAGTGGAAGGGGCGTCCCAGCCTGGACTCATCACCAAGTCAGGGCTCCTTCTTTTCGGCTCCGATGGAAAAGCGGTAAGTCTCTGGTTTGGACTGCCTGGATGCTCGTAACGCATCGTCTCTGCGCTGCGAAGTCATAATAAATGTGTATGTGTGACCTTATAGCTCCAAGTAAAGAACCTGCAGTTTGAGGATGGAAAGATGATTCCTGCATCCAAATACTTCTCCTCAGAGGAGAGCGCCAGCTTGGAGCTCACAGACGAGGAGAAGAAGATGGCCGAGGAGATCAAGGTGTGCACATCACATGATGAGAAATATTCAATTGGAAGACATTTGGAGAATTTTGACCTTTGGCGTTATTTGTGGTTACTAGGCTATCTGGAAAGGCATTCTGAGCAACGTTTCAAGTATCGAAGAAACAACAGATTTCTTTAAGTCGGGAGCTGCTTCTATGGATGTGGTCAGGTGGGTGAAAGTAGTTTTTTGTTTATTTGCATACGTTCGGTTCAGGTTTATATCAATGTTATTGCTTCAGGTTAAGTTGAGTGTATTTCTTTGGTTCAGATTGGTGGAGGAGGTGAAGCAGAAATGCGGAGGCGTTCAGCTTCAGAACGAGGACGTCTACATGGCCACCACCTTCCAGAGCTTCATCCAGATGTTCGTCCGACGCATGCGCGGAGAGGACCAGGAGGAGGAACTCGTCATCGATTATGCGACAAAAGAAGTCAACAACATGACGTTGAAAATGCCCTACCAGTGTTTCATCAACGGCAGCTTTGAAGACGCAGAAGGCGGAAAGACGTACAACACGGTCAACCCCACAGATGGCTCTGTGAGTTCAGTCATCTCAAACGTGTTTGCGCACACCTCTGGCATGTCTGATGTTTCTTCTCCGTTCTGTAGGTGATCTGTAAGGTGTCGTATGCTTCAGTAGGGGATGTGGACCGAGCGGTCAGTGCAGCAAAAGAAGCCTTCGACAACGGCCCCTGGGGTAAAATGAACCCGCGTGACCGGGGCAGGCTGCTTTACCGGTAAGACCGCGCTGAGAAGCTGAACATATCCACTCCAACATGATCTCTTTAAGTTAACTTGTTTGTGTGCAAACAGTCTGGCTGATCTGATGGAGGAGCATCAAGAAGAACTGGCCACGATCGAGACCATCGACTCTGGTGCCGTTTACACGCTGGCTTTAAAAACACACGTCGGCATGTCTGTACAGACCTTCAGATACTTCGCCGGCTGGTGCGACAAGATCCAGGTGTGTGTGTTTACTATGCCCTCCTTCAGTGGTATCTGTGACTTCCTGTTATCAACGCATCATATCCTGTTTCCCACAGGGCTCGACGATACCCATCAACCAAGCCAGACCCAACCGCAACCTCACCTTCACTAAGAAAGAACCTCTGGGGTGAGCGATTGTTCTTGTGTGTTTGTGTGTAAACGTGACTAGGGTAAGTGTGTAATATGCGTTGTTTGTTTCTCAGAGTTTGCGCCATAGTGATCCCATGGAATTACCCACTGATGATGTTGGCGTGGAAGAGCGCAGCTTGTTTGGCGGCTGGAAACACACTCGTCCTGAAACCCGCCCAGGTAACACACACACGGATCATAGAACACACACAAAAAAACGAATGCAAATGTGACGTCTTTTCTTTTGATTTCCCAGGTGACTCCTCTAACAGCACTGAAATTTGCTGAACTGACGGTGAAAGCTGGAATTCCAAAAGGAGTCGTCAACATCGTACCAGGATCAGGTCAGATACAATAATGACACACTTGGCATTTCAATGGGCAGAAGTTCACTCAAAAAGCGAAACCTGTTTACGACACATTCTTCTGCGAAACACAAAGGAAAATGGTTTTGTTTTGTTTCCAAACACTGGAAGTCAATAGGATCCAAAGTTGTCTGATTAGCAGCAGCGTTCAAAATATCGTCTTTTGTGTTCTGCAGAAGTAATTCAGGTTTAGAACGACATGTAGAGAGTAGGTATCATGTTTACATGCACAGTCTTAAGGTCTTTGCACATACAGTCCGAAATTTCCGTATGCGTTTATGTTGTATTTAGCGCTTGTTTGTACGGTGTCTCTGAATTGTCAAAACACCTTAAATCCTTGATACGAAAAACGCAGAAAATCAAACCCAGTTTGACACAACGTGAGTTCATGTTTATTTTTTAACCTGTGAAAATTTCGGATTCTATGTGCAATGACTCACAGTTTTGTTTATGTCCGCATGTCTGACAGCGCAGTAGTAAAAGTCCCAAACGGAAGTAACAGTAAAATAACGCATTAAAAGTCCACTCTTGAGTCATGCAGTTGATGCAAATAGGTCAAAACGACTAAACGCACTATCGACGATGACGTCAGGCAGTTTTCTGCATAGCCGGATTATTACTATGCATGCAAACACAGGTTTCTTTCATAAGCTGATTTTCGATAGCTATCCGTTTATTTTGTGCATGTAAACGCACTCAATGGTTTGTCGTCTGGTTGTGATTGACACACTGGTCTTTCTCTCAGGTGGTCTGGTTGGACAGAGGATGTCCGATCACCCTGATATCCGTAAACTCGGTTTTACCGGCTCGACTCCCATTGGCAAACAGATCATGAAGAGGTAAGTCCCATTTCTGAAATTTCGCAATATTCTGCTCGTTGAGATGTTAAAGAGCTTCTCCGTGATGATGTCATTTCCTGTCGCAGCTGTGCTGTCAGTAACTTGAAGAAGGTCTCTCTGGAGCTGGGCGGTAAATCTCCCCTCATCATCTTCAGTGATTGTGACATGGATAAGGCAGTCCGCATGGTGAGAAAAGAAAACTACGACGAGAAGATTCAGATTTGATCCTCCTAATGAGTGATTTAACAATCTGTGTGCCTTTCTGTGTGCGCTGCAGGGCATGAGTTCTGTTTACTTCAATAAGGGAGAGAACTGCATCGCTGCAGGAAGACTGTTTGTTGAAGAATCCATACATGACGAGTTCATCACTAGAGTGGTACGTTCTTCTATCATTAGCGTGTGAACCTCATACAGTGCATGTTGGTTTTGACTGTAGATATTTGTGTTGTGCTCAGGTTGAAGAAATCAAGAGGATGAAGATCGGAGACCCTTTGGATCGCTCCACTGATCACGGACCTCAGAACCACAAAGCCCATCTGGACAAGCTGGTGGAGTACTGTGAGATCGGTGTGAAGGAGGGGGCGACGCTCGTCTATGGTGGGAAACAGGTGGACAGACCAGGTGAGACTTCAGATACCTGCCAGACACGATGAGCATCGTCTTTGTTACATTTTATCATGAACATCATTCGATTTGGGATTCGCATTTATCTGTGTTCAGGCTTTTTTATGGAGCCCACGGTGTTTACAGAAGTTGAAGATCACATGTTCATCGCCAAAGAAGAATCATTTGGTCCTGTTATGGTGGTGTCGAAATTCAAGGATGGGTAAATTGTCTTTCTGTGCTATTGTTTTGATTTTAGTTTTATTTTATTGGCTTTTATTTTAGATCTTTAGTTTTTATGTTAATTTGAGTTAAAGTTTTAGCAATTTTGGTATATGCTCTTGTCATTTTATAATTAATTTGTTTTATTTCTATGTTGCTATATAATATTAACTGATTTATATTTTAGTTTTATTTTAGTTTTTGTTTGTTATTATAATTTTAGTGCCTTAAACTTATTACAGTTTATTTTTGAGGCAACATTTAAAATGTTCCTAAAGTTAAGTTTTTCCAATTATTTTTAGGTCAACATTATATTTGATTTCAATGAACAGACGGTTTTAAAGTTAGAATTTTAGCAACTAAAATACCCTTGGGATCTGGACGACTTTTATGATTTGTAAGATTGACTTATTATGTAACGGTTTAAATCATTATAAAGGACATAATTTACATAACTATATACAGTCAATCTTTTTATGACTAACAAAACATTCAATGACCTTACGACACCTTTGACTTTTGTGTATCAGTGATGTGGATGATGTTCTAAGAAGAGCCAACGACACAGAGTTCGGCCTGGCCTCTGGGGTCTTCACCCGTGATATCAATAAGGCCATGTATGTCAGCGAGAGACTGGAGGCAGGAACTGTTTTCATCAACACCTACAACAAAACCGACGTGGCGGCTCCTTTCGGAGGCTTCAAACAGTCTGGATTCGGAAAGGACCTTGGTAAGCACACACTCTTAACACCGTAGTCTCATTTAAGATCTGATTTGTTTATGAGGACATTTTTGTATGCATGCGTGTGTCCAGGTGAGGATGCCCTGCACGAATACCTGCGGACTAAAGCCATAACCGTGGAGTACTAAGAAAACACACGCAGCCCGACTCTAGACAGGACTTCAGAAGACATGAACGCAGTCTAAAGTGGCCAAACTGTCTTACTTGAAGCTGGTTTGATAGGAAGGGAAGAGCATTTCCTGCCATGACTACACTGATGTGCCTACATTTTTTAATCACTCTTTTTACTCTTTTATGGAGCGGGACAGTATTGCCATCCTACGCTGGCTAAAACATTTAAAAAAATGAAAAACCAACAGACCTCCAAGTGCACCGAAGGAAACAAGTTTAGTTAATCTTTTAAATTTCCAATTTACATGATTAAATTATTATGAAGTAACCGCAATAGTGTCATAAGCTGATTTAATTGTTACACTGTATCCTAACAAATCAAAATACTAGCAACAAGCAATCTTTCTGCCCAGACTCAATGCCAAACTGCCGTATGATGGGCCTTGATCACAGCTAATTACCACATTTTTTATGTTTTATGTGCAGCTAAACTCTGATTTTGCTTTATCGCTTGTTTTTGTGTCAAGTCATGCGTGGTTGTCGGATTTTACTTTGTGTTCATTAAGATTTTCACCTCGTGATTTAACACACATTGTCTTCGTGTTTAGACTTTGTGTCTTCATATTTAATACCAGTGTCATATCAAAATCTGTATCATCACATTTGTAATCTTTCTGGTTTATAATATGCATAGCATTTCAACATCTCCCTTTTTATTGTAACTGTATATATTTTATTAGATATGACAAATTGTCTTATTTTATATATTTAATTTTGCATTCCAGACAGACATAAGATAATTGAAAATGTTGAATGGAAATAATATAAACACAGCATTCTCTTTCCAGGGAAGTAATTTATTTTGTATAAAATTATAGGCTTGGTTTGATGTAAGAGTAATTTACACAAATAATAGAAAACAACACTGTGAACCTTACAATGTGAACATCGTGACAATGAAAATGACAAAGTATCTGCTGAAGGTTTACGATCTCTCGTGATGCTTTTGAGAAAAGAGAAATGTTATGCTGTTTTAGTCTTCTGTATAAGCTAACAGTCACTCTGAATGTGTCACTTGCCAAATGTCATTACACACAACATTTTTTCAAACTTTATATTACCGGTGATCAAAAACTGAAAGAGCGTAGGTAATCCATTTTTACAATAAAGAACGGAAATAGCGAAAACTTGGTTTTCTTAATTCAATCACCTGAACCTCAGAAATCGTTTTATCTTCTCAATGAACTTGTATGTTTTCACATTATATACAGTACATGAATTAAACATTTGTTTTTCAAAACACACCACTGTCACCTTCTGCATAGGGATGTCTCAACTTTAATTAAACGGTCTACTGAAACGAGGCCGAGCCTTCTGAGATTCATGCTTGTGTCAAACTAATAGTACTGAGGCTTCCAAAACATGGATTTTATTTAAAGGCACCAAAACGTGCTTGAATAATATCCTCTAAAGTTCAAGAACGCATCTCTCATTCTCCCTCCTTCTCCAGCTCCTGGATGTTGGCTTTTCGCTTTTGCTCTCCTGGAAGTTTAAGCTTTATTGCAGTAACAACATCTTCCTCCTCTGAGCTGCCTTCCTCAGATGATGACGACGATGATGATGATGATGATTCATCCTCCTCTTCACTACTGTCCTCCAGCTCAACTAGAGCCACATCCTGTAACACAAATTGACATTTTGTGACAAAAGAAGCTTTTAAATCCGTTCCGTTTGAAAAATATAGATTAACTACATTTGCATATACAGTATGTGTGTGAAACTAGACGTACCATTTCAATGACTTTTTCTGTATCATCCACACTTTCAATGTCAAAGAAACCAGCTGGAGCATCTTCAATCTGCTGTTTTAATGTCTCATTGGCCTTGGCAAGTTGGGGTATGAAATTTTGTAGTCTGTCTAAAACTACCACACAAACAGATTATGGAACTACAAGTATACTGTATAAAGCACGCAAAACAGCAATACACAAAACATTATGTAATGGTAAACAGTTGATGCTTTATAATAGCATTTGTAATGAAAACCATCAGAATTTGTGTGTTTGTTTTAGTCATGTTAAAGCAAGAGAATAAAAACACACCATTACTTCTGGGCACCCTTTTCGTCTGCGTATGACCACTTTTCGATGTCAACAGAAGTTTTTCATGGATTCCTGAAAACAAAGTGGAATATAAATCTAGAAACTTGGATGTTATGTTGATCCAACACTTTACAGTAATGTTAAACACATTCAGAAGAGATAAAGGCTAAATAACTACATAATGTACTCTACCTTTTCCGCCACCACATGTCAACAAATCTTTAGAAGATGCTTTCTTAATATTGTTCTGTGTCTGATCCATAATTAGCAACTCGCAAGGACCGGTCCACTACAATCCACATGTGTGTTTACAGGTCGGGATTTAACTTCCGCGTTCAAAGGTCACTCCGCCGTCACTGAAACTGACGTAGAACTCTTGTTTGGCGCCACCTATAGTCATGGGTGTCTAACTTTTTGATTTAAACATTTTTAAATAAGTGTGAAATTTAAAAACAATAATAATGTATTGTGGATGTTGTTTTTTATGCTCGCCCGACCACTTGCGTTTCTGAATCAGGGTGATCTTTACCGTTTAACAATGACAGATTTTTTAAAATACCTGAATTATTATAATGTCTTATGAGTCAATTGCAGTTTTCTTTATTCTTTATGCGTATCTTTGAAGGTTTGGCTGTATACAAAAGAATACTTTGAAACTGTCAAATTGGGTTCCGAGCTTTTATTTTGAAATCTTCTCGGCTGTCGCAGTGCACGTCTGTCATAGCGTCAGTGTCGCGTTCAGGGAAGAAGCGAACTTGCATCGACGGATATCACGGTAATTATATTCTGATACGATTATTTGATCATCTAGAGATCTCAGGAACATCATCCATAAATAAAACATTTTAATTTGACACGATCTTACGATCTAAGTGTTTATGATGTGGCGGCTGGTGACGTTTTTATGTGATGTATTAAGATTATTCCAATTCATAAGAAACTGTGTTTGTTTAAACCTCAAGACAACATTTCGTCTTTTTAATATTAACTATTAAAACTTCAAATATCTCAAATATTTAGTTAAAGATTGTAAACTCAGCATCAAGTTTCAGCTAATGTTAAACCTGTCCTCTATCTGCCACGACATCGCAGAACTTACATCAAATATTGAAATGTGTATATTTGCATAAACCTAAACCAGTTAAATAGTTGTTGTTATTTTGAGCGATTCTTTGTTTGTGATTTTGTTCTGATCTCTAGAGTTGGTTGTAATTAAACTTCTTCTGCTTTTTTACAATAATATTCTCTTTGTTAAATTCACATTGCACTACAGTTGACTTATAATGCATTTATATTGTAATGCATTATAGCGTTTAGTTGTCTACTTGTGTGGGCTATTTGTTTTCATGTTATGTCCAAAAGATGAGATCATCTAATACAATAATCATCGGCTTTGGTCTTTATAGAGTTAGTTTGGTTTAGGTTAATGCACTTTATTACACATGTAATATTCAAACAACTGAAGAGACTTGAAAGTTATTACCTGTGGTGTTTAGTAATCGGTGTTGGGTAAGTTAATTAATTACTAGTTACTAATGACATATTCAATAGTGTAATTAGATTACGGTACAAATGACTCTCTCCAAAAAGTATTTCATTACTAATTACTTTCCATATCCTACATCAACCTTGATTAGAATTGATTAAAGGTTAGACATGAAACGGCTTATTTAATTCATTCAAATAAATGACAATTAACTATATAAATTGTTCTTATAAACTGAGCAAAGTATAAACCATACATTTTAAAGTTAGACATATAATGTTGATGTCATTTCCACAATCGAATATATTACACAGTATTTGGTTCAATTACATCAGAAGTAACTGTAATTAAATTTCAGGAAGAATAAGAGTAATCCCTTACTTTACTTTTCAAGGGGGAAGTAATTAAATGACAGTTACTAACTACTTACTAGTTACACCCAACTATGTTAATAATTGATGGTTAAGGAATTGAAGCGTAGTCTGTGTATTAAACACTGTGTTCACCAATTCAGCATATAGATCAAATAAGAGCTGCTGTCAGAATAAATATATGAAAGCACATAATCATAGTGTTTCCATCTTTAGGTTTCATGCAAGGACCATCAAAAGCAAATGCGATTAACACTTTCTCTTGATGCTTTTTACAGTCGCTGCGGTGCTCGAACTTCACACCAGTTATGGACACCTGCCTTTTCAACTAATCCACCTCTCCATGTCCCCAGGGCCATGAGCCCACCTATCTTCAGTCTACAGTATGAGCCTCCGCACCGTAGGGGGCGCTGTACTCAGCTCCCTGGGTCCTAGTCTGGCCGCTCAGGCCGGGGGAACCTGGAGCTCCTTCTCTTTAAGACCCATACCCTCCTTGTTTCAAACCATGGTACCTTCCGGCTACACCGCCCTACAGGAGGAACGGTTGGCCATGGTGGACCTCGGCACACCCAAACCAGAGCCCATCAAGAACGGCTTCCACCGTGAGTCCCGGCGTCACTCGGACCGGAGCACCCGTACGTCCATCAGCCTTTCTGAGGCGGCAGAGGGTCGATATGCGGAGACTGAACCCATGCTGCCCGACGTCAGGCTTTCAGGAGAAGAAGCGGATGAAGAAGAGGAGAGCGATGAGGAAGGGCAGCAGCCGACAGCCAGAAACATGCCCAAAGAGTCGCCGCTGGCCATGGCGCTGCAGATACTGGTGCCCTTTCTCCTGGCTGGCTTCGGGACGGTTTCGGCCGGAGTGGTACTGGATATAGTACAGGTGAGATCTCGACAGCTTTTTCACACTTACCGGATTACAGACTGGGCGTTTAGTGGTCAGACACGTGATCTTGCAAATGTTTTATTTCGTAGCATTGGGAAGCTTTTAAGAACATCACTGAGATCTTCATCCTGGTTCCTGCCCTCCTCGGTTTGAAAGGAAACCTGGAGATGACTCTGGCCTCCAGACTTTCCACAGCGGTTAGTATCAAAACATCACATGACGTGTGCAAACAAACATGACTCATCGTGTTTTTAAGGCCAGTCTTTCAAAGCCTAAATACACCACCTACTGGTTTCATAATATTATAGTCATATACTGTAACTCCTAGAGATAAGTTCGGGTGTGCCAACATATGTCATTTTATAACTTAGCAGTAAGAGTCAGTCTTGTAAGACACAGATGTGATGGAGTTTATGATGAGATCTGTGGCTGTTTCAGGCGTGCTGACACCTGTCAGGTCCGGGCCATTCATTCGACCTTCCCTACATCACCATGTGCGCTATAATAATGCGCTAGTCTGTCATTGTGGTTATGGCTCCTTTGGTGTTTTTCCATAAATCTGAGCACGGAATGCATGCACACAAGCTGTTACGAAATGAATAGTCTCTGCTCTTTCATGTGTGTCACCAGTGCAGAAAAATCTAAAGAAGTTCTTCATTGAAATGTAACAGTGTAGTTCAGCCAAGAATATCATTTCGATCATTTATTTGCCCTCATGTCGTTCAAAACCTGAATGGCTTTCTTCTTTCTACATAACTCAAGAGAAGATATTTTGATAAATGTCTTTGGTTTTCTGTCCGTACAATTAAAGTCAATGACATCCGAGTTTAATTTGATTACCAACGTTCTTCAAAATGTCTTTTGTCTTCTGCAGAAGAATGAGGGTCATGCAGGTTCGGGATAACGTGATATGGAGTACTGTAAACGATGCACAAGTTTTCATATTTTGGGTGGTTTTCTTTCTACTGATGTAACCAAGGCCGTGTAGAAAAGTCTCAAAAGTGTCCATTTCCATAAATAAGTCAACATCATCTGCTGACTGAGCGTTTTATGTTTTGGTAGCCGGGACTGTAACGCTCGGAGGGGTTTCAACCGCCGCAGTTCAACGTCTCGAGTTCTCATGGCAAATATGTCGTCCCCTCTCGAGGTGGAGAAAATAAACAAACCCTTCTGGTGTGGAGTCAGAGTCCTTCTGTTCACCCTTCCACAGCTGCGCTCAGTACACAACGCTGTTTCACATTTACATTTGCTGCCTTTATTTTCTTAACCACACATTCTTGCGCAGCATGTTGCCTTGTTATGGAGACAGCCGTCTTGTTACTCGGTGGGCAGACATCCATTCCCAAACCAAAACAGTGTTATCTCGTCCTCAGATGATACTTTACTTTTTTGTTAAATTTACCACTCGTTCATTTTAGTTCATTTTTAATCTAGCTCAATTTAAAATTTGACTCATTTTGGTTTATTCCTCTCGGTGTTTGTTTATATAAATAAGAAAGCTATGCTTATCGTTGAAATCCTCATAGTAATAAGAAGTTAACTTCATTAAAGTAATTCCCTTTTTACAATGAGTGTCGTGTTCTGTTTTTATTGTGGTACGTGGGTACAGAAATCCTCCAGTGTCGTGATTATAATCCGAGTGATCTTGTGCTTCGGTTCCACCGCAGAATGTTCCGTTTGAGGAATGCAGATGAGTAAGAATAGTGTGTATTCATCAATCTTTCTGTCTTTAGGTGAATGTGGGGAAAATGGACTCACCCATAGAGAAATGGAATCTCATTATTGGAAACTTGGCATTGAAACAGGTGAGAGGTTTCTCTTTACTGTATATACACAAGCAAATACAGGTGAATTAAATGTCACCTTGTCTAGTTTAAAATACGCCTTAATATTATGAGTTTTTACCAAAAAAATATACAAACATTTGGCCTCGTTCATGAAACATTCATTAATATACGATTACATTCCGAGTAATTGCACTTTAAACAGATCTTCCCAAAAACTTTCATCCGGATTCACAAGTACTTCGTAAACATGGGATCTCATAGTAAAATGTGTGTTTGTGTAAATGAATTTCAATCATTCGTAAACACGTTGCGCATGCACACACACTCTCCATTAGCATAATCCCCGCCTGTGATCCTAAAGCTACACAAATGTCGTATCTCGGATTCCTCCGGACTTCATTCTCTGCTTTGGCTACATTATGTTGCATTAATGCATACAAGACTAATAGGCTGTATGTTTACCAATAAATGAATCAATTGAACTGTGTCCACCAAAGTGTTTTTAGTCAGCTAACATAATGATAGCTGCTGCTCTTCTGAAAACCACCAGCTGGTGGCGCTTGAGAACGCTTTGGAGGCTCTGGGCGTTATTTTGGAGATGCGTTTGTTTGTGTGATTTAGAATATCCGAAACAGTTAGCCTACTTGTTATTAGTTTCTTATTTATGAAGAATATTACTGAATGTGAAAATGCAGTATTAATATGAGCTTCTCCGTCGTTGTGTATGATGGTTGGTCAATGTAGTGTTTGTCCCGCCTCTTCTCCACTGTGATTGGACAGCTCTCTACAAAAGGACAGTGACGAGCTCTGCGTTTTACCCAAAGTTAAAAAGTAAAAAATTATAAAAGATTGGGCAAATACTTGTGAAATATCATTATGATGCATAGTGCATTCTAATGCAGTGTCATCAGTTTGTCTTAAATAATACAGAACGTTTCGTGCGGTTTTACGTATTTACACGTGGAATGGAGCAGGTGTACATTTTAGAAAAAATGAACGTTTTCATGAATGCAAATATTTACATCAAAACGACTTAACAAACAATTTATACATAAAATTCTTGTGTTTCATGAATGAGGCCCATTATTTGAAAGATTTGATCATAAGGAATTAAATAGTTGTCATTGACACGTACACGAGACAAAGAAAGTACTTTTTAAGCAGATGTTAATGAAAATGCTAAAAAAATCTATTTTGTATTTTTTCCTTATTTTAATTCAATTAAATGAATTCAATAATGCCAAAGATATCTTCAGCATAACAATGTGAGTGAGAAGAAATTTTAACATGAATTTCAATGTCTTAGTATTTGGTATGTTTATTTTTTTTCTTTAATGACAGTCGATCAATGGACCTGATGAAATATGTCGATGTTAATCCAGCATGATTCAAAGTTTAAAGAGAATCTTGTGAGCTCATAGTAGTTAAACAAGAAAGAAGAATATAAAATACTATTTTGTTTTACAGCCTAATGTTTCCTAGTTTTTAATGAAGCGGTGCGTTGACAGTTTTATGCCATTATAACATTAATACATTAAAACATTTATGCATTTGACAGACGCTTTTATCCAAAGCCACTTACATTGCATTATCCTATACATTTATACATAGGTTTGTGCAATCCCCTGGGTTTGAACCCACAACCTAACGCAATGCTCTTATCACTGAGCTTGAGTTGCAAAGCAATGGAAAAACAATTGTTTTTATTATTATTATGTTTCTTTATTTCTTTTTTTAGCATCTTTAAATTGGCTACCACTGCACATAGAATTTGCAAAAACCTTCTCTTGACATTTTATCATCCAGCATCTGTAGGTCTCATGTGATGCTTATAAACAGTACTGAAGGAATTCCCTTTATTGTCTGTTTTTTTATTTTGTCCAAATCATCCAAAGATATCTATTACATTTCATCATTGTAATGAAAGAAATTCATTTCGGCACAATAACATTTTTGTCTACGATAATAATTTCAAACATTTAAACACATCCCATCAAATCAGAAGTTTTGGGGGATTTTAGTAAAGAGCCCCGAGTCCACTGAACAGAAGTGAATTTATTCCCCCTGTTACCCGTCCTCTCTCTCAGGTGCAGGCCACAGTCATTGGCTTCCTGGCAGCGGTAGCGGCTGTGGTACTGGGATGGATTCCTGAAGGAAAGTTCCAGTTCAATCACGCAGTGCTACTGTGTTCCAGCAGTGTCGCTACAGCCTTCATAGCATCTCTGCTGCAGGGTATGAACTACACATCAACCTTTAACACTCTGGACTGTCCGTCTTCATGTAAATCAACATTTTCTCATGTGTTCTGACGCAGGTATAATAATGGTGGGTGTGATTGTGGGCTCTAAGAAGACGGGCATCAACCCTGATAATGTAGCCACGCCCATTGCCGCCAGCTTTGGTGACCTCATCACGCTGGCCATCCTGGCCTGGATCAGCCAGGGCCTCTACAACTGTCTGGGTAAGAGAGCACCAGGGAGGGAATGTTTTTCACGTGTGTAAGGAAAAGGGGCTGTGTTTGACATCGTGTTTGGTTGTGAAAGGCTGAAATCGCTCACAGTAGCTTTGAGAGGACTGTGTTTGGCAGCATGATGATATCAAACCTATCGAGTGGTAAACAAGGTACTTGTGCAGTTTTCATATGGAGTGTTATGTGGGTTTTGTGACAAAAGCATTTCAGGCTTTATTTCATGTGCTTTAGAAAGGTCATGTTTTTATTGAGTAAGTTAGCAGTATTATTTTGTTTACGACTTAAATCAAAACTATTTGGAATGCACAATAAAAAACATGATTTTAAATTTTTTATCTTATTTTGTAACCAAACTCTTCACATATTTATGGTATGTTTATTTTTTATAAATTCGAGTTTGTACTTGGAGAATCAAGTTCACACATTTCAAGTTTCTGATGTGACAGGTCCCAGGTCTTTAAAGCACATCGCATGCATTACTAGTTTTACACCAAAAGAGGGCACTAGAATCCTTCTCATGAGATCCTCTTGCATTTAAATGCATATGTCAGAAGGGGTTTAAAGCCTGGCTTGTGAAGTAAGTGATTTCATTTAGCTCTATTCTCTGTTATCATGGACATGTTTGAGGAAAGCTCTTATTTTTGTCACACACAGGCTCTCTGTTGCAGGTGTCTGCAGATGTGAGGTGTGTAAGTTATGGTTGAACGGGCCCGTGGGGTTGATATGTTTTATAGTTACGGTCATGGTGCGTCTGGACAATGAGAGCGTTGTGGCAGAGTTCATGACCTGGCTGTGTCTACAGTTCCACATTCTCATGAAACACACACACACACAGTCTTTCTTCTGCACAGACACACACCAAATATCTCTCTCTGAACACAAATACACATCTAATACACACCTTTCAAATACACTAGGTTTCTGTTGGAAAATTTAGTGCCTACCTAGACAACATATTGAGTTCTTATAGGGGCACACCAAGGTGGTGCACAAGAGGAGAGAATTAAGTTTATGTCATGTAATACTCAACGTCATGCTGCCTATGTAGTGTACGTTTCACATATTTCATCATTATTATGGTCTTGCCTTAAAGGCCCTACTCCTCGCAATCCCCTTTTTCAAGCTTTAGTTAGTATGTAATGTTGCTGTTAGAGCATAAACGATACCTGCAAAATAAAAAAGCTCAAAGTTCAGTGTCAAGCCAGATATTGTCTTTAATAGAATTCGCTTTTAAAGGACTACAGAGAACGGCTGGGTCGGACAACAAACCTCTACTTCACGGGTACATGATGTCACTATTCCGAGTGCTTTTAATAACCTCCGCCCACAGGAATACGCCAAAAAAGGGACGAGGTCTTTCTTAGAGAAGAGGTAGAGCCGCCGGAGTAGTGGATTGTAAACATTTGACTGAGCTACCCGCTAAACTGCTCTCTCTTTCATCACAGTCCTACAGCTGGTCATAAGAATTCAGCGATACATTCTAAGATAACCAACGCTCAAATGACAGCTTCATGACTTTAACATCAGCTGTGAAAGCTGTTCTGTGTAATACACTTATATTGTGTGTGTATGTGTGCGCTTACCTCTTAAACACTTCTATGAAACGTACTTTGAAGTCCTGCTTGCAATTGTCTCCTGGTCAATCTAGTGGTCCAATATAAAAAGGCAAAACTAACGCTTTTGTTATTAGTGTTAATTAATATAACCGGTCTGACGCCAATCAGTCCGGTGTCATTTCCCTCGCCATAGTACAATAAAAATCCACCATGTCTTACAAAGATTGACGTTAGCACTTGCACTAGCAGACCTCCATTACACTTCGATGGATCCACATGTTTTTAACTGATAAAGTGAAGTTGACGCCTTTTTTCCCGTTTATTGCTAAAAGCCAAAGTTTTTGAATACACATGAGGGGGCACCGACCAATCACAACAGCATTAGAAGCAGAAGCTTGCTGATATTGTACGGGTGGGACATCTTCACACACATGTTCTGAGCGGGGAACCAATCACGACCAACAGAGGTTTCTGACGGAGGGACTTTACATAGACCGAAAGAAATCCAGTCGTTTTGTGAGAAGAGGGACAGCAATGAACAATAGACTTTAAATATAAGTTTCTTGTAATTAAAAACATGAACATCCATTTTTAAACACCCCAAAAACATCATCAAAGCCTCAAAAACATCCAAACACTGTCTCCTTTAAAGTAGCTGCATGTGTAGGCAGCGAGGAAGCTTTCTAACACGCTTCTTTCTCTCTCAGACACACATATAAACATCTCGTCGCCGTTTCCCTCTCCTGCAGTAAAACACAAACATTAAGGTGTGAAAGTCACTCATGGGCCGCTCTGACTGGCGGTCTGGTGTTTATACTGGTTTAATGGGGCTTGATGAGTCATTGTGATAAGTGGCACTCAGGCCCAGACTCAGCGCTGCGCTCCTTTTTTAGCCTGCACTTCTGTGAGAGGTGAAGTCAGGTGAGGGCACAGCAAAACAGCACCGGCACGCCATGCCAAAAAGCATAGCCGCCATCCCAGCCAACAGAGAGAGCAGCTTATGCCATCATTAGCACAAAGCGCTGGCCTGTCATGACAATCTCACGCTAAATGTAGTGATATACTGTACTCACTAGCTCTGTGTTTTGGGATTTAGAGATTTGGGTTGTAAGCGTATGATGAAGGGGATTTGGGATGAGAAATAACGCTCCTTTGGAATCGCGCCAACATCAAAAGATTTGACCCGAATTTTAAGAAGATCTTTGTTTTTTTGTCTTAATCTGCTTAAATGCAATTAGAGCAAGTATGTAGTGGATTGAGGGCAATATAACAAATCTAGATTTCTCTAATGGATGGGGTGAGAATTCTGGTTCTCATGCTAGTTCCCAAATGGTTCCATTAACATTTTATTGGTTTATTTTTCAGAAAAGACTCGAAGTTGTTTTTTGTTTCAAATAGAAATAGTTAAATAATGACAAAAGATACGCTTTGCAATTTTTAAGGAGTAGTTCACTTTAAAAATATTTACATTTTTTAGACTCAGTGTTTACAAGTTGAAAATTGCAAGTGTAATGTATTACATATTACGTCAAGTCATGAACGGCCATTACAGAACAGAGCAAGAAGAGCATTTTGGTTTGTAAAGCATATACATTTTTTTTATTTTTAAAAGAGCGATGGTTTCTCTAGATAAGGTCTTTATTCATGGTCTGGTGTGGTTTAAAGCCGTTTGAGCTGCACTGAAACTCTTCTTTTCACCTTCATGCATTTGGAGTCCATTGAAGTCACTATATGGAATGTTTTCATCAAAAACCTTCATTTCTTTTCCACTAAAGACACAAATACATAAACATCTTGGATGACATGGAATTGAGTAAATGATCATCAAACTTAATTTTGAAAGTGAACTGCTCCTTTAAGTTTACATAATACAACAACATATCTCTGTTCAGTCATAATACCGAGATAATAGTTTGTGAATTTCAGGCTGAATCGTAATTCTTTGATCTCATTTGTCACTAAAAGTCATTCAAGTCTCCGTTTGTTCTCTCTCTTGTTCTCTCAGACTCTCACCCATACGTGTCATCTCTGGTTTGTGCCTTCTTCATGTGTCTGACCCCGCTGTGGATGGTCATCTCCTCCAAACACCCAGCCAGCCGTCAGCTGCTGTACTCGGGCTGGGAGCCTGTTATCACCGCCATGTTCATCAGCAGGTCAGATCAAAACATCTGTAATCTCATCTTTCTCAAGAAAATACATACAAGCCCTTAAAATAATACATTTTCTTTCTCTGTTTTAGTATTGGAGGACTTATCCTGGACAAAACTGTGTCTGATCCCAACCTGGCTGGAATCGTGGTGTACACACCTGTGATCAATGGTGAGATTTGTCAGCGATGCAGAAACATTTTATAAAGCTCACGTTCTGTACTGTGTGCTAGTTAAAGAGACAGCTCAACTAAAAATAGTACTTAACTTTAGGACATTCCAAACTTATTTTGATGCTTCTGTAAAGTCCCCAAACAGGGGGTTTTGAAGAATGCTGCTGATGGAATCTATTGTTAGTTACACAGTATTATGGTGCACATTAGGTATGAAATGTACCAGCCGTTCATCGACCGATGAGAGTTCTCGGGTGTTGAAATGACAGTGTGATGAGATTAGTGGTTTATGACAGACACTAAGCCGATGCTCGACTGACACTAACTTGACTTTACGTTGCAAAATAATGAAATCTCTGAATAGCCAGTCATTAATCAGTTTATTCACTATATGAAATCCTGAGTCAAAGTCACTTTTAATCTAAAATTTTCCTCCGCGATTACATTTGAGGCTGATTTTTTTTTTTGTGTGTGAACTGTGCCTTTAAGAAAACACAATTCACATAAAGCAAAAACTTGAATCTCTCTTCCAACACGCTGGTGCAGAACTTGACGTTTTTAGTCAATATCTCATGTAATAGGCTAAACTAAAACATCAATATTCCCATTTCACCCTGTCTGAGTTGGTTCTTGTGTCTTTGTTTGTGTCCTCCTGAAAGGTTAAAGCTTTTAAAACCTCTAGTAGGAAGCTTTTACTTATCGTCTTTGTGTCGGCGGCACGCATCAGTGCTCTACAAATAACATTACGCTTGATATTTTCCTCCCCTCATCGACGATTATGAGCTGATAAAATGTCTGTTATAATCTTGCTCATTTAAAAGCGCGCTCAGGGCGGATCTGAGGACGTGATTTCTAATGATTGTTTCCTTATTATGCAAAGCAGAAGAATGGGATATAGCTGAGATGAAGCATGGCTTTCGGCCGTAGGGCGCCGTCATTAACTGCAGTACTTCAGTCTCATGGTGACTGGTAACCATACCACTTCCACAAAGAGCGAGACTATTGTTAATTAAAACACGCTAATGAGACATTTACGTTGTCTGAAGACTGTTTGCATGTTTGCACCAATCATCTGTTTGTAACATGTAAACAGTTTGTCAGCAGGGGTGTAATGATATGTCATAGCATGATAAATCAATATACAAAACAATAATGTTTTTTTATTTGTAGTTATTAGTTAAATTGTTTTAATATAACTTATAATAGCTGCAGAAAAAAATAAGAGACCAACCAAATTTTCATTTATTCATACAATTCCATTTATTGGCAAAGAAATGCAAATAGAAACAATATTTTTATTTGAAATTTGAGATATATTGTAAGTAGTTCACAGAAACTCATACTTGTTTATAGTAAATTCAGAAAAACGGACAATTATAAAACTAAAATATTTATATTAGGGCTGTCAAACAATTCATAATGATTAATCGCATCCAGAATAAAGCTTTGTGTTTACATAATATATATCTTTGTTCTGTGCATATTTATTTTGTATTTATAATGACAAAACATACACATACTTGTCTTTATATTTTGGACATTTTAAATGTATTCATTTACATTAACTAATCATTTAAAAGTTTATTAAGTCTTCTATTTTATATTTTTCCTAAATATATGCATTTATGTGGAAGTGTTCATAAATACAGAATTAATATGCACAGAACACAGGCATATATTATGTAAACACAAACTTTTACTCAGGATGCAATTAATCACGATTCATCGTTTGACAGCCCTAATAAATATACATGTTTTTATGCCCATAAATTAAGTATGAAGTCCAGACAGGAGGTTGGACAAAGCAATGACAAAAATTAGTAGTATTGGCTTTTATGGCCTGTCTGCCCCAACAGGAAGTGAGTCAGAGATGATTTCAACACACAGACACATGTACCACTTATGTGAAGAAAAATGTTCCGGTTTGCACAAATAGAGCAAATTATCACCTCTGTGCACTCCACCCAGAGACAGCATACAGAAACCATACATAAAGACACGCCCCCACTGCTCATCCAGCCAGTCACATCTGTGCCACAGATTACAGCGCCCTTATATGCTATCAATTCCATTTCCTGTTGCTCAGGGATGCTCAAAATATATTTGCTCAGGGATGCTCAAAATATATTTTCATTCCTGCTTGTTGCTTGTTTGTGAGAGGCAGAATCGAAGCCTTGGCTAATTTAAACCGCAGACACATGCCCACACACTCCTGGGCGCAGATGGCGTCTCTCCAGCAGAGCCGCGGGGACGTGGCACAGCGTGGCGTAATGCTAACCTCCGCGTAAAACACAAACACAGCCTTGTTGGGACTAATTGTGCAGACACATATGCAGTGCTAAAAGATAATGGTCCCTTTACTGATGCAGTGTTATTAGTGGCCTGCTACATCACTGTATGTGTCACATGGACGTTTGCTTATATTATTATAATTCACTATACACTTTTTGTTTGACCGACGGCTAAAGAGAGTAATCTGTTGATTTAGTTTGTTCTAATGGCGTGAGGGTAAACAGACACTTTTAAACCCCATTAACCCTCTTCCAGTTTATTCATTACTGGAGTGTAAAGACCATTACAGCTGTTTTAATGAGTGGCAAGAGCTTTTGAAAGAGATTCAGCTCCCAGTTTATCTGTTTACATCTTTTGAGAATTGTTTTATACCATTACATTTGATTTTTAATTGTATTATTCTGCTTGCTTTATTCTGTTCAGTTTTAATTTATTTGATTCTGTTTTGTCCACTTAATTCTATTCTTCTGTGTTCCCTTGAGTTAGTTGTGTTCCGTTCACTTTTAATTGATTCTTTTCTATTTTGCTCTGTTGTTTTATTTTGTTCTGTTTTTAATTTGTTGTCGGTTCAAAGACGTTAAGATGTCCCCATCAAAATAAATGTACAAATCTGATTTTATGTCCATAGAAAGCCCTTTAAATGTAGTAAAATGTCTACTTTATGGTTTCGGAGGGGAAAAATCTCAATTTGATTGAAATAATGTTAAATTGTCATTCAGAATCAGAAGGAGCTTTATTACAAAGTAGGCCTGTGGACGATTAACCAAAATATACACTCACCTAAAGGATTATTAGGAACACCACACTAATACTGTGTTTGAGCCCCCTTTCGCCTTCAGAACTGCCTTAATTCTACGTGGCATTGATTCAACAAGGTGCTGAAAGCATTCTTTAGAAATGTTGGCCCATATTGATAGGATAGCATCTTGCAGTTGATGGAGATTTGTGGGATGCACGAAGCTCCCGTTCCACCACATCCCAAAGATGCTCTATTGGGTTGAGATCTGGTGACTGTGGGGCCATTTTAGTACAGTGAACTCATTGTCATGTTCAAGAAACCAATTTGAAATGATTTGAGCTTTGTGACATGGTGCATTATCCTGCTGGAAGTAGCCATCAGAGGATGGGTACATGGTGGTCATAAAGGGATGGACATGGTCAGAAACAATGCTCAGGTAGGCCGTGGCATTTAAACGATGCCCAATTGGCACTCAGGGGTCTAAAGTGTGCCAAGAAAACATCCCCCACACCATTACACCACCACCATAATTACATTAATGAGAAATTGAACAGGTGTTCCTAATAATCCTTTAGGTGAGTGTATATCAGAGTGAAGTATGGTAAAATAGTGCTGCACCCGAAAGCCAGAGGGCGCTCTCGTGCGGAAACTACAAATACGCAGATTACTCACTACAGAAGAAGACCATAACACACGTAGTTCTAGGAAATGCCTAATGACATGTTTTTATCACTGGTCCTCAAGTCTCATCAGGTATTTTCATGATAATAAAGTATGTTTATAATGATCATGTTTGAATGGTGTTGCTTTTTCAAATGCACGATATAAGCAACACAAACTCGCACTTCTTTTAGATCGAGCAGCATTTCCTTCTGATCCCAGAGCTGTGCTTCACGGACAAGCTAGGATTTATGATTTATTGATAATCACAGCATGTTTACACACACAAGAGATTTGACTTAGCGACGAGAGCTTAATGCAGAAGAACGTGTTCACATGGTGCAAATATACATTAAGATAGAAGACAATGAGAATGAAATAAAAACAATAATGCACTAAACGTGAAAATATATAGACAAAACAACATTTAATTGTTTAAATGAGCGTGCAGATGTATTATTTACAGGTTTAACGTATTGTTTCTTACAATGTACAAAGTCATTCAGCGTAACACAATATTTATGTCAAACAACAAATTTTGTATTGTGCTTTAAATGAGCAAAAGATATATTGCCAAATAGTTGCCAAATTAGCATTTGGGGTGAAAGTAATTCGTCTTTTAATATGTCATAAATTGATTTTTGTTGTAAATAGGCTTGACAAAATTGTTACACTAAATGACATTTTAGTCGTTGTCTTCTGTAAATCAAGGAAACATGTATGATTTTTGGCTCAGAATAACAAAAATGCAATTAAAGAAACAGAAATCCTATTTTTTAACAAAAACAATTCAAAACAGTATCACACTTATTGTTTTTATGCTTAAACCCTTTTTTTCGTCTTTGACCTTGTTATATTTTAATTTCTTTCTTTTTTGTTTAGTTTTATTTCTTTTTTTCCTGTTCTATTCAACTTTATGTTGTGCTGTTCTATTGCTTGTTGTTGTTCTCTACAATATTGGATTCTGTTCTGCTCAATTCTCTCACTTCTGTTGTCCGTGTTTATTGTATTTCATTCTATTCTATTTCTTGTCAGCAGAGTCACAACCCCCATGGTTTAAAAAACTGAATGTGTTTCCTCTGTCGCTGTGTTGTCTCTCCTTTTCTTATCTTCTCCCAGAAGCGCTCGACGTGACACATCATTACTGTGGATCTGGACACCACACTACTTTACTCGGGAGAGATTTCTGTGTGTGTGTGTGTGTGTGGAAGATATAGAGGCAGAGTACAGACTCGTGGCTGTCAGTTTGATGTTCACAAATTGTGCCCGTGTTCATATTAGCTGCATCAGTTTTACTAAAGAGAATTTATTCACAGTATAAGTCAATCTTTCAGGCACACTCCCTCTTGTTTCCTTGAATCCCAGCTCAGTGCTGTCAGTATGTAATGTCTGATATGAATGATATTGTGTTGTAGGTATCGGGGGAAACCTGGTGGCCATTCAGTCCAGCCGTATCTCCACCCATCTGCACTTTCACAGCGCTCCCGGAGAGGTGCCCGACGAGGCCAAAGGCTGTTACTATCCCTGTCGTACCTTCTGTGGCACAGGTGAGTCAACCTCATGTGTGCTGAAAACAACACAAAACCTCATGCATCGCATTGAACTATACAAGTGCAACCCTTGGATCGAATCCATGACCTTAGCATTGCTAGTGCCACGGTCTCACCACTGAGCCTCAGGAGAGCATACATATACATCTCTATATTTCCTACATGTATAAAATATGAAGGATATGAGGTTTGACTCGATATCTTAAACATTTTCGGCTCAATGTGGTTTTAAAGCATTATGTCTATTAAGTTTAAAACATTTGAAGACAGTTCGTCTTCTCTCTCACCTCAGAATAAGCAAGAGAGAGCGAGAGGTTTACCAGTGTTTAGAGCAACACTATCGACTGCAAGTACACATTAGTGTTAATGGAGTGTGTGTAACGCTATGTGTACAATGATCCGTCTTTAGAACTGCAGAGAAAGTTTCCTATAAACAATAAAGAGGTGTTGACGCAGAGCCCCAGAGCTTTGATGCAGCACTCTCTTAACAAAACAAGAGGTCTGCGGGGACACCGTCCAGATGCCCAGGCACATACAGGGACAAGTGCCCACTGCAAGCTTAGCAATGCCATCTGGAAAATACAAAATAAATCTTCTTCCTCCTCCGTCCGGAGAGCACAGGGACGTGATACTGCGGCGCTTGAGCGGGATGCTAATGGAGCCTGACGTTCACTGTTGGCGAAAATCATATTTACTGCATGCATTCACTCGCCTAAGTTTAGAATAATTGACGTTTACAGATGCTGTTGTTGTTTACGTTCTGTGTCTTTAAGATTGGGATTGGCCTCTTTTTAGGATATCATCATGAAAAACTTTAAACTTGACTGGAATAGAAGTTGGGAGTGTGTCATTTCTTGGCCACTAATGATAGCAAACAGACGTGGAAAACTTGATTGAGGAAGACACAAATGCAGCAAAATCACAGTGTTGATGTTTAAGGTTAAACGATGGAAACGAAACAACCAATCACAATTCAGAATTCATGTAGAGATAAAAGACCAACCACGACTTTGGAGAGAATCGAGTGCTATTTAAATGTAGAGGTTTAGAAGTTTATACTTTGGGTTTAAGTCTTTATCCAATTGAACATGTAGAACCATTAGTTGAGCATGAAGTTGACCTGACAGACCCCGCGAAAAAACACTTTATACATCCAATAATATGTGTTCAGTTCTCTTTCACACTTGAAATCTCATATGGTGTTTTTGTTCAGGGGCTAATCACCGCTCAGCACAGGTACTGCTGTTATTGGTCGTTCCTGGTCACATGATCTTCCTGTACACCATTGATCTGATGGAGAGAGGTCACACCTCACTGACGCCCGTCTTCATGCTTGTATATTTGGCTGCTGCTCTTTTCCAGGTGAGCATGATGATGCCAGATGTCAATATGATAAATAGAATCAAAGGTTGATGTCTATAAGACCCGAGTTTAGGTCAGGTTACACTTTTAAAGACCTTTCTCAAGACCCCTGCTTTTCATTGTGGGCCATTCAATTATTTCAGAATAAAATTGAAGTAAAAAGTAAAAATCTGTCTGAGGTACAACCTAATACAGGGTTTTTTTACTTAATGATGCCAAGGACCCCCAAATATGATTAACCTTTTGTGATGGACCCCCTTCTCTGAAATATTTATCAATCTAAAAAAAATTCTGTGTAAACAAACTCTAAAAATTTGTTGGATAAAAAGTAACTAGAATGTTATAATGTCAAGACGTTGTTTCTAAACCTAAATAGTCAGCAACAATTTCACTTTGAGTCCGAAAAAAGAAACTATAGTGAGAAAAACTCACTAGAAAGATTCAAATATGAACAATTGTGGAAACTATCCATTGCAAAAAATCATTTATTTGCTCAGGGGGGCCCTTGCATCCTTCTGGGGGTCCCCAGACGCCAGCTTGAAACCTTATATACAATTTGTGTTCCTATAGAAGATTTTAAATCTACAGCTCAGTTGAGATAAATGTGCAACAAGCATCACGTGTGGCCCACTGTTACAACATGTTTTCTCCATTAGAAACATGGAAAGCTTTTAGAAACTCCCCAGAGCTTTCAGCTCAATTTGGCCTCTGAATGAAACAACGCTGATGTCACAATAACAGTCGTGTGTTGTTGTTTGGCTGGCAATTAAGATCGATTAGCCACAGGAAACCTCAGTAAGGACGTGTGGAATTTGTGGTATTTTCAGGAAGTTTGCGCGTACGTGTGCGTCCGGCCCGAAACGCCCTTGCTAACCCAAACACACGTGTCTCTGTGATACGCTTTGATACGCGGCCATACTACTTGATTGAGGTCAGGGAGAGATATGTAGTACGGACAGAGCGTTTATCGGTATATTGAGCCTTCTTCATATTTAATTACTTCAGTTCATACTTCATCCGTCTCTCTCTGGGTTTATTAAAAATATCTCTAAACATAACCTCCACAACTTCATCAGTCAGCTCCAGCTATAGCATGTCTTGTCGAACACTTGTCAGATGCATGGAAACTGACCTTTGACCTCTGACCTTTACGGCTCCTCAAATTCCAGACACAACAGCGACTTCTTTAGAGACGGACATTTTATGTTAAAACAAAGTTTCCAATACAAAGCTGCTAAGTGTTTGCAGAGGAACAAAATCGTTTTTCTGTGACATCAGCAGGGTTCACAACGAGGCAATTACAGTTAACAAATACTAAACCTTTGTGTTACTGAATTTTCCCTGTTAGTCTATTTTCGGCAGTGTTAGATGTGTACTGGTTGTTTTTTATGGAAAAATGTATTTTAAAGCACACATTGACAGCAGATCTGGTTTGGGTAAACCCCTAAAAAAACACATAACACAAGTATAGCATTGGTTCATGTTCCGTTTGCATTCATGCAATGAACCGTGCAAACATCAAAACTCTCCGAGACCAAGAACTCCAAACACTTTGGTGCTTTTATAGGGTACATATGTATTTGACATTTGTTAACTGAAAGCATTTGGCATGTGAGCTGGTTTGTCGTCTCAGTGATTGATTCTCTGTGTGTTTACATGGCAACTCTTATGTTAGCTAAAACAAACTAGAGATGGCTTCACGTGAACATCATTTGTGATAAACGTTCAAAAGGTTTCTGTTCTAAAAAGTGTTCTTGTAGTTGAGTCCTTCCAGAAATCATTTCTGGGTCGAGGTGTAAAATATCCAAAATCTGAGTTGTCAGGAGCGCAGCGTTAGTCTATAGTCTTTACATTTTAAAACATGACTAACTTCTGTGGACAAACTAAAACATATAATGAAGTAAAAACGAGCAGGGGCCGGATTCACAAAACATTCTTAAGAAGAATATTCTTCATAACTGACATGTTTTTCTTATATTCAAATTTGACGTTACGTATTCCCGAAAAAAAAAACTTTTTGGGACAGTCCTTGAAAACGTTCTCAAGATTGATTTTAGGAAAAAGTGAAGAAGAATCCTAATTCTCCAAATAAAAAGCTGTCGTAAATATCATCTTAAAATTACGACATTCACACGGTTGTCTTAAATGTCCAAAGGTAAAATGTTTCATACATGTATTTGGTTGTTTCACATGTGACGTGTATTGTTTTGAGCCAGAATCATAATTTTGAGGTTTACTTGCCATTAAAGAATATTTATAATGGTAAGGTCTAGATCCCTTTCTGGGACAAGGTGACTCAAAACAAGTATTATGCCGTAGTAACACAATTTATTGAAAATATATTTTAATAAGTAAAAAATTTGAACGCTTGCTAACATAATAGCTAACATGCGGTCGTAAATGCCGTTTAATGCTAATGCAGTAAATATATATATATATATGCTATATAAGTATGCTATCTGCTTGTCACATACATAAAGTTTATAAGATAAATATCTACAGATACCACATGAGCAAGCGAGTGTAATCATATTATTTTATTCTCACAACAAAAATGAAGATGTTCTTAAGAAAATATTGGATGACGTTTTAAGAAATGTTTTTAGAATCAATCTAACGAACATTCTTACAAACTTCCTATAATTTATCTGAATAACCATCTTAGATTTTTCTTGAGAAGAGTTTTGTGAATCCGGCCCCTGATCCTCAGTGTTAAGATCTGTTCTCGTTTGTATATTTTTTCCCAAGATGTAAGCCAGGTCAAAAACCCTCCCCGTGGGGACATATGGGTCTTTCCTCATTTGGAATAATTATTCATAAGTAAATTAAAATGTTGTTTTTGGGTTAGGCTGTGATGAACTTTAATAGCAGTAGAAGTCTTTGGCATGTTCTTATTTGGATAGCAAAGTAAACTTGTTTGTGTATGTGGGGGGTTTTGCTTGGCTGTAGTTAGGACACAAATCACGGGGCGCTTGGAACAAAAATGCCCTTGAAATATTACATATCTATTTATTACATCTAATAGATTTCTTGATGTGTAAGATTAGGCTTACAAAGACTTTAATACTGTATACATACTTTGTTGATAGCGAGACAACATACAGATATTTACATGGTTAGAAAAGAAATCTTCACATTAAATGTTAAAGTGAATTTCTGCCTCGGGGGTTTATGAATCATAATCAGCTCAACATTCAGAAATAATCAGAAAACAGTCATAGATTGTAGGTTTCTACATAAGCTCAAATGTATGTGGATGCCTTGCACCGTCTCTCTGACTGTGTTCTCTGTACTTGTGAGTTATGGAAAAGTGTGTCTGTGTGTTTGCAAAGGGTGGAACGACAAGACCGACCCTGTCAACCCTCAACAGCATGTGTACATTAGCAAACCATCACTCTCCTGTAGCTACTGGGAAGCCCTCGGTTTCCCCGGCCTTACTGTACAATCCTCAATTAATAAAACCTTAATAAAAACCAGAAGGAAGAAAAACGATATCACAATCTCCTATCAAAATGTCGGCGTTTTAATGTTCTCACAGGGAGGGACGTACAAGGTCAATTATTGAAATAATGTCACCGCCGTCACGTTGCCTGGCAGGCACAATTAATAGCCTTTAAAATGGCCATTTATTCCTGTTACCTAAAGTGCCAAAAAGCCAATCGCTTTTTCACCATCTCCGCACTGCCCCTAATAGAAACGTTATAAATGATAGCAGTCCGGCCGGTTAACCAGACCGTCAGACCTCTAAATAGAGTTTCTCACCCACCCGTCATCAGATTAATGGCCAGCCTTCATTTTTATTTTGCCCGAACGCAAGTCTTGCGCTCGCATGCACACGTGGGGGGGAACTAGAGGTGAAAAGTCCATCTTTTTAACTTTTAATTGAATGCGAGATGAAGATTTTATACGTTACGTCTCCATTAGGCAAACAAACTGGCATCCGCTGAGCCGCGCTGATCCAAAAAAACATTTTAATGCTCTGCAAAGGCAAACGCGGAGCCAATTTGCCGGCGTTTAATGAACTGTGGTAGATTAAAAGCTCTGTGATGTTCCGATCTAAAAGGGTTCGGGAGATTTTTTTCTTGCTGGGTTTCAATAGATTTGGAATAAAGTCTGGATTTTCTTTCAGTTCAGAGGCGGATTTTTCAAAGACGTTGCGTAAACAAACACTTCTGAGTGGGCCCCTGCTGTCTTCTCCTAGTTTAGAGATTTCCTGTTGTGTCCGTACGTGGGAAGAAGCAAAGCAGCCACATAATGGGCTGTGGGTTCAGCGTGTGATTTGGGTCAGAAACGTGACCTAGCGCAGCATCTTGTGCTAATGTGTCAAAAAGATCATTTAGTACTTATTACTTGAAATATCAATCAAAACCAAAAAATTTTGCCACTAACGTACCACTATGGCACACGCAAGTTGACCTCGATGAGAACATGACGCGTCATTCCCCTTTTGCATTTTTGCATGCATGCGTGTTGCAGGCCTGTCGTGTTTTCAATTCTTCTTCCCTTTCGCCCACATCAGGTGTTCTTGCTGCTTTGCATAGCAGACTGGATGGTTCATTCCATGTGGAAAAGCGGGAAAAGACCCGGACAGTTTTTCCATTCCGTACCTGACGGCGCTGGGCGACCTTTTTGGTACCGCCTTCCTGGCGCTCAGCTTCCACTTCCTCTGGGTCATCGGGGACCAGGACAGTGACGTTGGGGACTGAGGTCCAAATTTGGCCTGCTGTCCCGAACTCACCCAATGCCTTCTATGGCTGCTGTCGGACCAAATCTGATGCTTTTTGTGGGCCACTTCCTTACGTCTTGAACTGGAACCTTTAGTGGGCTTGAAGGCAACAAGGCACAAGGGTTTTATGACTCTTCTTAAAGTGACTGATGATTTATAAACTGTAGATTTGCTGGATGCAGTAAAAGATGGAGTATATGAGACAAGACAGGAAAAAAGCATCGCATCTTCACCCCTGTCAAGTTTATTATTTCAGAACGAAAATAAGCCCTTAAAATAGATGGGAAATGTCCTTTATTTATTTTCCTTTCATTTGTTGTGTCTCTCAACTTCTTGATTTTGCCAAAGTGATGCACAGCTTATACTTCCAGGCCAGGAGGCACAACTTCCTCCCGTCCGTCAAATCAGATTCTTCTGCTAACAGTATAACCGCACGTTTACTTAACCAGTGCCAGATCTTTTCATTTTAGCCTGTGAAACACAGTCTGGTGGTATTTTTCTCAAATATATTTAAAAAAAGGAAAAATAATATATTTTGACATGGAGAGGAAGAATGATCTGAACCGAACAAGATGGTACCTTCTTTTTGTGTGTCAGTCGCTGGCCACACCCATTTACCTGAAAATGAAGTGGAATGAATGAGCCAGAATAGCTCTTGAAGTCTGTATTTCTTGTGTGTTGTGATCTTTTTGTATAATGTTATTCTGAGGTTTCTATGGGAGAAGAGTTTCTACACGCACCGATCTTGTTTTTTCTTTCTACCATGCCATTTTGATACTCGAAATGTTTAATAAAGGTTAATAAACGTATGCATAATAGTCTGATTTTCCTTCTTTTCCCAGACCAGATACCCCAGTATCCCGTATGTACACGTTCAAATTGAATAATGTCAAGTTTATTACCTGCGCATAATGTGATCCCGCTTGCGGCAGGAACAAACCCTCCTTGAATTAATTTAAAAACTCTTACACTTCTTGTTTTATGAGAAACCTGCTTGTGTGTGTGCACAACTTTACATAAATTCAAACATTAGGAACTTTCATTGTTTGCATGCTGTGTGGGATCGAGAGCCGTTAAAACGCAAACCATGAAACAAAGCCTGTTTTATTTGATGACAGAGCGCTGCCAAAATTATAGATCAAGCACCACAAAGCATTCTCCGGAACATTTGCAGTATCTGTCAGCACTTTTGTCAAACTAGGCTTTTAATAGCCAAGACCAGAAACGTCTTTCATTTTTTGATATTCACATTTTTCACATCAGCATGTTTTTGAGTGATTTACATTTTTATAGCACATGTGGTCTATTTTGGGCTTTTACATGTGACATGAGTGTAAACAGCGTTGTGTTGAGGGTGACCTTTCTTGACCTCACTTACTACCTGTACGATTTTGCTGTGTCCGGTAGGTTCTTGTCGACGGTGTAAAACAAAAGAGCCCTGTGCGTGTGTTTGAGTCTAGACAGACCAGGTTAATGTGGGCTGTTGAACGGTGCTGTCTTCGGGTTTAATGTCGGTTTTTTGAGCAGGGAACCCTGAAACTTTAGCCTGCCCATAAACGGCCCCCAAATGGCTCCTGGGGGACAGAGGGTTTGTGTATTAGCACCCCATTAACGCAAAGCCATTTTCAAACACCCGGCACAACATTTCCAAGATTCAAAAGCTGCATATGACTCTTTCTCATGTGGAACACAATTCATCTTCGTATCCATACAATGGAAGCCAATGGGGACAATCTTCGGTCGGACTTTATTTTAAGGTCCCATTCTCGCTGTCAACAAACCGTTTTTTTTTGCATAAACACCTAATTTGTTATTTGGTGGTTATTAATAGTTTGAGTAATTTTTAGGTCTGATTGGGTGGATTAGGGATGTAGAATATGGAGATGCAGAATATGTACTTTATAAATACTAATAAACAGCCAATTGTCTAATAATATGCAAGCTAAACTTGCTAATAGTGAGACCAAATCTTCTTTTGTGTTCTGCAGAAGAAAGTCAAACTTGTTTGGAGTTTAAACTGGTAAACCATTGTGCTGTTGATTTTTTTTTTTTAATACAACAGAATTATAAAAGATCCTTTCAATATCCTTGTAAACTGTTATGAGCTGATGTAACTTCAGGTTGCCCTTGAAGATCTTCGCACTGACAACGAGACCTCTGTTGCTTTGTCTTTTTTTCTGTAATTCGTTAATAGAACAGAAAGATAGAAAAGAAGTTAGGAGTAATTTGTCACAACGCCCATTCTTCCATCCAAACCATTCTCCCTTGCCATCCTAATCACTGGGTACATCCTAAAGATGGGGATTTGGAGGCGGTCATTTGGCACACTGAAGATGAGAGGTAAATACAAGCCACACATCATTCGATAGCTGCACTTTAATCAGTTTTGAGACTGACAGGCTAGTATAGCGTGTATTTAACTTGCCGTGGTCTCTTTTTTAGTCCCTGTGTACTCTTTCGTCTGCATTTGGAGTATTCATCCAACATCTTTTAAACTCGAAATAGCTTAGAAATGCATGCTTTCACAGTTCAAGATCTTGGCATGAACCGCTCGACTTGATGTGCGTTCATGATAGTCTGTACTTGATGAATACAAAAGATGTTCTCCAAATTCAAAGAAAGATGTGTGTGCTTGTCGTTTTGTGACACACAGCTCCAGAAGAGAGCGGTTTATGCCATTCAGGTGTGAAATTCCTCCTGGACTGCAGTTAAAAGCGCAGGGTTGAGGGAGTTCAGCTGTTGGGCAAATATATTACTGTGGATGATACAACTTTACACAACTGAGAAACACTTGGAAATGTGGGACGGGGATTTACCTCAGATGTGATTTAACCTGTTTTATCTGTGGGAATTTAGTGAATTTATATTGCAAATTTTTCTTAGATATTATACAGATGATGGGCTGAATCTGATGAACACTCATGAATTGTCCATATTTTAAATGATAAATCATATAAAACAATGCACATTTTATTTTGAAAACACGAAATGTCCTAATTATATTTTAAATGATAAATCATGATATTATTATACAAATGATATTATCAAAAGAACAAATGCCCAAATTATATTTTGAAACAGGAAAATAATTGAATACAGAAAAGAAATTGTAAATCATATGTTATTTTACAAAGTCTCCTTTGCTTAAAAATTAGGGACATTTTAAGGACATCATTTTATCATTCTGTGTTTAACATTTTCCCTTAATGATAATTAAGCCACGCCCCCTTTCCTAATTCTGAATCACACCCGCAAATTGTAATCTACATTAGAAGAGTTTGGTTCCAAAACTTTTTCAAAATCATGTTTTTTATTATGTTATCGTGTTTTTTTATGGCTTAAATCAAAACAAAACAACTGCAGTTGATTGATATAATTGAAATTCACAAAAAATTTTTTTTAACCATTTTGGAACCAAACTCTTCATTAGTAACATACAGTTTTAAGTACACCTCATGTTAGTATTTTGTTCTCGTACTTAATGTTAAATTCTTTTTAGCACACGTGCGTCAAAACTGAATGATTTCCGGTACTGTAATGTAGTGCACTATTAAACATAATTTTATTTTTCATTTGATGCTTAATTGATCATTATTGTGCTTCATTTTTATATAAAACATTCTTTATGGTCTAAAAATAAAAACTGAAAAGCATTTTTCTCAACATGTCTTTTCGTTTTGTGGAAAAATATGATCAGGACATTTCTTATTAGTGTTCACCAATCATTTTAGTCACCATGGGAACAAAACTCAACATCCCACCAACATCATTATTTCAGCCCTTCACAAGTCAAAAAAATGACAGAGAACTGTTGCCAACCCACCCTGCTGTGCTTTCTTACAAAACCCCGAAGCCGATGGCGGTGGCAGGTTTGATGTGGCTGTAAAACCCAACCCGACTCTAATTATGAGGAAAGTAAAGAGGATTGAATGAAAAGAAGAGGGTAGAAATGGAGAATGGGTGTATTTTGAGCATGAAGGCCTCACTGAGGGGTTATGGGTGGAGTAGAGGGATGAAGACCGTGAGCAGGTGCGGTAACAGACTGCATGAGAATTGCACATTCAGCAGAAAAAACCAAAGCTCAGGATTTTCTCTGAGAACTTTTCATTTGGCTGCAATCTCAAACTTGACACTAAAGCGACAAACCAAAGACCAATCGCTCCTCGCATTCCTCTGGTAGCCTGTGACAAGTTTTATATACTGTTTTCTGATGACGTGCAGATCTGTCGCACCTATGTGCCACAAGGGCTCAACACACTTTTGGCTTTCCTCGTGCATCTTCAAAGGTCCCACTTCAAATCTGACTGGCATATAGCAGGGTTTATATTACCCGAGACATCTGGACTCACCACCAGATCTAAAAAGCTGTGCCATGCCACAAGGTCAGCCATATTGTCAAAACATCAGTAGAAAATCATCAGCGGAGCTTTTAAAAACGGTTTGGTCCTTAAACAGCTGTATAGAAAACAGGCATTATGGGAAATATGGGGATATTTCAGAATTATATTTAAGTAGTACTATAAAGCGTCGAATACTAAAGTCAGAAAAGATGCTTTTGAATATCTGGTTCAAAATAAAAGGAATGTCCCAATTTGCGTAGTTGAGTAGTGGGTACGCGTGGAAAATTCTCAAAAAAGAAGCGCACTCGTGAAGAGAAGTGTTGAACTGTGGGGACTTCACTCACTCAACGGTCGCAGTTTGGCTTACGTAGCGGAAGGAATTAGAGTGATGACGCTTCAATCTGATGATGACTAAAGGTATTGCTGGGCAAAACTACAATCAATTTACAATGCACAAATAGATTTTTATTCACGCGCATGGTGCGTGTATATAAGTATAAGTATACAGTAAACATTACACACAAAATGATAAATGAATAAATACTTTAATGCAAGGAAGAGCTGTATTTTGCAGACTTTGCATGACCTGCCTACTAAAATGTCAGCCAATCATGTTGGAAAACTGCATCTTTATACTTTTGTCATCAGACTAAACCAAAGGTTAGTTAGTTTAGAGACTGCACAGCAGAATACGGCCTTATCTTTTGGCCTAAAAATCAAGTTGACATTAGTTTATTAGACAGCCACTTAAAGGCAGCTGGCATTATCAGCAAGAGTGTTTCCTGAGACTTGAACCCATGACCTTGCATTACTGGCACCATGCTTTACCAGATAAGCTGAAGGAACTGTAATTGGATTTATAAACTGCACAATAAGCCCACAGAAATCTTCAACTTTGCTAAACTGAAGGTGAAGGTTTTCATTCAGACTCTGCATATTTTGGATGAGGACCAGGATATCCCAGGGAATTAGAGGAAACTTTCATTCAAAGTTAAAATGTAAAGATTTTTGTGGCTTTCAGTTTGCCTTTTTGCCGACTGTACAGTTCTCTGTATGCTATTATATTACATACAACATGTTTTGTCCATCCAAAACTCTCTAGAACGATAATGTCACTCTTTCTAATGAGATTCAGGGCTTTGACTAAAGCTTATTTAAAGGGACATTTCCCCAAAAATGACCTTCACTTCATCATGTCAAACCTGCATGACTTTCTTTCTTCTGCAGAACACAAAGAAGATATTCTGAAGAATGTTGGTAACCAAAGAACATTGGGCCTCCTTTACTCCCATTGTATGGAGAACAAAAAACACTGAGACATTTCCTCAAAATATCTTCTTTTGTGGTCCACCGAAAACAGAGTCACAGATGAGTTTTATATGACCAATTTTGGGTGAACTATCCCTGAAGGCTTGCGCGCTTCCCAACCAAACGTGTAGTTTAGGAAACATCAACACCGGACGGAAAAATATGCTCGTAAAGGCATTTCACAAGTTCTTTAACAAATTCTTCAATCTGTGAAGATGTGCAATGGGCAGGATGAAGTGCCTTCAGAACCCAGGTGTGAATCTGATGAAAGATTGGATGTTTTACTAGAGAGGCTGGAAATGCAGTGAGTCGCGTTGAAAAGATCAGTTTTACGAGTGAAGAGACTTCGGTTCCGTTTGAAGGATTATGTGAAAACAGAGACGGAGAATTGACCTCTAGGGTTTTCATTTCAGCTTTATTGAGAAAACAGATTCAGAGAGAGAGAGAGAGCGCTCATTGATCAGAGTACACTTGGTTTGTCTTTCTCCCATTTACAGGGCAAGGTTCCGACCCGATGACCCAGTACAGTCCCTCTCGAATACTGAGGAAGTGTGTCGCAGTAGAGGACTTCATAAATAAATTAGACTGCGAGAATGTTTGTGACCGGACCCTCATACGGGCCCAAAAAAAGCATTCAGGTGCACACACGCGGAAAAAACCCTTGTAGAAACACACAGAACCCAGGCTGCATACGTTTAGCATTGAGGGGTGTACGACAGCAATAAATAAACGCAGACACTGATTATACGATAGGCACATAGAGCAACAGGCAGAACATGTGATTGTGTTCTATGTGTGGATGGTGAACCATAGTGTGTAATTAAGTACAAAGTGTGCGTGTGTGAGCGTGTGTGAGCGTGCATAAAGGCACTGTCATGCATGAAAGTAAGCTGTATTTTATGATACTGACAGTTTTCAAAAACCATGTGTCTGATAACACAGGTGCTAATGAGGCCGTTACCATAATTGTTATTACAGAACGACTGAAATCAAACACATTTCAACTGTTGGAAAAAGGCGTGAGCCCCCGGGCAAACTTTGTTTTTCTGAGCCGGTGATTTAAATTCAAGATAAGATGTCAAGTGATCCGTTTTGTTAGAGACTCATTTCCTGTTCTGACTGAGATGGAGAGCGGGGCTTTGAATGGAAGATAACAGAGATTTATCTGTCGGAAACACAGTCGAGCTTTTAGGAATTAAATTGTTTACAAAGCATTCTTACGAGGTGCGACACGTTAAGACAGAAAGCGATAGAAATCTCTTGCATGTTAATCTGCCACGTTGTGTTTGTTGCTTAATCTCTGTTTCAGTTTTGTGGTGAAACCTGTCTGATGCTCTTTCTTTTTTTGGTGGAACACAAAAGCCTTTATTCACTTTCATTGAAGAGTCACGTGTTTTTGTAACAACATGCAGGTGAGAAATCAGGACATGTGTAGTATTCCTTTCTAATCTTTTAACTCGTATTTCTGTCAGATTATATATATTATCACTCTTTAATGCTTTATTTAAACAACTCTAGCATTGAAATTGCTATTTTATTTTAAAAGCAATGAGCAAAGAACTGGAGGAATAGAGCGATGATAATGTGGTTTGTTTTAACAGCGTTTGACTTTGAATGGGGCTGCCACAGGGTTTTAAAGTGCATGTGTGTTTGTGTGGTCTTTTAAACCGACCCTGATCTACAAGGCCTGAAACGAGAGCAAGACGAGAGCGAGACGAGAGAGAGATGTCAAAAACCTTCAGCTTTTACCCTCGGCCACCTCTGAAGGACAAAGGCAGACAAGAACTTGGACACTCTGCTTATGGCGATCACGTATATAAATAAGACATTTAATTATTTAAATGCAACGTCAAAGCAAATAAAAAATAGTAGAACGACAGCTCATTAAATTAAAGAATGTTCTTCCGTTGAACTACTCGGATATTGAGAAATATATTGAACATAATCAATCCAAGAAGACATTTGCCAAAAAAATTCGGCTCAGAAAACCAAGTCCGGCCCGTTTTCGTACACCCCTCACAAAACAACCGGCGAGGCGTCTCTGCAATCGCTTAGCATGAGAGGCGGAAAAAATGTGAAAATGAAATCATATAAAATCTCTACCTCTAAGCTTTCCGTCCCTGCCAACAAAATATTAAATCTCTATTTCACACACAATCATTCAAATAATATTACATTGTGCTGCTCGCAGCCACTTTCTCGTAAGACAACGAACATAAACAAAATAAAACAACCGTACTCCGTAGATTTACTGAGAATCGACAGAGGGAGGAGGGATTGTGGGAACGGGCCGAGCTTCCACCCGTGCGACCTCCCGCTACGGATGCGTCCCCCGGCGGGGCGAGCCACTGCCTGTCAATCACATTTGGGCACGCCCCTACAGCAAGGCACGATTCAGTGCCTTTTTGTCATATTTATTTTAGTGTGCATACAAAGCCTTGCTTTAAATATGCACAGTATAAATACACACATACAAAGGCCATCTAAAAAACTGGGAGTGAAGTGAGAGGCGTAGGGAACTTCCAAAGGGAACACTAAATTAGAAGTAGGAAGTTTGATTATATAATATTGCGTCTTAAGTTCTCGAGGCGCTCCTTTCTGATAAACTTCAATAGTAAGGGTGGCTGGTCGAGTATATTCATAGACGAACCGGTTGAGCAGGTATGGCTCGGAATCAGTCGTATTGCTTTTGATGGTTGGGAATAGGAGCTCGCACTTTTTTTACAATTCAATGGACAAAGGTTTCAGGATATAGGACTTCATAAGACCTCCGAAGAAAGCTGCAATTAACACTTCACACTTGTCCCTTATTCGCAGTTGACCGACAGCTCCTCGATTTTCTGGAAATAAAGCCACCGTCCATGCGGATATGAATACAACTTTACATTTGGTTGCCTGTGTGGAGATTGCCACTGTCTTTCTCCCATCGCTCGAACGCGTCCAGAGCTCCGAGTGTGTGCGTGCAACCATGTTGGCGTTTATTGCAGTTTCAGGTAGCTGGGAGTGGAGTAGTTGAACATTATGAAGTCCTGTTTGTAAAGTTGGTAAAGTTGACCCTGCTGCTGCGAACTGATGTTGTTGAAAAACGTCGCCGCCATTTGGTCGGTTGTGCGGGTGGATTTGGCGAACGTCGGGAAGCGCAACGAGTCGCCCACCCCCGCCAGCTTCAACACGTAGTTGGCGTCTTCTTCCAGAGTCTCGTATTTGCCCACCAGGTCGTAGTGGATGTGGCAGGGGTGGCAGAGCGTGTAAACCGTCTGCCAGTGTTCGTTCAGCGGAGCTTCTCTCTGCGTCGCCGGGTCCACCAGGTACTCTGCGAATTCTTGGAACTTGACATCGGTGCCGCTCTGCAGCGCCTCGGCCGTGGCGTTCTTACGGTACCGCCTCACGATCTTTGTCCCGTAGCGCTTGTGGAAGGAGGAGTTGTAGCGCAGCGTGAACTTGTTGCGGTAAGCGGACACCAACCTCTCGAAGGGCTCGCGCACGAAGAGGAACTTGATGTAGCTCTTGAGGCGGTGGTTGATGTCGGGGATGCTGTACTGGTTGAGGGTCTTGAGGTTGGAGGGGACGTGGGCCTCGTTGGACGGAATCTCCATCGGGTCGCTGTACTTTCCCCGGCCGCTCAGCACCATCATGACCCTCTTCCAGTTGGTGCAGGCCACTTTGGGCACGTAGCAGTAGATGAGTTCGTGCTCCTCGTCCACCACCAGGTGTTTGAGGTCGTTGGGGGTCAGGACGCGTCTCTTGCGACTGGACGCGCTGTGGGCGCGGCATGTGTCCGCTACCTGATCTCGCCGGGCCTGATGCAAAACCGCTGCCGCGGAGAACTCGGCCTGGGGAAGAAAGGATTGAGAAGTTATTTTAACAATAAATATTTACTGTGTGTCTGCTGATTTTTAGGTTGGAGTGTTTCATTTTCTAACATCATACTTTTATTAGTGTTAGTGCAAAATAATGTTCTCCGAACAACACTTGAGCGCAATTCACTTGTAATAAGATCTTAAAACAGGTAAATGAGATCAGAGAAAGAGTAATGAAATGTGTTTTCTCTTTCTTCTCTTTCTAACACCGTTGTGTGAAGCCTTGGTTCAAGACACAAGAGCTCAACGACAACATTCTTCAATAACCATAGACACAAGCAGTACCGCCATCAGCTAAAGCCTCTTATAGACTCAAGATCAGCACGCTGCCATACAAAGGCTTCTCCACACGAGTCCTGCCAATATCTGAAAGATCTTCACTTAAACCCTCAACAGCGGGAGCGTTCAGCTCAACCCCTGGAGATCTTCCCTCCAGAAAAATTCAGTTGCAGTCTTTCTAAGACAGCTAACTGTACACTTCAAATAAACCTGAAGACTTTGATGATCTGCTTCTGTGTGTTTGATCAAAGTTGGAAACGACTTTTGCAGGATGGTTGAGCACCTTTGCTTTTCTCATTGAACACCCTTCTTAAGTCACAGGGTATTGAGCCGGACTGTACAGCACTTTGAGGCATCATAATCCTCCTTTTTTCCACCACAAAATGTGAAGATCCAATAAATGAATCTAGAGATTGGCATTTAATAAAAAAAAATTTTTTACGAATAAAATCAAACTATGAAATAACTTTAATGCTTGAGTCTTCAATGCTTTGACTTTAAAGAGCCACGAAACACTAAAGAACATGTATTTAGATGTAAGTTAAAATGTTGGTTGTGTTTCACATCATAGAAACCACGTTAGCAACTGTAAGTTATCACAGGAAATAAAACTAGTTAATTTCTCGCTTTTTTGCACAATTTGTGCCTTCCGAGTTTAAAATCCTCATCTGGCCAAAGTCAAAGGATGTGACATGGTGATGTACTATAGTACATCGATGACGCGTTGGTATCTCATTATTATTCATGAGACTGTCTCTTCTTGACCAATGAGAAGAAATTTTTCCTAATTGTTCATGAGAGCACCTTGTGATTGGTGTGCCGATCTCATACCGGAACCTTCTACCGTTTTTAACAGCTCTTCTTAACAGTGTTCACGCCCATTTAATTTGCATTTTTTGTGAGGTAGTATGTTGCTGAAATGGGAGTTATGGGAATGTTTTGTTACACCTTACACAATTATAAGTCATCTTGAGACCCCCTGGTGGAGAAAAACTTGCAAATTCTGTTATGACACCCAACACAATCTCACGGGAATTCGTACTCATTTTACGAAGTGGTTAATTCGTATGAATTTGTACAATCTTATTTTTAATGTTTTAGTGCGATTATGCCAGTGATGTAAGGGGGAGGGGCTTCAGCATTGTTATCTTGTAATCACACATTTTTTGTACGACACCCATTCATACGAAATGGCCACCTTGTAAGATGGTTATAAAATCCTGTGATTGTGACAATTTTGGCCACACTATTATGCAGTATTGTTTTTATTACTGTTATTGTTTAGTTGGTTGGAATCTTAGTTGTATGCTTAGTATAATAGCATGTCGCTATCTTAGCGTCGAACATCAAACTCCATCGGAATACACTGCATGTATGATTACTATTGACTATTGTGTGTAGCACCTATACTTAGCGTCAGCTGGTATATTTTTTCTGGTGTAACAGTGAAAGTCAACCGCATCTATTTTTCACCAGTATACCGTAACACTCGTTCCTGTGAAACCGTGTTTATGGAATGGGTGTCTGCGAACGAGGGCGTTTTGGAAGCTGTGCTTTGTATTGTTGTCACATTTAAGAGCGATTTTAAAAGCCTTAACTCCTGACACCCCATAACACAAGCTGCATATCGCCACATCAAACAAACCCCAGACTTGTGAAAGTTCTGATAACTGCCTAAAGGGAATGTGTCCGTGTTGTGTCGACCCTTGTGTCAGTCGTCTCAATAGAGGCCAAAAGTGAAAGGTCAGCCTTACAGGTCAGTGGTGAATTTATGCAGACGAATAATGCAGAATTTAGCATCTCTTCAAGAGGTTTTCAGCTCATGGACTTCACGTATTTCTCAGACCTGATGAAGAATAGAACGTTGACGTTTTTATAAAACCAGCACTATTGATGTTTGTGCGGTGAAGGTCACATCTTAAATTTAATTTCAAGTTGGAGTTTATTGACTTTTGTTTTCTAACTCGACAGGTTTGACTGCGTTTCAAGTTTGTGCATGCTGGATGCAATCTAATGTTCAAAAAGAATGAAGCGCACATACACTGCTCCAAAATCATTATTCAAACCCACACCCACCCACTCTCTCTCTCTCTCTCTCTCTCTCTGTCTCTCTCTCTCTCTCTCTCTCTCTACACACCCACTCTTGCTCTGTTTCAGTGGAATTTTCCCAGGGGTTTGTGGCCAGTATCTGTACCGACAGTTATTAAATTCTTAGTATAAAGCGCCATATGTCACCCTCACAGCAGATGATTTGATAAGAAATCCAAAACCATGTCTCAGCAGATACAGAACACGAGCTTACTCAATGGAGACGAGTATTCTTAAAGGAATAGTTTAAATAAGCACACGATTTCTGTTATTTATTCTGCCTCATGTTACAAACCCATTCGATGTTCTTTTATGGAACACAAGACGAGACATCTGGAAGCATGTTTTCAATACAGTGAAAGAGATTGGGGACGGTAGGACTACGAGCTCTAGGAAGACAGAGGACCATTTCTGTTTATAGAAATCAAATCGGATTATTTTTTTGAAAATCTACAATAGAATAACCTGATATGAAGTTAGGACACTAAATGTATTAACTAAAAATAAACAAAAAAATTATATTTTTTGGGGGGCATTTTGCATCTTTTATATGGATAGGACAATGGAGAGTGAGACACGAAATTATGGGATGAGAGAGAGGGAATCGGAAGCCAGGAAAGGCAGACTAGTCGGACTAGACTAGACACAATATGTCTGTGCAAACTCCACTGGATCACAAAATGAGTAAAAGCACATCACAAAATTACTAAACAACATACTTGAATGAACAGAAAATATAAAAATAAAAGAAAATTCAAAATATTGATAAAGCTACACTATAACTGAAAACAAAATAAACCTTGAGGAAGACACAATCTATTATTTACACCTTTATGAACACTTTAGTATCGGGACCAATTCTCACTATTAACTAGTTGCTTATTAGATGCTTATTTTTAGCATATTGGCGGTTTATTACTACTTATAAAGCACATATTCAACACGACCATATTCTACTTCCCTACTCCTACCTAATACTTAAACCTAACAACTACATTACTAACTATTAATAAGCAACAAATGAATAGTTTACTGAGGCAAAAGTAATAGTTAATGTTTATTAATACTGAGAATTGGACCGTAAAATAAAGTGCGACCCCATTTATAATTTAACGTTTACAGTAATCTGTTAATTTATGATCTCATTAGATTTTATAATAGTTCTGCAGATATTCATTTTCTGGTGCACTTCCCCTTTATGTTTTCACAGAGGAGGTGTATCAGGCAGCGCTTCTCCATTTCGTCCTTTGAAACAAATTAATAATGATCTTAATTTAATAATCTCTCTCCTCTGTAGCTTCTTAAAATGACACACAGCTCTCATCAGCAGAGTGTTTGTAGTTGGCGGAGTCATTTCCAAACACTGAGAGCATTTCTGGGAAGCATACGTATAGATAATGATATAGCGTCCATTCCAGTGCCTGCAAACACATCAGGACTTGGGTAATAGAAACTTTAAGATAAAAGCTTGAGCTGATATTGGCTCTCCACTCCATTATACACGGGTAAAGAGAGGGCAAATGAGGTCATTGAGGGGTGGAATTGGAGGTGAATAGCGGTAAAAGGGTGAATGTGAGGTAAATTAAGATCTGATGGGTCCTTTTCTCTAGCACTAAAAGACCACTGCAGGTATCTTTTGGTCCATGTCTAGCTGGTCTTTATCTAATGCAATCAGAACATCTCGGACCATCAAAAGAATTAGTTGTACGTGACCGCTTAAAGGAGCAGTTCACTTTCAAATTAAATGTTGATGATCATGTACTTGAATGTCATCCAAGATATTTATGGGTTTGTTTCTTCAGTGGTAAAGAAATGAAGGTTTTTGATGAAACCATTGCAGGATTTTTCTCCATATAGTGGATTTCTATGGACTCCAAACGCTTAAAGTCCTTTATTTTGAAAGTGAACTACTCCTTTAAGATGGTCAATTAAGTTCTCTATTGAGATACACACGTTTTCCTCTCGGTCATCTTAATACGTTTCTCTCCTTCAGTATCTCACTCTGGCAGACGACAATTCACGTTCACATGGTGCTCTGTCAGAGCAAACATATTCCCAAACGCTCGGCTTCCTTCCCTCCTCTGCAATTCAAGAGCTGGATTCCATCCGCATGCATAATACACCTCAAAGATCACACCGGAGCCTTTCTCCTTCTTTTTAAAATGATATGTTTGTCTCCTAACCTTGGCCATTAACACTAGAACCTTTCTGCATTTGACCTATTTTAAGCCATTTTACTTATGAGGATGCACACACAGAGGATTGCAAGAAAGAAAAATAGATGCATTTCTGTTCAAATGCAAGAATGGAAACACATACAATAAATTAAATGTGTGATTAAATGACCTATTTGTTTCACAACACGCTTTTAAATACGTGGCGCTGTTGCTATAATTTGATTAGATAAACATGCTCTGAAAAGCACAGCTGGCAGCAGCCCCTGGTATTGTCAATATGTTACAACAAAGCATGAAGTATAATGTGAGTGTGTGTGTTACACTAAAGACATTTATCTGTAGCCGACTCTCCTGAAACAGGCTTATAAATACCAAACACAAACAGCACCCGAGGGAAAAGCATAAATATTACAAATTCAAAACGCTGCCTGTGTGTGAGAGCGCGAACATCACACCGTAAATTTTGGGCTTTTTGGAAGACTCATTCTGGGACGTAAGGCAGGTGATGAGTTGACCCTGTGACCGCGATGACCTCGGACGCCTGCTCTCCTGAACGAAAGATGAATTATTAAAGAACGTCAGCCTCCCCCCTTTACTTTCTTCTACTTCCTTCCATCTGTACCCGCGCTGAGATTTATAAAGCATTTATATAAACTCAGACGGTGTGAGATAAGCACACTCAAAGGGATGAAGTTTAACTCGAAGAATAAATCTGATTCTGAAATCTGCAATAAAACGAGCAGACGGGGACGGGGTGCAATGTTCTGATTTGATTAGGCTGTGTGGACTGAACTGGTTTTGATCGTATCGTCTATTTTACATTACATTATTAAAGAAACATATTTATCATTTAAATGCAAAAACAAAATGCACTGCACTGTGTAGGAAGTCATGTACCGCCAACCAGACATCATTACGCAATAAAACACGGTGATCAAGTGGTCCTGCGCTTCATCTCAATGACTGTGATATCCTGTTGAATGTTTGGCTACCACCCATAGGCTTTAATAAATCAATAGAATAATTTCATATTGTTTTCGGTTATAACGAAAAACAAAGATAAAACGCACACGATGGTAAGAGCGCACTGCGCTTTTTTGAACATGCCCTTGAAAAACATTCAATTTCTTCAACTGAAGTCTGCACACAAACTCAACCTCTCGGGAAACTCGAGCAAAACTGGTCCAGCACGGAAAGTTGATGCTTATCGTGCTCGCGCTATACTGCGCCGGCAGCTCGCGCCGTTGCCGTGGCGATGGTGACTCATGCGCGCAGAGCTGCGGTTGCGATCGGACAGCGAGCCCAGCTGAGCACTGCGCTACTTTGAGCTGTCTGTGTTTGCTCTGTAAACACCGAACGGGATGCCAAGTCTCCGAATGCCGCACTGCGAGACAGTTAATACCACTGTGGATGCCGCGTACGCGCGTTCGCGCTCCCGATAAAGGTGTCCTTGCGCGTCCGGTCTCCACGCGCTTGACAGATCTGTTGTCTCTCTGTTAAAGCGGCGGGCTTGATTTAGTGCTGCCGCAGTCAAATTGATCTGGTGTCAATGCGAGGAAGAGAGAGAGAGAGAGAGGCTGCCGGAATCTGCTCGTGAACACGGGACACTCGACGAGACCGGATCAACTTTTCCGAGCTGATGCAACTTTACGGTCGCGGGGCCACACAGCGCGAATGACCGCGGGTGACGTCATTCGAGTGTTGCATCAACATGGCATTCTTTAATCATGTCATCCCATTTCTGTGCTCTGCAGATTTCTGTTTGAAGTATTGAACACACCCATAAGCCCAATAATTAAATGATGGGAGTTACTCATCACTGTTTGTTAAAGCCGCATGAATGAAAGATCTTGAATCGTCTCGGTGAGCGGAGGCTCTTACTTCTCCAAGCACTCAGTTCTGCTGATAAGATGATTCGTAACACAGTGAATGGAGTGTTTAGAGGGTGAAAGGCTGCTGTGTGAAATGCCCTCCTCGCTCACACAGGAACTTTCCACTGCTACTGACCAACACTGCCAATGTGCCCTTTCTCCTGCCCAGGCACGCAAACACACACACACGGAGAGAGAGAGAGAGAGAGACTTATGCTGCATTGACATGTTACAAAAAAGCGTGGGGGAAATGATGCTGTGTGATCTGAAAAACTGAGTCATGAGTGATCTCTAATATCTCTATTATTTCAGTTTAACATTTAGCGTAAATCTCTTTAAGTCTCTAATTCTCTTAGGAAAAAGAATCCCGGAAACCTCACAAATCTCCGTACAGTTTTAGAAGAGATCTTAAAAATGCCATAAACTGAGCTTGGATTGGACTGTAATCAAAAGGGATTGAATTTTTCAATATGACTCGAGCATTTCTCGTCAAATGTACCCATATCCAGATGATTATATTTTAAAGCCCAACTCTCACCTTTTCTTTTGACTCTAGTATTGTCGTTAATGAGCTAATACACTTGTTTATTTTAATCTTCTAGGCACAAATCTAAGTCTTATTGGTTCCATTTAGCTTCACTTTGGCCCGAATGTGCACCGGGGCTCCATCAGAACAGACCTGTGACTGAACTAAGTAGCGTGTACGGACACGCACCCTTTTACCCCAACACACACACCCGAAAAACCTGCCTAGAGAAAAACAAACAAAAACACGCGTTCCCACCGAGCGAGAGAAAGAAAGAGACTCAGAGGACGAGAGGGAGCGAGGGCGGGAGGAGGTGACAGGAGAAAGAGAGAGAGTGAGAGGTCCTGGGAACTCGTGTCAAGCTGGTGATTTTCCACCTCTCGCACCTGAAAAGCATCTTACAGTGAGTTATAGAGACGGATGACATAGAGGCGTTCAGTTCAGTGAGTTCACAAACTAATAGCAGAGCTGTGTGTGTGTGTGTTGAGAGAAGCAGAAGACATCTGATGCTGTGATTGTATATCTGTGAGGAGTTTAAACCTAATGAAAGACTTTCACCAGATTCCTTAAACACACATCCGGGTTATTTCAGATTGTTTGTGTTTTGTTTTAAAATATTTTGATTCAGCTGATGTGTTTTGTTTGTAACTTTGTCAACACAACACGTCGAATCCAAACAAGCCAGATTTAAAGACATGAAGGAAGTTGATCTCGCAATCGCTTTTTTTTATTATTCTTATTAAAATTCCAGGCACCGCTTGATATAGAAATAAGCAAAATATTTCCTGGGGTTTCTCATTAGGGGTTATTTTAGTTTAGCCTTTTTCTTTCTAATTTTTAAGACAACATTTCAGAATCACTTCAGTTCCTGAATACATTCAGATTTTTATGTCACGGTTTATACTGAATTATTTACAACGAAATTTACTTATTGATTTACGTGTTCACTCATGTATGTGAAAGCGTGCAGATTTTTAAAGGCCGGGCAAAGTGATTCAGGGGTGGACCGATGTTGCGACATTGAGATGTGAATGCAATGACTATGAGAAGAGTTTGCTTCCAAAATGAGACCCGGACAACAAAACCAGTCTTATGGGTCAATTTTTCAAAATTGAAATTTTTAAATAATCTGAAGATTTCTAAGATTTCTATTGATGTGTGAGTTGTTAGAACAGGACAATATCTGTCTGAGATACAAGCGCTTAAAACTCAGCAATCTGAGAGTGCAAAGAAATGAAATTATTGAGAAAATTGCCTTTGAAGTTGTGAATCAGAGGCACTGTGGCGGCCATCCACTCACAAAAATAAAGTTTTGATATATTTACGGTAGGAAATTTACAAAATATCTTCATGGAACATGATCTTTACTTCATATCCTATTATTATATTTTGTATAGTATTTTTGTCTTTTTACTCAAAATGTTCCCATGCTACTTACGACTGGTTATGTGATCCAGGGTCACAAATGAGATGTATTTCAAAAATCATGTTTTTTATTATATTATCATGTTGTGTTTTATTGTGTTAGTTAGCTGTATATTTTGAGTTATTATGGCTCAAAACAAACCAACTGCAGTTTGATTGATATTAATTGGAATGCACAATAAAAAGTTCATTTTGGAACCAAACTCTTCTTGTGTTTCCTCAGTTTGCTGGTTTGTGAGTCTGATTCAGTTGGATAAGGCACTTGTATGTCTATGCCCGTCTGATCTTGCATCTGCTGCTTATTTGTGTAATTGTCTTTGACATATGGGGTGTGTAGACCCCTCAGGTGCTCGCCATCACACACCCTGTGAAGAAATCAATCATCCGTGCTTAAAGAAGAAGGACAGAGGAGCCTTTAAATATAGTGAGATATGACAGCTGTCAGCCAATAGAGCTCTTGCTCAGTTTTGATCATTCCCATGATTCCTTTGATATCTGGATCATTCATTTCATTTGCATGCTATTTCTCAAGTCTGATATCAATGAAGCATCACCTTTGTTCTAAAACCTTCCGAGCTTCCTGTTTAGACAACGCTTTATTTAGTCACTACGGTTTATATTTGCACCATTATAAGCCTTTGGAGAAATTCTAAGGCAGCACTTTGAACTTTAGAAATCTTAAAATGCAATTCGGCAATAAATATTCAGGAGTTATTGATTTTGATTAGGGTTAGGGTTAAAAATGATTAAAAATGTAATTATAATTAATGTTAAAAGGACATTAATAATCACCTACGTAGCAATCGGTGTATAATTTTATGCTTATTGGAAAATGTTATTGTTAAATAAACAACGTTGAACAAATAATGAGTCTCGCATTGCAAGACAGCTCAGTTGGTTTTTGGAACAGTTCTTGTTTTGTGTTTCCCACAATGCACTCCTTCAGAGACCACAAGTTTTGTAACGCAATTCATTGAGTCTAAACAAGCCAAATTAAAAGGTATCGAGTAACTTCATCTCGCAGTCATTTTTATTATCACGCATATTGAAACCTTAAGCGCCGCCAGATGTAAAACCAAGCAACATATCTCCTGGGGTTCCTTGTTATGGGCGAGATGGTAAAATTCACAACAAAGTGGAATTATTCAGAGATCGAGCAAGAGTCTCATTACACAGCGGGATCAGTAAAAGCCGAAAAGAGGCACATTACAGCTTGAATAAAGAGCTTTACTCAGGACTAACAGCCTCTGAGAGAGAGAGAGAGAGAGAGAGAGAGAGTAATCTGCTATAATAATCTCTGTGTAATAGTTTTAGGACCTGTCACTGTTCCCGGTGGATTAATAAAAGCGGTGTTAGAAAAATCGCATCTTGATAGAGAGGAGAATGATTTTACCGCACGCTATGAGTGTTTGTGATTGTTGGTGAAATGTTCATGATAACACCACAAAGAAGTTGTGTACACACTGTTCGGGTCTATTATACACACGACATGAGTGTTGCGTTCTCCGAGTGCACAGATACTCGTAACCCAATCTTCTGGTGTTGTGTTTCTATGTCTGATTCTGTGACTAGGGCTACTTTCACTGGTCAACCTTAATTTAACTTGTGTGGGTGTTCGTGTGTGCTTGTGTGTGTGTGTGTGTGTGTTTAGAGGGGGTATTTAAATTCACCAGATAAGCAACAGCCTTTCAAATTGTACCTTGTAAAAGTGTCTCTACACTCAATGCAACTCTGTTTCCTCCCTGTGTATCAAATGGCAAATAGTTCACGAGTGGTAAAGCCAAAAAAGGTGCACGTTTCCAGAAATATGAATGGAACACTCATACATTCGTGCTGTTGGATATGGAAAGCTCGCTTATGGAAAGTCCAAATATACTGTACATGTATTCATACTCGCTTAGCATCCACCTAATGGATTTCATTCATTCGTGTGAATTTACATCAGAACAGCTGTGTGTGTGTGTGTGTGTGTGTGTGTGTGTGTGTGTGTTGTTACACAGGCCCACCTACAAATTGTTTTCTGACATTTCCAAGAGCTCGACTTCATTTGCGTTCTGACAGCCGTCTCAAGGTGAAAGTGTTTTTGAGAGACCATTATAGCGACCCCGTCTTTCCCATATAACAGGACGGTCAGTCGGGCGACAGAGATCTGTGGGTGTGCCCGGGCGAGAGGGTGAGCGTGAGATAGACCAAGAGAGAAATCAATCCTCGCTTTGTGGTTGAGCGGATCCGTTCGGCTGAGCTCTGAACGCACACGTTTTACATTGTGAATGATGCGAGAGGGCTCTTACGTGTTTCCATAGTAACGCGCTCAGGTGTTCTGCCGAAGGTCCGGAGGTTATTCTTTCCCACTGACCTCAATGCAGACGAGTTTATTATAATATTCAAACAGAATATGAGTTCTGTTACTATTATGGTGGTGTGATCCCATAAGTCGATGGAATAAGCATTAAGCTGCATTTAAAATCTTTCTCTTCTGGGTAAAATGGACTAAAAATAGAAATATGGTGACTCATCTTGCACGCAGTTATGCAAATTGTTAAATGCAATCTGGTGCATTATACATCTGCCGTCTGACAAATGAAAGCGTGTTACGCGGAATCCACCGCATTGATACCTGCGTAGGGTTGTACAGCTCCTGCAAAGCGTTTCTTGAGCCTTTCCGACAGCATCCCTCCACTGCGAATGGGTTCCGCCTCATGACTGCAACAAAACACAGAGAGGAGAACGGTTAAAACAGCCAATCAGAGACGGGCGGAGAGCAGAAGCGACCAATCCCAAAGGGGCAGGTCTTGTTATGAAGCAATTTGTAGCGTTTATATGCTCACTTGAACATGTATATGCAAAACTCTTTTCCAAGCATACACACACATCACTTGTATTTGTGTGTTTGTGTGTGTTGTGTGTCTGTAACACACAGTAATGTGTCGTAATAGATAAATGATGTAAGCCAGGTAAGTATTACAGAAAGAAATAGTTTTAAGTTTCTTTCTCATAGTGACCGGCACTGCTGAAATAACAGTACATGAAAGCGGATGACCGGCACTGCTAAAATGGTGCCCTATGAAAGCAGCCTCTGTGTCACGCTGCCACGGTGCTCAGACTGGCAGATTTACTACTAAGTTTAGTCTCTCAGCAGGCTAGTCTTATGAGCGGCCGCGTAACATTATCTTGACTCATAGCGTGTATTTTTGTTATGTTAATGGTCATATGTGTTCACACGCACACAGAGAGCATTGTTTAAAGTGGATTAATGGCCATGAGTTTACACGCTTCCCAGAGCGTCTGATGTCTGTTTAATCCAACTAGAGGAATAGATGGAAACAGAGACTTGTGGAAACGAGGATGAGAATGACCTTAAAACGTGAATAGTGAGATTACCGGACAATAAAAGACAGATTGTTGGTCACTAACATTTGTGTGTCTTGGGTCACCGGCGTGGGATACTGGTTTGCTGGTGACCCCACAACAAGACTTCTTAAAGGGATAGTGCACGCAAACTTTTCGACTCTGTCTGTGGAGCACAAAAGAAGAAACTTCGAGAAATGTCTCCGTGGTTTTGTGTCCATACAATGGAAGTCAACAATGGTTACCAACGTTTCAAAATATCGTCTTTTTTGTTTTGCAGAAGAAAGAAAGTCATGCAGGTTTGGAATGACATGGGTGAGTAAATGATGGAAGAAATTTCATTTTGGGGAGAACTATGCTCTTTTCTACCGAGTCACTATTGAAAGCCCTATATTGTTTAAACGCACATCCTTACATCTATTACAACAAGAAACAATGGGCCGCAAACACAATAAACGTGTGTGAGGTTCAATATGTGTTCACGCTACCTGAGCATGCAACTAAACGGACCCCACCTGTGTTCAGGTGTACCTTTTGTTTTTAAACGGGGGGCTATTAGACACACACCTGCTACAATTTCCTGTGTGCTGACAACACGTTGACAGTACCACACCACCTGTATCCCCCACCCTGACCTTGAGCTAACCCCCTTCATCAAACAGTTGGCCATTGTTTGGGACGAACCATTTAGAGGTGGGGGTTCTGAATACCTAGCTGTAGGCCATATGTATTGATGAAATGTCTCGCTGTTGATAGACGAGAGGCAATTTTTATTCCGTAGAGCAGGGAAACCGATGGCAGAAAAACAACCCGGGGCGCAAAGATTTAATTTAATCCGAGAGGAAATCGGAGGACTAAATAAGCCATGTGGGAATGTTTTATCCTTCTGAACTCCTCGACAAATGCGCAGCCCAAGAATGACCATAAAAAATTGAAAGGAGAACAAGAGAATTATTGATGAGACAGAACACAGAGGTCACATTTTAAGAGAGAGAGATATGCGTACTTAAAAATACTGGATTATTTGTAAACAAGCCCATCTGAAATGACCTTGCGCTACACTTTCCCAGCATGCTTGTTTCCTCCAAGCCTGTGATCACACACAGCGACCATCCATCAGCCGGGGATTATGGTATACTGGAGGATTAGTCAGCCTCTGTCTAACGTACTCTAAAACACATCGCTTCCCGTATCACAGCTCGGAGCGGACAAAAGCCTACATTAGACTAAACCACACAAGATTATAATGAAGATCAGAGAGCTCTGTTGGTGCATCTTATGGCACGGTTGTAAAAATGACAATATATTGTAGCTATTACTATTTTTTAACATGCACCAATTGCCAAATGAAAGCAAAATCTAACTTTGACAGGCAAATACAAATCATACAGTTGTAAGAATGAGTCGTGCTGCTATATATGATAAGAGGCGTCTACTTTTTACATGGAATTTACCACAAGTCTATCCAGCGTTTATACAAACAGAGATTCACCGCAAACCATCCATATATCATATGATCCCACGACTGAAACGTTTTCTTCCAAATCCTCTTCATTCATCTTATTTCTCAGATTTATCACAATGAGGCTATAACCTTTTAAATATGGTTTGAATGAGGTCGAGCTTGATATTTACAATGTGTTCAAACTTCATTAAACAACAACAGATCAAATCAATTGTGTGTTTATGTGGACTTAGGTGATGTATGTTTATTTACGGCTTGTTTCTATTAGCTTCTGGCATTTTCACATTCAAGGATGTATTCCTTCGTTTTTAACAATCAATATCAGATGTTTTTTTATGGAAAGTCTTATCTGATTTAATGCCTAACAACAGTACTCCAGCAGTTTGGTGAGGTTTGTGCAGGTGTGTGTGTGTGTGTGTGTGTGTGTGTGTGCGTGCGCGCGCAGGGTAAACCCTATGGTATGTGGACAAAATGTCCCCACAAAGATGGCAATTTCCAAAAATCCTCGTCCTTGTGGGGACATTTATTGGTCCCCTTGAGGAAACAAGTTTATAAATCATACAGAATTACCTTTTTTTTCAATCTAAAACAGCAAAAAAAAATTGTGTGATTGTGAAGTATATAAACCATTGTATCTATGGAATGTCCCCATAAAACATGGAAACCCAACATGTGTGTGTGTGTGTTTATTATGGGACAAAAATTGCATTACAACAGGATCATCTTTTATAGTGAATAAACACTTTACTGGCTTAATAAAATGCTAAATCAGGTTTCATTGAAATGTTTAAACGCAGAAAGGTTTGTGTGAGGGTCAGGTTTAGGAAATATAAAATCTCAGTATTTCATGAATGGAAAATCTGTCTAATGCAGTCCAAGTGTGTACATGTGTGTGTCTGAGCGTAAGAATTTAAACCAGATATATTCTGGCTCATTTCACCCAAATAACTTTAGGATGATCTTTCCAGCATACATATGACCTAATGAAATAGCTGGCCCCGGTCAGTGTCTGTCTGCTAAGCTCTTTTGTCAGATTGTTTTTTTTCTATTGCAACCCCGTAATCCTCTTTTCCAGATGAAAAAGAGTGTTAACAATTACTAGACAGAGATTGTGTAGATGTGCATGGTCTACGGTGTTTCCAGTTTCTTCAAACTAGCAGAAAGATCCTGTCAGAAACCACATCATGAAGACCGCAGGAGTTTCTTCACCCGTACGTACGTCTGGCTTTGCACTTAGCCATACGTGTGTCATGTTCTCCAAACCCAAATCATCAGAGGGGAATGTGAGAGTGTGTGACAGGAACACTGTACAGCGCTCATCTGTCTCTGCTCCCAGACTGTAGATCAAGTGTGTCCAGAATGAATGAAATGATTTAGAGTTAAACAGCCGAGAGCCCCACGATAAGGAAAATCTGTAATGGGATCTCTTCAACATCAAATGCTTTAGTCATGAGATGAAAGGGGGAGCAAATTCGGAATTTAGCAAATGGATGTTTCTCATGAGAAAAAGTGATCTCATGTGTCAGAAGTAATCTTATTTGTCTCTGCTAGAGGTTTAGAAAATCAGATTTCAAAATGAACTGAAACATTCTCACAAGATCAGATTGCTATCAATTAATTGTCAATTGTCTCAATTCTTTGTATTTTCATATTCATATCTTGTTTTTACTCTAGAGAAACATTTGAGATAAATGTGATACTTGAGGAAGAATGCAGAGGTTGTAGCGCCCTCTAGGTGTGAGGTTGACAATTGCAACCAACGACTCACTCCACCCCTTCTATTTGAAGCACTACGGTGGCTGACACAGTACTAAGATGTCGTCATGTGTTTGCCTCTGTGCTCAGGGAGATAAGTGCTGCGTCCGAAATCGTCTACTTCCATACTAAATAGTAGATGAAAATAAGTTAAGAGTCGTGTGTCCGAAACTTCATATGCAAAAAATTCGTTCTACTCCTACTTCCGCCGAGATTCGTGAGAGTGGATCGGATGGACACTATTCTATTGCATGATGCCACAGAAGCTGAGCAATGTCGAATTTCAAAAGTAAATCAAATAAATATAGTGAATAACTTTAAGGCGGACGTCCATTTTTTAATGTAAGTGTGAATTTCCCGTGACTAAATTGTGTTTTTATTAACGCTCACGTATAGGTTGTTGTTGAAACGTCATAGGTCAAAGAACATACGGGTCACATGACCATTAAACATGGCGGAGGCTGTATGTCCGAAATGTATTCATACTACTCCCTCTCATACTACACAGAACGTATGCATAGTATAAGTAGGCGAATTGGGAAGCAGCAGGACTGGTTTAACAGCCAATAGGAAGGTTCTTATTTAAATTCAGTACGTACTGTCACAGTATGTGATTTCGGATGCAGTGAACGTATTTAGATGACACGCTCTGTAGAGCAGTTTGTTCGTTAACGGATACTGTAGATATCTGTTTATACACCTCTGAAGACATATTTATGTATATTATAATGCATTTCTGTCAGTAGATCCTCTAAAAAATGATACACAGCATCTTAAATTAAATTGATCAACTGAGCAACACTGTTTCCTTAAGCCTCATATATTCTCACACACACACACAACAGTGAATGTGACTACCAACTGCAGTATACCTCACTAGACTTCTGCTATTTCTGTGTTAGTGTGTGTTATGTGTGCAACTTTTTATGAGTGTGTCAGCATCCTGGCGGCGTGATGCCGACACAGCACTCTAATTGCATACTGAATATGGCCACACACACACACACACTCACACACTCGCACGCATACACGCACACACACCAAGAGTCTTCATTATCCTCACTCTTCCTTCAGACTATTACCTGTTGTTTTTTTTCTTCGTCTTTGAATCTTTGTCCTTGTAGAAAATGAATGTACACAAATTCAATCACAAACACCCGCTCTCTCTCTCCCTCTATCTCTCTTGGGGCAATCCGGGCTGTCATTATTCATTCATCTTGTCCTTCTCTCAGCGTCTTCATCCATCCATATTGTCCCTCAGATCGCATTACATCTGAAACTACCCGACAAACGCATCACCTTCGAGAGAGACAGAGAAAAATTCTTCACGTCGCTCAGGCGAGGATACGGACATCACTGAAGTCGCTTTAATGCGCTCTCTTGTGTGTGCTTTTCCTGCAAATATATTCTTTGATCTGATAGCTAATGGACTGCCGACAGAGACAGCGTTTTGAGCGATGATGGGTGCCAGTTTCAAAAAGTAGCCATCTTAATTATGATGCCTCTAGAAATACCTTGTTTTGACCAGAATTGTAATTGTTTGCTCATTATAAATAGACTATTTTAACAAATTTACTTGTGTGCTCTGTGTTTATTCACCATAGCAGGATGCCAACGACAAACTAAAATCAAATGCAAATGGAGTTTCGCCTGCAAACAGAAGGCAGGGCTCAATTTAGTAGGAGGCAGAAGTAGGCAGCGAAGCATCTCACTATGTTTTGGAAGCGAGTCAGAGTTTAATGTTGTTTTTGTTTCTCTGTGAGAGTACGTACACCCACTCTCTCTCGTCGTGGTTCGACTGGTTTGATCCGCATTGCAGGTGGTCGCAGGATAATCTGCATTTGTCCTGCAACTAAGGCCAAAAAATAGCTTCACACCAACACGCATAGACATATAAACAATACTTTCACTTTAAATTGGGCCGTACTGCAATGATAGTGTCATGATGCTACCATGTTTACAACCCAAACTTGTTTTGGTTGAAAATCAACAAAATGCATTTATTGCGCAAGCATATTCCGTTTCACAACACTAAACCTATAGGAATGATTTGCTCAGATGCGATTTGACCCAAAATGCATTACACATCTAATATGTAAAGTAAGCTGCAATTTGATGTTTCGAACAGAGATGGCGATAGAAAGGCAAACGTTACAGATTGCATTTTAAAGGCGACCTGTAAACACTTAAGCTGTGTCTGAATTCGTACCCTATCTCCTATCTAGTGCACTATATCTGGTGTCCGCTATTGTGTAGTGTTGTCCGAATTTTGAGTAAACAACTTATTCCCTACATATGTTCACTACTTTTTACCCAAAATGCATTCTGATTTTGAGCGTACATCCGAAATGCACTTGCTGACTCATATTTCCCATGATACAACGCGAATCTGATTCGAATCATCTGGTGGAGAGTGACGGTTAATGCCGCGAATGTACATTTATACACTTGTGTGTGTTCTTGTTAACATTTATTTTCTATTTTTTGAGAATAAACAGATTAAATGCAGTGTTTTATTTTAAATATATTAAGTAATTTTATTAAACGTAAAAAGTGTAATAGTAAATGAACGTGGAAAACATTTGTTTTGTTCTCTTTATTTAAAACTAATACAATAAACATGACAATTAAGGAAAAATGAACTTTACTATTTGACAAAACAATCCACAAAGCCACAGAGGTGTAAAATAAGCAGTGTGACAAATGTCCCTATTGTCGGACGCAGGATATATTACATCAGTGTCCTAAATTGTTCCTCATTTTCATTCACTTCTTCCCCATATAGTGGACTATTTCATTTTCTCTATAAAGGGAAGTAGTGAAGAAGTGAGCGAATTCAGACGCAGATTTCAGTAAGTTCTTGGTCAATTGTACACAAACAGGTTTTCAGTACACACTTTAACTTTTATATACACACAGCAGTGTCTCATTTAGAGGATAGTAAGAGTAGTGAAAGATTAAAATCAGACAAATTGATGTCTAATGACTTGCTGTTTGGCGCACCTCCGGAGCTGAAGCATCAGTGTTTGCACTTACACAACACTGATATTTGTTATTTTTAAGTACACATGCACAAACAAAGAGAAGACACTTTCCAAAATCTGGAATTGAAGTCAGGCTGGTGGTCTCTTGCGTTTCAGAGGAATTGTGTTTTGCATCCGCGTGTGTGTAAGCGTGAACCCCCCGGTGTGTGATAACACGTCTGCAGGCTGGAGAGCCATCTGCCACTCAAGAACTCCATCCATCCATCCATCCAAACACGAGAGACAGTCAAACAATACATTCCACCATATTTACAGACCACAGACGGTTTGTTTAGAGATAATAAGGGCAAGATGGTAGCACATGCTGAAAGATAGGAACTCATAATTAGATTCTATATCACCACAACAATGACCTTACAAGGACTATGTCCAACTTCACACGATCCAACCGGCATCCGGTGAGATCTCTGTAGGATTTTCTACATACTGTACATGATGATGTAAATAACTGCGAGAGTCTCGTACGGCTTCCGAGGTGCACATCATCGCACTCCATGACATCACGGATGATGCGATAAAGCTCAAAACCATCGGCGGGCTGTCAACATCGTCTCCTGGCCGTCGCTAAGCATCGCTCTGTGTGCCCATGTGGGAAATTAGCTAGTCGCAGAGACGGAAGGAAGTGCTTGAGTCAGCTAAAGAAGAGAGAGAGAGAGAGAGAGAGAGAGAGAGAGAGAGATGAAAAAAGGAAAAGAAAGTTGTTGTCCTCTCTGCAGTCATTGTTCACAACCCAATTCCCAACAATAACCGACGGCGCATCCCGATAGTATTATACACATCCTGGTTTGGATTTGATTTCTCATCCCTGCGACAAAAATCAGTGAAGATTTTTTCGTCCTGTTTGGAGCTTGACAGCTACAGGGACCATTCACTTAAGCCTCGCTATTGAATTTCCTATTTATCTATTCTCTGCTTTTGATATCAGGTCATTTTTTTGGGAAAAAAAACACATCTAACGGCACCCGTGGGTGACATCAAGCTGCAGGCCTGGCAGATGGCTGGCGTTTGTTTCTGCCGGGGACTCTGGGAAATAAAATGATACTTATGCGGCTTGAAGCAAAAAATAAGTGATCTGATAAACTCTCCGAAGTGTTTACGCGCCGTAAGTTTTCGAGAGTGTTGGGGATAAATGAAAACGCTTCTCTTTAACCATAGTCATCTCACACCAGATTTACTGCTCTACAGTATCTAACACCACAGTTTTTTCATTGATTCATTCATAAAAATGTGCCAGAAATAAAATAAATCACTTTAAATAGCAGCTCCTAAAATGTGAATCAATCACTCTAAATGAAACTTAATTACACTTAAGCATTTGGGTTGTATAATAGTATAAATGGCATTTCAGAAGTAGTCCACGAGGCTTTCAGGCTCCAGAATGTTCAAAAAACACCATAAAGTGATCTATAACACAAGACAATTGTCTGCACATTGACTTTCATCGGATTAAAGAAGTCCTTTGGAAACTGAAAGCTTCTATACTTTTGTGTTTTGCATAAAAAACCATCTGGTTTAGAGACGATGTCGACTGGGTGTACTGTCCCTTTAAAAACATTCTGACCACAAACTTTCCTTGTTACTTCCTCTACGCTTGATTGTGTTTCAGGGATGTGTAGACGGCCGTCGCCGTGGTATTTTAAGTGCGTAGTAACTATTTCCAACATCTTTTGACAAAACTCAATCATTGTTAGCTAAACATTTAAATGACTGTGTGTTATTTTAAGATGAAAAAGATAGAAATGTGAACGTTCAGGCAAGATCATTTAACGCTCAGAATAGATGTTCTGTGATTCTCTGCGCTTTCCAGTCTCTATTTAAATCCACGCTGGGTCAGAGTTTCTCCTCTCTCAAACGTGCTTTAACCGCAAACCACTACACCACAAGGGAGGACAGAGTCGAGAAAAAGAGAAGAAGAGAATGAGACCAGTGGAGAAACGGACGCGAGGGGAAAAGGAGACAAGAGGAGGAGAGGTCAACCAATAGACAAAAACACAAAAGAGAGAAACCAAATAGCAACCGGTGAACAGACACGCAGAAGCTGAATATAAACCTCTCTGTTGAGTGGGACGACAGCTTCAGAGCATCAGAGGCTCTATAATCAGAAAGACCCGCTGGAAGTCTAATGTTTGGAGAGAAGCAAACAGCCGTCAGCCAGATGCTCAGAAAACAAACGACACGACAAGACTTCAGCCACAGAGTTGCTTCTGTCATCATCACCTCTGTGCTGTTCACAAAGTCTCTCTCTCTTTCCTTTAAGGTGTCAAAACAACTCAATGTGCTTCAGTGTGTTGAGAGGATATCGTTTATGTTTTCTATACACAGTGTGAAATGTACTGAACATACAACTTCAGTACACTTTCATTTTTTCTTCCGTGCACCATTTAGCATCAGACCCCATTGTGTAGCTTGTGAGCAGTGTTATTTTGCAACCTCATGAAACTTACACCCAGGGTGGCGTAAGGAGAAGAGTCATCTTCTGGAGATCCACTTTAATGCTCTCGTCTGTAATTTTCAAGTGACTTCGAGGCTCTAATGGGCATTTTATTATGTTCGGATCTATACTCTGTGAGAAGGAAGGAAGCGAGCATCCCTCATGTACTACAACACAAGTTATGTGCTCTCCGATCTTACAACCCCCTTACCAGAAACATACTGTGGTGTTTTACTTTACTGCACTTTTGGGGGAGAGGGGATGGGGTGTTATACCACCAGTGTGCTTTACATATAGTACATCTAGTCTTTACGGGTCACTGGGGTGCGTTTCCCAAAAGCATCGTTAGCCAACTATGGTCGCAAGTTCTGTCGTTTCAGCATAGTTCAACGATCCCAAGCAGCATCAGAAAGTCGTTCCTTACATTAACATTTATGTGTTTATGCATTTGGCAGACGCTTTTATCCACAGCTTCTTACGTTGAATGATACTATACAGAAATAACGTATCTGTTCATGCATGTTTTGATGTTGTCACTAAAGATATCGTATCGATCATAGCGACACACAAGTTTGTGCAAATAGTAACTCCTGATTGGTCGATTTCAGATAGATCAACAAATCGGCTCGTTTAACAGCATACATGTCACGGTTTCAATCCGATAGCTCCCCAACTTTTTCCACATGTTTAAAAATGATCGTGAGGTCGGGAAGTGATCTTAAGTCACTCGGCTCGTAATTCCTCGCACAACATACGAGCCGCGACCGTACGAACACTGACGATTTCCTCGCGATTGGAAAAAAATCACCTAAGGCTCATACGCCAGCAAAAATCACACTGTGTACGACGCCTTTATTACTGTGCAGTCGAAGTTGACAAGCCTTTTTTTTATTGCTTAGATCTTTGCAAAACCCAGTGACGAACATACAGGTTGACTAATAATAATGATTTATGCCCAAAAAATAAAAACATTAAATATGGAGATGCGAGGTCTCAGAAGGACAGCAGTGAAATATAAAAGAGCCACAAAACAGCTGTCAACAGCGAGGCTTCATAAAACGAAGCCTCATTTTCATTAACAATTTCAAACACACTGTTACTTTGCACAGCAGCTTCCCTTTGTGTGGCAAAATTGACAAAACGATCAGCTTTATGTGTCTGAACAGCCAACATTCAGTAATAAGCAATGAAGTGCTCTGCACTGTGAGTCTGTTTTGGCTCTTTGTTGTGTATCACTGTTTGCAGCATGCGCTGAAAATCAGGCCCATAAATCACCCGCTACCCCTTACCAAACCCTTGTAAGGGCCACTGAGACTGTTGCCATGACAACACGGACAGGGAAGCCCACTAATGGGGTGTCTTAATGTCACACTTTTAAAAACCTAGAAAATTCCCCGCAGGAATCTGCTTTAATTGGAAAAGCGAACAACACATTAAGGAAAATTGTCGGCAACCAAACAAGTTCTTAATAAGCAGACTTGTCTAGATTTTATAAGTAGACTTGAGGGAGACGACCCAGACACTTAGCACAGCACCTACACTTAAACACACATGTTCACATGCATTCTATACTTTTCTCTAAATATCTCAGTATACATTCCGGCTATAATCTCTCTTCCCCTTTCTGTAAGCATAAATACATCACACAATACAGTTCTGACAGTTACAGAAATACACACACGCCACAAAATTACAGACAGGACAGTGGGGCGGTGCACACACTGTACCACATAAGGACTGTGTAGGAGACTTAGATTCCTAAGAAGAGAGATCTCATGTCCACACACAACAGAAAAGCATGCACACACCCCACACGTGTGAACACATGTTTACACTCACACCCCCTTCCCCCCGAACACACATCACATACACTGTTTCCATGGTGATCACTTCCACCCTGTGAAATTAGTTTTTTCTCATCTCACCCCTTTTAACATTTTCTCATAGACTTCTACCTTCAGCCCAAAGGCCACTGATTTCAATAAGGCAACAAACTTGACACGCACACGCTCACAGTTGTGCACGCACATGCATGTGTAAAACAAGTATCTAGTGTTTGCTGAGCATCAGTGGATGGTGATGGATACTGTAACACACTCCTTTGGTTATTAACAGTCATTTTTTAAAAGCACAATAGTCTGGACAAGCCAAACACACATCTTTACAAGCACACAAACCTACACTTACACACTTGAACAATGTTTTCCTTATTAAAAACCATGATTCACTTTTCAAGACGTAATTAATTCTGAACACATCCCCAGACTCGCTCTGTGTGAATGAGAAAACTTCTGAGCTTTACCTTTACTTTGGCACTGAAGGTTATGAAGAAAAGTCTTGTGAAAAACTGTATTTTTCCAATCGAAAGTTAAGCCGTTTTAGGATTATTAAAATCACGACTCAAACCCCCAGATTTTCATTACTTCTAATTTATTCATTGCAATAATAGGATTTACTTTGTTTCAATTGCTATTGTATCAAAATCATCCAATTGAGACATTACAATAATTGAATTTTTTGATTATAATTACTACAAATCTATTATGCTTCACAATTAAAATTTTATTATTTATGATGGACTATAAGTTATTATATTTAAAAATAAATAAGATGTAATCATAGTAAATATATTAATAAAATATCAATAATATGAATGTAATCTATTTTGGCATTAACATATTTAAACGTAAATGTAATTAATATTTGAATATTACTTAATATATCAATAAATAATATTAATGTTTGGTATGGCCTATACATAATTACACATACATATAAATATTATGTAAATAATACTAAATGAATCAATAAAATATAAATAATATTAATGTAATATATTTTGGCGTATACACAATTACACTTAAATATGAATAACATTTAAATAATAATAAATATATCAATGAAATATAAATAATATTTATGTAATATATTTTTTGCCTATAAGTAATATAAATAATAATTGAATAATCCTTAATATATCAATATGAAAACATTAACATACAAATTTTATCGTAATAATTATTTATATATTACTGTATAGCATAATTACAATAATTAAGATAAACAATAATTTTATTATATAAGTAAGATTATTTTGCAACAATGAGATTTATGGAGGGGTTCTAAATTGTCACTCAAATTAAAAAAAGTGCAAAAATAGGCTTGCTTTTTCTCATTCCACTTTTGCGTAATAAGTCCCGAGATTCCACTTAATACCATTAGAGGACACAAATCGCATCTCCTGACGTGGGTCTTTAAAAAGTTTATTTTTCTCGTATTATTTTTCGGGTGCTTATCATAATTAGGTTCCCAGTGCATTCCATCACTAACCAAAAATGTGGCCTCTCCCCATCGTCATGGCAACCGGCAAAAACAATGTCAGAATATGGTTAGGGTCCCACTTCTCTCATTATCAGCCTGTGCATGCGCAGTCACGCAGAAAGATCAATGCTTACTGTATCAATACATTCTCCCGCGAAACACCGACTTCAGCATACACTGACACCCAATGCACTGCATAATGACTGCAGCGGGCACACTGACACGTCGCTAATGAGCACACGCACACACATGCACTCTCTTTATATGCCTGAAGGAAAGATTAATCGCAAATGAGATCCCTCTGATGTTTCAGCGGTTTCTTCTAGACAGCAATGAGATACCATTGAGTGCAATTAAGGACTTAAATTATAGTCTCCTGCTTCTCAGGTTTTTCTCCTGAACCATAGAAAAGATCTCCATCATGTCACACATTGCTCGGATTCTGAAGTCTGCCTTTGAGAGTTAGAGATTTCAACATGAACACAAAGACTTCTTGTTTTATTACGTGCCATGTTATCCGTGTAAATATTACACGTCATTTGTGTCGGATTTTATTTCTCCTTTAAGAAATATATGTAAGAGAACTATCTGAGATTCAACAATCTCCTATTGCTCCATTGTTTCTCTTATTTATATTATTACTATGCAAATTGATTGTATAGAAATACTACAACATAGTAGGGCTGCTCGATTATGACGAAAATCATAATCACGATTATTTTGGCAAATATTGAGATCCCGATTATTTAACACGATTACTCGCTTTTCAAACAACATAGAACAAAGCTTGCCTTTTAAACTATGAATTCAATTGAAAAATAAATGAGCACAGTTGAACCATTATAAACAAAAACTTTGTGATGTGGTTTTATAACAAAAGAAAAGAGAGGATCCTTGCTAAATAAAATGCGGCTTAATAATGGTTTTACCTCAATTTTATTGTTTTTATAATTGTTGAAGGCCAAAATTGAAAAAATACGATTAATTTTGATAAATTGCACAGCCTTACAACATACTGTAGCGTAAAAGAAAATGCAACAGATCTATGTTTGCAGCACATATATCTTAAGAAGGTTGTTTTACAAAACAATACAAAAGAAAGTTGTGTGTGAAGTAATAACTTCACAACGTTTGTTTGTATTTGTATTTCCAGCTGTGACGCCACTTTCACAAAGATATATAGTAAGAAGGGCAGTAATGTATTCACAGCATAATTGATCATTTTGGTCCTGACATTTCTCAGCAATAAATGTTCATCTGGTTGTGCACAATGATTAAATCATCACAACACAAACTCACTATAACATTTATTACATTGTTTATTTAAAGACCCGTTTCCGAAAAAAGGAATGTCAGGGTCTGTAGGATATAATCGTCCCTGCACAGACATCCCTTCTTTCCGCCCAGAGATGGGCTGGCTGGCATCCAGATGTTGGATTTGGCAAATGACACTTTTGCTATTTTCCACCATTAAGATGCGACTCCTCCCACTACACACAGCACAAGCTGTGCTTAATGAGCTGACTTATAAACCGCACACATCTGTAGACCTTTTATCTCACACACATGGCTGTAAAGCACAGCACTGGGAATTACTTTAACAATTAACCATCAGACCGAGAGAGAGAGAGAGAGAGAGAGAGAGAGAGAGAGAGAGACCGAGAGACCGAGAGAGAGAGAGAGAGAGAGAGAGAGAGAGAGAGAGAGAGAGAGAGAGAGAGAGAGAGAGAGAGAGAGAGAGAGAGAGAGAGAGAGAGAGAAAGTGACAGAAAGCATTTGTGTGTCTGTCTGCAGCCGTGCCTTTGGACATAAAAATGAAACAAGGAAGTCATTCATGTATTTCAGATATGAGCGTTTGTTCAATTGACATTTTCTGACACAAGTATATTGGGATAGGCAATGTATTTGCCGTGGCTGTGCAGGTATGAAATGTGCGTGTTTTTGCATTTGTTTTAGCCCCAAAGCATGAATTAGCGCATGAAGTGTGTGTCAGTCGCTAAATTCACTTTGTTTCGGCATATTGCGGATATCAACCAAATTAGTCTGGTGGGCTCCAGTGGCACGAGCTATTCCCCTAACAACTGTCTCGCTGACGCACGATCCAAACAAAGAGAATACGAATCAAACGCTGATCCCTTTAAATGATGTTAACACACTATTCTTGTTACAATCATTTGTCTAAACGTAAATTCTCCAGATGAATTCCAGTGTGCAGATTGAGCACGTGGGTGTTTGTCAACTGCTTGAAATGACAACGGCCCGATCACACAAACAGGATATCCTGCATGTGCACTTCTCAAAAAAACAACATTGAGCTCAGAACTGAGACGCAGACGAGCGCCTACCCATCTGATTTGAACTTTGCGATGGCATTTCTTTCCGGTTGGCACGACCTTTATCAGTCATGGAGATCAAATGGCGAGGCTTCTCAACGCCCAACAAGAAAGGTTGGGAAAGTCAGCCAGACGCAGAGAGTTAGAGGATCTTATCTGATTCTTTGCTCTAGTGTTGTGAGTCTTCATCTCAGGCCGGAGTCACCAACCCTTAAGGAATGTTGAACTCCCCAAAGACATTCCATGTGTCCTTTCTCTTTGAACAACTCTTTGTTTCCTTTCTGCTCATCTCCCCCCGTTCTGTGTTTCTTCTGTCTCTACTTCCATTCTGTCGCAGGGAAACATTGTGTCAAGAATGTATCAGCTCATATGTTTCTTAGGATTCACTTATAAAGACCAAAACTAATCAAACCATTTTGACAACACGACAGAAGTACAAAATTCATGCGGATGGTAGAGTTCAGATCTCGGCTCAGTGCTGAGGTTTCATCATTGACTTTTTGCTTTCGTTTGGGTTTCTTCATTCATCATAAACTCGCTGGAACATATGAGGTCAGCTGTGTCTCACAACTCTGGATGTCACGGTTGCTAAGGCACTTTCTAATGTGAGTGTGTGGGTTTTACGCTGTGCGTGTTTCTGGAGGATATGTTTGTAGGTTAGAGTGCACACACAGAACACCTGCCAGTGTGAAACGTTATGAAGACTGTTGATTTAAACTTTGTTTA